>NW_027526295.1:211066543-211491543 GCF_048455015.1 Haemaphysalis longicornis
CAGCCATTCTCCGCAGATCCGTCTCCACGTTTCCTGCGGGTGTTCCGTTGTCAAGTATTTCCAGCTCGGCCGTTCTCGCGTCGCAGAACGATAAGCTGAGAAGGAGAGCGTAAAATGCGAAATGGGAAGAAAAACGAGATCAGGGAATTCCTGGTCAGCGTTACATGGCGTTCTCGAGATCACCGACGGCTCCAATGAAAGCTCTGTCGCCGGCATTAGTGCGCGAACGATCAATCAGCGTTTCGCAACGGCGGCGGCCACGACTGCAGGCCCGGCCGATGCGGTTAATGACAGAGAGAGCGAAATTTCTCTCTCCGGCTATTGATGGAGCTGGGAAGATTTACGATGCTCACGGTGTTCAAGCGCTGTCACGCACAGTGTCGACGTTCACGCCACGGCGCCTCTTGACGCCCTGAAAGAACGTTCTCTAAGACGTGGAACGTAAAAGCGCGTATAACAATCATTCCCTTCAAAACCGGGTCCCGAAGACAAAGGAAATTTCAGGAACTTTCTTGCTCAAACCGAGACAATCCGCCTTGAGGAGGTGATTGTTTTCCTATTTACTGGAGAAATTAAAAGTGTGCGAACGTCATAAAAGGGACCCAGCAACACGTTTTGCAACTTTTATTTTTGAAACCTTAAATGCTTGCAGAACGTAGCCAACCAACAGGGAGTCGAAAGGTACCTCAGCCAAAAATTACTGCTCTATGCCCATCAGACAACTTGTAAATTCGCTCAAAGGATTTTTCTCTCTTTACTGGTCTTGACGGTCTTCGACCGCTTGAATTACGTCACTAAGGTCATGTAGCGGCTGTTGGTCGGTTTTCCTTCGGTTTAATCCTTTAACGCTTCTCGATAGCAAATTAAAAAAATCCACAAAAACAGACCAGAAGTGGAAGGCGTATCTGGTGCGACGAGCGAATGCCGCAGTGCCACTCCGTGCTGGCGATAACTATAGCTTTCGTTGTGGTTCCAGACGCGAAGGAAAGAGAGAAAGCGCTTATCCAAAGCGTTGCAGGGTCCCTTAAAACAATTTCCCCGTTTTAACATTTGAATCACGAAGTGTAAGTAAAGCAGTGACATGCGCAAACTTTCATTTCGGGAGGATACCTGCTTCAGGAAAAGGGGCGATGGAGAACACAAACAACTGAGAAACGATAGTAAAAGTAATTGAAATAAAACTCAAAGTTGAGGGGGGAAAACCTTCGGAATACACGAGACGTGCTCTGCATAACCTTCCGATTTATCGCTTCAGTTTTATTTCTTCTTGAGAGCAGTGAAAAATGGCTGATAGTTGTGAATATAGGACATGTCAAAGCGATGAAGCTTGGTTCATCACTTATGCCAAAACAAAATGGTCGAGTAAGCGTTTTCTTCCCGGCGGTTGTCGTTGAAATACGGACTTTTTCTGCTGCTTACGCCACGTACGACCTCTCCGCTCTACTTCTCCCACACCACACACCATTGCCCAGTCTTTTCGCTCCTTTCACGACTAATGCCAAGAAGGTTCACGGAATTCATTTCGTAATGGAACCCACAGAGGCATTTTTTCGTATATATTGCCAGATTTCATACTTTTGGTGCTATTTTTGCTGTATGTTCACATGCCTAAGAGCTTTGTTCCGAAAAAAAAACGCAATGAACACTTTATACCAATCCGGCGAACAGTTCTAAGAACAGAGAATGAAGTTGCTTAAGCCGAATCAGAGCTGCACTGTCAGTATTGGATTTCCATAAACTAAATTTTTGAGGTTCGGGTTGCTAAATCTTTTAGTTTCGGGTTATTTTTAAGCGCGTTGCCTTCTAAGAACGGACAACACGAAAAAGGGCAGGAGATGAAGCCTCTACGTTAACTCTCGCGCGCAGGGCAGTGTAGTGTAGTTCCAAAAATTGCACGCTTACACTTTTGTTTCTTCTCTTAAACGAATAATAATGCGCGAAATATTCGGTTACTTCATCCCATCACTCACGCCAAAGTTGACACAGTTACTTCGCCCTGTTATTAAAATTCCCCCGAGGCGTCAGAACACAGAAAGTGGAGCGCCATCGCGGCGTTTCAGCACGGGCCATAACGAGCTTTTCATTTAAATAACGATGCAATGTCCCCGCAGTTGCCTACTCGCAAACCATTTTCCTTCTAGTTTATTTTTTTTATCCCCATCGAGCGAGCGCTAATGCCAGAGCATATTAGCGTCGTCAAACGCGTCGTTCGATACACGTAGGAGGCCGCTCTGAGCGCCACACCTCAAGTCTTTCTCAAGACTTCACACGGTTAATGCTTAGAGGACAGTGTATTCGCTTTTTTTGCTCACTTGTGAATGAAGGAGTAAGCTCGAAGACCAAAAGGTGTAGTGTGCAGCTTAGGGTAGAAACACGTCTACGCCATAGCGCCGTAACAGCAGCAGCAACAACGGTAGCGGCGAAGGCAGGCAATGGCGACGGCGTATTTCCGCTAATGTCCCGCCTCGCTAATGAGTTTCGGATGTGCGACCGGCACGCGCAGCCAATGGGGCGAAGCGGCTGTGGCGGGCGGAAGTCAGCTAGGGTGAAGCTTGCATCCTGGCTGAAACTGAGGACCAGGACGCACCCAGGCAAAGAGGGGAAAACACACGGAAACCGGAGAAGGCGCCCAGCAGCTGAAGCCTCGCTGGGTCCGCTAAACGAGGGTTAGAAATAAAAATAGCGAGTGAAACGTGCGTGTTTGGAAGTGGAAAGGGAGGAACAGCGGTTAACTCACAAAGTAGGCCTGAAAGACTCGCGTGTGTCTCTGCGTCACCCTGGTCGCCCTCGTACACGACAATCCTAGAGGTCACGCGACGTAACGCCCCCTCGTCGTGCGACGGGCTGTATTCAGCTCCACTGATAAAAAAGAAGAAACAATAAGCGGCCCCTAAGAACACATGCAAGGTCGGCGGGGTGCCATGAGCTGTCTATGCGTGCTACTCGCGAACACCCAACCCGGCTCCCCGGATGGTGCTAGGTTAACGCCGTTTTTGTCGGTGAACCAAGCCGCATTTTTTTTTTCAGTCGATATTGATTGGTGGTTTTAGATTGTTTTCTTTCTTTTCGATGCCCCAGCGCGCGTTGCAGTCTGCGTACTGTGCCTCTGCGTCCTTCCGCCCTGGGAATTTCCCAGCATAGCGGCCCTCCCAGCTAAACGAGGTGACGTGACGGGTCAATTACTGGCGGTGTTTCCCCCTCGTGGTAGTTGTTTTTATTTGTTGTTGTTGTTGTCATTTTCCCCCTGAGCGTTTTAGACGCCCGCTTTCAGTGTGAGGTATCGGCTTGTCAAGCGTGCACCTCCCTCACCTCCCCCCTCGCTTCGCCGTTACCAGCCCGTGTCAACGTCGTAAACCCTGACTGGCATTCAATTCTTCGTGGGTGGGTCGTGACAGAGAGGGCACGCCGTCCTGAGACCTGCCGTTTGTGAGTTTTGCTACCATCGCTGGTCTTGACTTTTTTTGTCTTACCTTTTATCTCGTCGCCAACTGCTGCTATAACCGTGGTTTTAGCACAGAAATTTTTCACTAAACCGTGGCTACCAATGACTCGGCCCATTTTCTAGTCTCCCGCTTTCATGCTTCTAGAGCTTGAATTGGAGGCAAAGTATTCAGTTCTCCTTTCTCTGTTGATAAATTGTTTAATAAACGGGAAGGCCCGAGTCATGTTCGCGAAACTCTCAAGGTCCCCACAGCATCTAACATGCAAATACGAGAGAAAAAAAACGCAACTTGAAACTTGATCTAACCCCTCGAATGTTGTTGGTGAAAACTTAAGGAAGTCCGTTTATTTTTCCTTTCTCTTCTTTTTTTCTGGGAGGGGGTACGGAAACGAGCTCGTGTAGGCATTCTTCAGGTCGTTCGACGCGACACCATCTGTGGGGAAAAAAAGATTGATGTACGGTAACTGTTTAGAAAGTGCTCGGCGTGAAACCTTCAATGGAAGAAGCACGTTTTTTAGTTATTCGATGGGGACTCGCTCAAGATTACCGAAAAAACAAAGAGGGACACGTGCATTGAATTCTCATCAAGCTTTCTTTTTTGCTCGCACACATTTTTCGGGAAACTTTGTGGAGTAGAGTACAGGTGATATCAAGTGACATTATCGTGGGTAAGTTTCATCAACAGATCGAGCAAGGAAAAGCCTGGCCTAGTCAGACGCCCATCAATTGAGGTGTTTTTTTTTTATTTTGCTGCGTTGCAATATAGCTAGTGTTCCCGCAGCTTTATGTCCTTCTTTTATCTCGGCTAGCGATGCGCAAAAAAGAAAAAAAAATGATGACCCCGACGACGTAACGAAGATATTAATTTCATCACACGTGTTCCTCGTTTAAATCTTTCATTTTAGTTGCCAATGATATTCTCTCGCTGCTTCCAAAATCCCCTTGTTTGTGCGTAGTCAGTATTGCGAGAAAAATAGCCAAACTATGAAAGTAAAAATGGTCGGGCTACCTCCACTAACGTGAAACCTGGGGAGGGGCAAATCATGCAGTGCATAAGTGTATTCAAATATTGTAAGTCTCTCTCTCTCTTGCCACACGGCGCGCGCTGACTGGGCGCCGGAGAAGTGCCGGTGGGAGGGGCAATCGCGCGCTTGCTGAGCCGGTGGCGCCCTCTCTAGCGCTAACCGGATTTAAGCTGTTAAATGAGACAGACTAGCCGGAAGTTGTCATCGTGTCGTACGCCGCAGCATGATAAGAAGTATGCTTCACAGGAGAAAACCTGGCGTTTGAAAGCAAAGTCGGGACGAAATTTAATAAATTTCTGTCAATAATGCAATTAAATCATGATTATTCCTGCATTTTAAATTAGCGTTAATTATGTTGGTTGATTTTGAGCCGGTTTTATTTATTATACATTTGTTTTCTGACCATCGTTTGACAACTTGGTTTACCGTGATGACGTTAGACGACGATAGGAGACGCCGACACCCCGAGCCGCTAAGCCCTAAAACAGTGGCTTAAAGATAGCGCGCCTTCATAAGTAGAAAAAAGGCGGATTTCCAAAGGCTTCCTTCAGGAGTGCCTATTCGCTTCATCTCATCGTTTCCTTGGGGCGCTTGATTCGCGCAACCTGTTTTGACATGGTCTCTCTTCTACCCCTTTCTAGAAGGAAAGAATCGTAGTGCCAAGGTAAACACGGGCAGTCTGCACGCCTGCTATTTTTACCTCAAACAGCCTTTTTCCTGATGTGGCCCGCCGTGAGGGCGACGTGACAATAACCAGCTACAGTTTCGATTTAAGGACACTCCGCGGGATATACCGACGCGCAAAGCGGCCCGAAAAGGGAAACGGCACCCAAGCCGAGCCAATTTCTTTTGCTCTCGTGATAACCACGAAAGCAGAGCGCTGTTGAAAATTGGATTGCGGTGAACTGCCTCCGCCGTCTCTCATCTCCTCCTCTTCCCTTCTCGCCTTTGAGAGCGGGACTGCTGTGGCGTTGTAAACGAACGGCGTCGCTCGTGCGTATTTCCTGACGAGCTTACCTTTTGCCGGGAGATGGCGCACCCATGTCTGAGAACGCCTCTTTCATGATTTAGGAAACGCTGGGCCGAAACCCTAAGCCGGCTCAGTTTCAGCCTCCTAAGGGTAACGGAAGAGGCAGAAATGAGAGCCCCACTGGAGTATTCTCCAGTACGGCGCCATGCGGAAGTGCTTACGGAAAGCTGCCAGTAAAAAGGTAAATGGATGCAAGACAACGTTGTAAAAGGTTCGACGGAGATTCAAGCTTACTGGTTTGCGCAAAGTTTCCCACAGCCGCGCAGCGATCAAGGCATCCTGCGACCGTGCGCATCGTAGATGAATTTAAATATATCTAACCAAAGCCCGCAACACGATACAGACAGGAGAGGAAACACAGGATGAGAATAACCGCAAAAATACTTTCCGCCGTATATCGTAATTATATTAGATGAAAGTGCAAACCCTCCTGCTGTGGGATGGGCCAGGAAAATAAAAACATACGCTATCCAAGTAAACTAGGCAGTTCATTGCACTAGCGAATATTAAAACAGGGACAAAGCTAAAGAGGAGACGAAGCACCCGCTAGAACTTCAACTCAGTTTATGCCACAGAAACACGAAAAACGCGTATACCCTGGTTAGTAGCCAACTCGCCAAGCTTAGCGATTTACCTTTCCAAGTTATTTTTATCGTCCCCCACTCCTCTTTCTTAACGTCCCAACGCATTATTGAATAGCACGGAAGTGGGTGGGTAGTAGAAAAAATTAAAACATGGTAATTCATTGCTCGCAGTAGTTATGTCCAAAGCATGTCCCACTATTGTAATAGGAGCCTTCAAAAAGAAAGTCGGAAAATTGCGATATACCTACCTGCCTGAGCACGCCTCGTCAGAAAGATTTTTTTAACAAGAAAAGTTGGTAACTCTGTAAGTCGAAAAGCCCCCGTCCTTTGGACACAAATGACTCACACACACAAACAAACAAAAAACAGCTCACGAATGATGCGCAAAACAGCCGTCGGATGACACACACAGTGACCAACAGCCCAATCAATAAAAAGGGGGCAATCGAGTTTAAAGGAAAGTTGGGTAAATTTTGGTTAGGGTGGGACTCGAATCTCAGACCTCCGTTATGCGGTACACTGCCAAGACTACACAGCTCAGTACAACTTTCTGCTGAGCTGGTTGGTCAGCAGTTCCCAAGTTTTGAAGCTCAACGAAAAAAAACCCGGATGGCGAACACAGAGTATGCAGGACAAGCGCTATCCAAGGCAGGATATATAAAAGCGCGTATCTTGTCTACCCTGTTTTTGCCGTCCAAGTTTTTGTTTTATTTTATTTTTGCTGCAATTCAAACCATGGGAACCAGACAGCTCGGCGTATCTATAGTTGATAGATGTGGCCCTATGAATGCGTTGTGGCTTTCGACCTAGAAACATGCGTTGGATACATGTACTGAGGCCTGCATGAATAACTTGAACATGATAATTACAGACTTGGCAATTAGCCGAGCAGCAAATTACGTTCCCGTTAAATGTTCACTTTACTTTGTGACGCGAATGCGGGTATGTGATTAGTCTTGGTAACCGAAAGAACAAGAAAAAGACAACGGAAGATAAATGTTGATAATATTGAGAAAAAATGGACACGTTGGGTGATAGACACTCATGCTTTCCCAATCACTACCATGCCCCTGTAATTTTGTTTCAGTCGCTGGACCTCTTCATCGCCTAAATTACGCAGAAAATGTGGTATCAGGGGCATTCCACATTGTCACTGCTGCAGATCGACTAAGCACAAAATTAACAGCTTATGCAGAACTTCGGAGATTCGAGTAGCAACACGACCGATTCGTCTTCATTAAAAGCGGTAGAGAAAATAACCATCGCAGACGAAAGTTCTTGGCTGCATAGATTCACGTCTCCTGGAGACTACAACATGAAAGTTAGTAAGTTCAATACGCAGTCAGTCATTTCGAGAACACGCGCTCTCGATCATTAGTTTCGGTTTCTTCAAAAGGGACAAGGCGCTGAAGCAGGGGAAATGCATAAATAGCTTGACAGAGCGAAGCCTAGTCAGGTATCCTGCGCACAAGGAATGGGGAATGGGCATAAAAGTAGACAGCGGGAAAGGCAAATGGGAAGAGCTGATGTGTAAACATCACTTGACTCTGTTCTTTGTCAATGCTTCTATTTTCATAGGATTACGAGAATAATGCTAGCGAGGAACAAAAAGCTGACAAAAGCGACTTCTAAATTAAAGCGGCGGGTGAAGCCTAATATGCGCCACACAAAGCTAAAGATTGCGCAAAGAGGAAAAAGAACGTTGCGAGAAGAAAAGGACAGTAAGGAAGAGGCGTGTGCTGAAATCCCCCCCCTCCCCCCCAATACCCTCCCCACCGCCAAAATAGAACAAAAAGGCGTCGTTAGCCCCACTTCCGTGTTCTCGTGCCTCTTTTGTATTCCACGTCGAGGAGCTCTTTTGTTCGCGTCCTTCATCCTTTATGAGTTCACACACGCTACTTAAAAACTCCACACGGGCCAACTATTTTCTGCGAACGCATCCTCTGTTTGTACTTTACAATGCGTCGACGGTCCTTTTTGCTAGACTTTTTCGTCCGCGTGCGTGCGTGGGGCGCCCGTGGGTGTGTGCGTGTTTGTGGTCACTGCTGCCACTGGGCTCATTTTTCGAGCACAACCCTGCCGGCATTACACCTCCTCATCTCCCCTTACCTTCTCACCTCCCCTTACCCACTCCTTCGTCCCAAATGCAACCTTCGCACATGCCACACCACAGGATTCCTTCCATCAAGCTCACGCCGCTCGCCGCAACCCCATTTTTGTTCCCGCAGCTTCCGAAAGAAAAAAAAAGAATGTATTTGTTCCTAACGTTTCCTTTTCTTGAATTTTTCCCACCAAAATTACGCCTTCCGCTGCTCCCGCTCTTTTTAAAAGCTTCCGCGACGGAGTTGGCTACACGGGAAGGACGCGGCTGGTGGTTCTATTATACCAGTCAGGCGACTCGAAAGGAATAAAAGGGTGCCTGTTCTCTTTGATCCTGAAATTTTCCCGCCGCCGTTCGGTGTCCTTTTTTCCTCCCGGTCTGCGCTCCCCGGGCTACGCAACAACGAGCGGTGAGAAAGAACAACGTGCTCCTCTTCCCATCCTGATCCTCCGCTTCCTTTTCCTCCCCGTCCTCTTCCCGTCTGTTGTCAACGTCCGGAGGACGAGCAGCGGACAGCGGCGCGGCCGGAGGCGCTGCAGCGAGCGGCTGCTAATCTCTTTTGTTGGCCGAGCTTCCAAATTAATGGTCCACGCCTCCCGACCACGTCATGTGACCCAGATTCTTCCCGGCTATAGCCGACAACCGACCACCATCCCGCCCGCTTTCCCTCTTCCGTCGTCTTATCCTCAACTGCAGCGCATGGCGGCGGTGGCGAAACGGCCGCCATTTGTCCCAACCGCGCCCTTTCTCTCGCGTCGACTCGCTAGCCCGTGTTATACCCCTCCTCTCCCCTCCGCCATTCGCTCTCAGTCGTGTCGCGCGGATGGGATACGATGGCCGCACTGCCCACCCTTTTATTTTATGCCGTTATAAGTCTGTTTTTGTTGCTGGAAGTGATAGTTATTTTTTTTTCTCGACGCCTTTCCCCCTAAACCCTAATTATTTTACGGGCCCTCATCTCGCTCTTGTCGGACAGATCGGATGACGGTCGGGCAGTATGGGTGTGACTTCCTATCGGTCGCAAGGGCCGGGTTAACTGCGCTGAACGAAAATGAAAGGAAAGAATTTTTTTTTTTTTTCGCTCCCGCGAAAGTCTGTTTACGTACTACGTGCTTCATAACCATCAACCCAGATGAGTTTTGGACATTGTTTGAAAACGGGCACAGTTAAAATAGCTGCACGCAAAAATCTGTAAGCGCATTATTTCACGAGCTATGAGCCCTTAACTCGAGCGTACAATTTGCTGAGGATAAACACGTGATGTGAACTGAATAAAAAAAGAAGAAAGCGGCTACTCAGTTTATGACAATACTGGAAAAAGAGCCGCAAGCATTGTCTGATAATTGAAGGACTTTAAAGGGACTCTGCAACGCTTCCAAACAACACTTTCACTCTTCGCGTCTCGAAGCACTGCGAAAGCTATTGCTATCACCAGCGCTGAGCGGCACTGCGGGATTCCCTCGTCGCAGCAGATCCGCCTTCCGCATCTGCTTTGCTTTTGTGGATTTTTCTTTAAAGTGGCTAAAGAATTAGTTTATAGCTGCAACTGAAAGAAAGCCGGCTAATAGCCGCTACACCGCTGTAATGACGCAATTCGAGCCATAGAAGAACGCCAAGACCGGGAAAAACAAAAACAAAAAATTCTTCCGTACAAGTTTCTAAGTTATTGATGGGTATACAGGGTGTCCCAGCTATCATGCACCAAGATTTAAAAAAAGAGTAAATTCGTAACTCAAAAGAAACCAGGTGCATAATGTTTGCAGTACTGTGAAGAAGCGCACAGTATTTTTTTCTTTAATGAGACTTAATTAACTCATTGTAATTAATTATCTAACTCGAGAAATACTGTCCTAATCACTAAAGTGTCAATGAGGCACTTGTAGGTAACCACGAGGGGCATCTAACTGCGGTATTTTCATCGACGAACTAATTGCGTACTCATTTATTCTGACTGATAAAGGAAACCCGCGAAATATGAAAAATACCACGTGACGGCGCCTCCGCGCGCACCGTAAAGCAACGCCCTCCAACAGGCTGCCTCTGAGTTAGCCAGAATGAAATAGACAAAAGAAAGAAAGAAGAAATGCGACCGAGTTTGTTCCTTATCTGCACACGCGTCCCGCGAATCTAGCTGCTGCTGCTCCTTCCATGCATGCTATTATCAAGGTGATGCGCTGTCTCTTCGGGCGGGTAACACGCGAAGCAGTTGCTTTACATCAGCTTTGTTTGGGGACGCTGCTTTACAATGCGCGCGTAAGCGTCGTCACGTGGTATTTTTCATATTTCGCGGGTTTCCTTTATCAGTCACAATAAATGAGTACATTCGTCGCTGAAAATAGCGCAGTTAGATGCCCCTCGTGGTTATCTACAAGTGCCTCATTGACACTTTAGTGATTAGGGCAGTATTTCTCGAGTTAGATAATTAATTACAATTAATTAATTAAGTCTCATTAACGAAAAAAATTACTCTCCGCTTCTTCACAGTACTGCAAACATTATGCACGAGGTTTTCTTCGAGTTACGCAATTTCTCTTTTTTTAAATCTTGGTGCATGATAGCTGGGACACCCTGTATAGCAAACATTTCTGGCTCAGGTACTTAGTGACCCCTATAATAAGTAATCGTTGTGTTTGTTGACTACGTTCTGAAGGCATTAAGAATATAAAAAAAGTTGAAAGAAGTGTTGCAGGCTCTCATAGAGGACTTCAGTGCGCAGCCTATGTTCAGAACTTACTATCGGGGAAATTTTTTTCGTATTTTTTTTTCTTTTACGAAAGGGTGCTTTCACACGACTGGTTATGCATTTATTTTTTCTGCTCCCCCATTGATCTGATATGTAGCTTGTGGTGACGACTGGCAATCACAAAGAAAAAAATTAGAGCCTGAAAGCGCATATATGCTACATAAATTGTGCATTTGCAAAGTCGACATCAAACTACAAAAATAAAACCTCGAAGATGTAAAAGCCGCCTTTTCTCTGTAAGCTAGTTGAAAGATATTGCAGTAAGATCGGGAGGTGGTCGCAAATAACAACTAGAACCTTTCTTACGAGTTAAATGCATAAATATATTAAGGTTCCGGACCTCCACTGTAACGTCAAACAAGAATTCACATGGGTCAAACTAGTAGGATCCTCCCCGAAAGTATTAAAAATAAGTTCGACAAATTTAGCACATTGTCCGCTTAACGGCTTTGCATGCGTTAAGCCATTTCTGGACTTGCGATACGGTGTGAGCAATCCTGTCGTCTGTGCGCACTCAGCAAAAAGTCCCAAATTGAAGCCAAGTTGGCAGTGTAAACGGCCCCGTGCATAAATGACAAAGGAGCTTCCAACTAACTAAACTGTGAAAGAAGAAAAAAACATTTTCGTGCAGCAGTTGCCAGCCGTAATCCCCTTCACTCCCTAGCAACACCTCCCTCATCAATTATGAGCTTCCCTCTCCTCTTCCGCATCAATTATCTCGCTCCATGTTATGCACTTAATTTTTCTTTTCGGGGCCAGCTGCAAGGGGGGCCCCGGCTGCGCGAACCACAAGCGAGCCGAGGCGAAAGCTTTCAGCAGCTTATACGTGCTGACGCCAGCTTTGATGCAGCACCAATCAGAGTCGAGCTCTGAGCAGATCCGTTCCGGACACAAGTGCTTAATTTTTTAGTCCCTCCCACTATCTATCCTCCTCTTCTACGGCTAGGAGCTAAGCGAAGACAAACAAACGCAGGCCGAGTTTCGTTCACCCGCTCGCGAGCGCCGAAAATGCGGCGGGGAAAAAATACGACACCGGGAACAGTTATAAAACACTCCCCGGTGTTTCTAGCCCATTCTTTTTCTTGTTTTCGCTACTTCTCCTCTTATACCCCTTACTCAGATCACCTGCCTTGGAAAGAAGCGGTAGATGCTTCTGTTCGACGCCCGCGCTCCGCTCGCTGGATTGTTCCCGAGAGAGAGCTGAAAGGATGCCTCCAAGATGGCGGCAGCCTGCGAAGGTATTGTTGAGGAGTGAAAGGAGCGAAGAAAGACGACCCCAGAGACAAAAAAAAAGAGAGAAAAGTAAGCAGGATGAGAAAGCAAAATTCCATACCCGCATTCCTCGGAATGTCTAGCAAAAAAAAAGGAGAGGGACCCGCCGGAGAAAGTGCCGCCAGTTCTCCGAAGAAAGCGGCCCTCGCGGCGTTCCGGAATTCTTCTCCGACTTCGATATTTCTCACATTTTCCCCCCTCCTCTTCCGTTATTCTCTTCCTCCCTCTCCTCTACTCTCAGCCCCCAGGTGCGCGCCGGCACGGCAGGCTGCGTGGTTCCCGAAAAAATCGATCCGTTACTTCGGGCGGATCAAACGCCCAGCCCAATCAAAAGCCGTCGCCTGCTATTTCGAGCCACACTGGCCCCGTCGCTGAACCGTTGCAGGTGGGAGGGTGAGCTAGGGAAAGGGGCGGATGCCCGAAGGAAGAAATGGGCGCAGTCGGGAAGGGGGGGAGGAGGAGGAGGAGGAACGGAAGTGAGGAGCGCTGCCCGATGCGGGAGACAAGCCGGCATCCTCCGCCTGGTGCAAGAGTCGCACCAGTTGTTGGTCCAGCGGTTATTCGTGCGTGACGAGAAAAGTTGAGACCACACCAACATTTGGCAGGAGAAGCGATGACGATGAACAAACGTTTATTAGAGTAGTCGAAGTTGTTTGGTTGACCACAAGGTGGAAAGCTTTCATACTCCAAGAAGCTTTGGGCCTGGACGGCCTACACATCGTCCGGTCAACCAGATGTTGCTGGTGATCTGGGTTAGAGCTTCACAGCCAAGAGAAAATTTGCGACAGCTGAGGTAGGAAAGCGAAGAACGGCAGTGTGTAGTACCGTACATCAGATGACCGAAAACGGCGTAATCTATCAGGATTGCAGAACGAGTATTATACGCATAATCCTAAGAGATCATATATTTGTGGTCGGCCTTGTTAGGGCGCGGTTTGGACGTTCTTCTTGATCGTTGTCTGTTACGATGAGCCTGCCAAGTGTTTCAAGCGAATGAAAAGTTGCGATTCCTTCGTTTAAATTCTTTTACTCATAAACTAAATAGACACTTCATTAAGATGAATGTACATGGAGTTTTATTTCTTAACGAGAGTTCTTTCAAAGTGGTAGTCGTCACTAGTCAACAAACTCGTAATGACCTTAACTAATTGTCACCAGAAGAACTTTCTACACCTTATACGAATTGTAAATCATGCGCCTGCAACGTATTACAAGATCCCGCACGACAGAACACATTCACTTTTCGTTCACTACAAACACATTGCGAGAAAATAAAGAAGCCGTCCTTCACCAAAAAATTATTTGCGGATATGTTTCAAACATTCGCTGCCGAATCGCCCAGAATGCATGAGCCGATGCTATATTGTTTCCATAACCAGGCACATTTTGCAGTAGATTTCAAAAGCACATAGAGAGACCTAGGACTTTATGATGAAGAATACCGACTAGCCATGGTGTTCTTTTGGACATACAAGAACGTGACACACCGCTAGATGCATGGCTTAGAAACAGTGTTTGCGGGGAGAAATAATTATTATACAGATTCCAGTCGGACGTCCAGTAAGTTTTATGCATTCAGGTATGCAAGTTGCTGTCAAGACGTTTTTATAATGCTTGTCCTAACTCTCTACCTCAATTGTCAGCCTAACGTTGGTCTTGTGCACCCGAACCCGACAGTCAGGTTATGAGCATTAGTGCGCTGTGCACAAAATCAATGCGTCAAAAACGAAACTTCCAAATCGGCGGGGAAAACGAAAAAAGACACTGGAGCGAGACAGAAACAGATAAGAAATTCCTGACTGCCATACACAAGCAGCCCGGCTGTCAGGAGGTCGGTCTTCGGTGCCATCTGTTTTTTTGTGTATTTTTTCACTTCCGGGGAAGCTTCAACGCTGTGGACCTAACGAAAATTTGCAATCCAAATGCTAATTTCACTTGGATAGGGTAAAAATAGCAGCCCTGCTCGAGCCCCATCTACCCCGCTAACTACTTTAATCATGTTTCTTTGCGATGCACGACGCTGGGCCAAGTAGCCCTCTCTACCAGTGTTTGAACAATAACACGCCATTTTTCTCTCATTTGCGAGTCTTTTTTTAACTCCCTCCATACACCAGTTCCTTCTTCTGCTGGTGCTACGCGACCTTTGTTATTTGATTTTCGGGGAATTTTTTAAGGGTAGAAGACATGATGTCTCCCCCGAACCCATTTTTTTACGGGTCTTCATTACATGGCCCATGTTCGCGTAATGAAGCACTCGGGATTTCGTTCAGATTGAATATCTCTGAAATACGTTACAACTGGAGAAATTTACGTAACGGGGTGTGGTCACCCTTAACTACTATTTAAAACGCTGTTGCTTGGCTAGTATTTTTACTGCTACCGAGCGACGCCCAGCTCGACACATTATTTGAGGAACTCCGTGGTGGCAAAAAAAATCGAAAATATGCCAGCTTTATCGAAAATAGACTTCTTTTAGCTCACGAGCGGAAACAACAGGATTATTCGGGGATTTTTTTGTGCGTGTCGATATGTGCTAAGCGGTCTGCAAATTTCAGCGCCTTCGTAACGACGCTGTTTCTCTTGCAGCTTTATACGGGCCCATTTTTTAGCTCAAATTTCTCTGAAGTTATCGTCCATGGGGTTTACTAGTTAGCCCGCATAAAACTACCACTTTTGTTTTATTAAGTTCACTCTACCTCAGCTCAGTAAGGTGAAGGTAGGTAACTCTTACCTTTATTGTTTTACATTGCCTTAAGCCTGTTTAGTTTGGGAAAAGTAGTGTTTTGAAGAAGTCATGAAGTGCGGACCGCAAATCACAGCAATAACAAGGAGAGAAACCGAAAGAAAAGTCAGTCTGCTATGCTAAAAGCGAATGACCCAGCAGACGTTTAGGCTGGCATAGAAGGAGGCAAAGAACGCGAGACACAAGCTTTCTCGTACCCGTTTGCTGCGGCGCTTAGGGAGCCCTTCAGGCTTTTGATGTCTGGAAGCCTATTTGAATTCTGAAAGTCTGAGAGCCCATCTGCATTCTGCCTTCTTGATTTTGGAACATCAGAGGTTCGCAGGTGAAGTTCAGTCCTCCCGCGTCGCATGAGCAAGATCGAGGCGGTGAAAGAAATCTTGCCAAACACGCTGTTCCCCCGAAGACTGGAGTGGTACTTTCCTGCCACTGACTGCGTGTCGTTCGCATTTACTTTGAAAACTCAAAGGGAATTGCATGTAATCTTGCAGTCAAGTGAAGCAATCCGGAATGCATGAATAAATTATTAAAAAAAAAGAGAAGTGAAACGAATCCGAGAAGTATTTGTCATTCGTAAAACGTACAAGCAAAGATTACGGCGTGTTACGCCTTTGAACGTAATCGCAGACGCGTGTACTAAGGCGGCTTTGTCGTTCCTAGATTGTCAAGTGGGCCAGTGAGTGCTAGGTCTCAATTAAGTTTATCTGGAATCCTGTATGTAACCGAATCGATATTTATTTTCAATTTTTGTTTCGGCAAGGAGCACATGAATACTGTATGGCCATCGGTGTTATTCACCGCTGTTTACTGTTAGGTATGCTCCCCCAGTGTGCAGACAGACCTAAGGAAAGGCAGTGTGCAGCTGCGTGGGTGGATACCGTTGCGGGCCAGGGTTAGAACAGAAGAATAATTGCCTAGGCAGGCTCCGGTCCACTGTAGCTTACTGCGATTTTCTATTCGTGGCACTATAGCCAGACGCATTAGTTGCGCCACACGCTTTCCTACGCACTCTAATTGCTGTGTCTGCGCAATGAGTCGAATGACAAGGATAGTCTACGTATAGCCCCTTAAACAAATGCGAGCAATGACTTCAGACGTGGGCCTGCAGTGTCTTCACACGCGCGCACACAGGGGCACACGCGCACGTACGTAAGCACGGACGGACGCAGACACACTGGTCAATACTACCAGCAGTTGTCATTCATGAAGGTAATAGCACCTCCGGTACACTTCTATTGCGCCGCCTAAGGAGTTCCTTGATTATGAAAAACCACCAACATTTTTGATAAAGATACACAATACCTTTTCCCCAGAAATCACCGCACGTTTCCTAGTGTCTGTTTCAGTTCGCAGATTTCAAAACCGAGAGCAGCACAAACACAAGACTATCTCTCAGCTCGCATCCTACCGGTGACAGGGAAGGAGTCGCCGAAGTTTAAACAGCCAAAATTTTCTTTGTTTTTCTAATATCATGCCCAACAACAGCAGGCTCAAGCCGCTTAAAGAGACCTTGTAAAACTTCTTTTTTTACTTTTTTCGAATTCCTAAATTCTTGCAGAACGTAGTCGACCTATACATCCAGTACTTAAATTAGGACGTCGCAAAGTAGCTCAGCCAAAAATTACGCCTCTATCCCCATCAGATAACTTCGGCACTTGATCAAAAGACTGTTCTCTCTTTCTTCTTCTGTTCTCTCATTCTTCGACCGCTGGAAGTACGTCATTGCAGCTATGTAGCGGGCATTGGCCGGCTGTCCTTCACTAGCACCAACGAACGCATTCGATAGCCACTTTGAAAAGAAATCCACAAAGCAAAATAGAAACGGAAGGTGCGTCTGCTGCGACGGGCTCCATGCTGGCGAAAAACTATGGCGACGCGAAGAAAAGAGTGAAAGCGTTTACCGGACTTGTCCCTTTAAATGTGTGCGCGCCGGTTGCCTGAATCATCGGTGAGGCGAACACCAACGGGGAAGGGCAAACGATAGTACAAGTGAGAAGAAAAAACAGCGCGAGTCGCGCCTGCGCAGTCGCGGAACTGGGCGATTTTCTGCTGCATTCTCGGAGCGCGCGTGTTTGGTGCATGATCCCGGCCTCCGCGATCAGCAACGGCTTGGTGACGGAGCTGATCGCCGAGGCCCTTGCACGTGCTGTACGGCGCCGTGTGGCTGGCGTGGTGTGGCGAGCGTTACTCCTTGCTACGGAGAGTTGATTAATTGATTGATTGTAGGGTTAAAGCGCCGACACAACATGGTGGAGGGCTCCGGGTTAATTTTGGCCACCTGGGAATCTCTAACGTGCCCCGGAATCTCGTACACACGGGCGTTTTTGCTTTTCGCCTTCATCAGAAAAGCGGCCGCCGCCGCCGGGAATCGAACCCGCGACCTCGTGATCAGCAGCGTTGTACAACGCCTTAGCCACTGAGCCACCACGGCGGGTGCTACGTAGAGTTGGGCAAATGGGCTTACCTACGCTTACGCGCCTACAATGGAGCTCGAGCTGGTCGTCCTCCATTTATTTTTGTGCACACAGTTTGTCGGCAGCACGCTGTAATCATCCTAGTCACGCAACATCAATTTACCAGGGGTCTAAAATGGGATATCGAGGAAAATCGAGAAAAACACGAAAGAAGCATAACCTCCTGCCTGCTCCAGAGCCATGAAATCGATGACGCATTGCGCCGCTATGCGATACGTGTCACGGCACGGGCGCCGATGGTGCAGTCTCTAGACGGTGAACGGCATTGCCTCGGGGAAGAGTGCGGCCGGCACCTCAAGGCGACGGCCAGAATCGGAGACAGAGGAAGAAAAACAGGCAAGCCCTTCTTTAGCTGGCCATCTCATACTTGTTCTTCGCGTAATGTTCGTTTTGTATACAGTTCCGGAAGGAACAAAGCTACGGGGCAAAGCAAATATGCGGAAAGGTGAACCTAAACTGCATCCGGGAATGCCCAAGAAAAACGCATGAATAGAACCTCTCACTGGTCCCGACGGTGGAGGTGGCCGACGGGGGGGTGTACTTTCTGTTACCTCGAGCGATTATTTACCGCCGGCTCCTTTAGAAGAGGGGACGGGCACCATTAATTTCCGCGCGGCTCGTTTCGATTTCTGGCTCAGGGCGCGCGTGTCGCTTTGTGTGCGCGATCCTGGGTATCGCCGCCGGAGAACACCCCCCCCCTCCCCCCAATCCCCCCCCCCCCCCCCCCCCCTGTGCGTTTGGGCACGTCAGCTCTCGTGCGTGTGTGCGTATCGTAGGGGCTGCTCACGAGATTTGCAATGGGGAGAGCGGGGCGCGGAAGCGTAGTGTGTTGCCGTCATTCTTTTCGTACACCTTGCCCTCATTTTTTCCCCGACCTGTACTGTTTGTGTTCCCCTTCCGCGTACTCGTTCAACCTCCCCAGCACTGCCATCCTTCCGTCTTTCAGCCCCGTCGTGTAGTCGGCAGTATCAGCGCGGCGTAAATGTGAGAAATAAGATGGATGAGGTTTCATATTTGGCAGGCTGCGCCGCGCGAAGAGAAATAACTCGGGAAGACGACCTTGGCCATTTACACGCACGGGTGTGTGTTTTGATTTGTCGGTGTTCTGTATTAACCGTGTTTAACGCCTCATCTAGGCACTTTTAGGGAATTACGTTGGGCAGTGGCTGGTGGCTGTCGCTGTGCCGTCGGGCGGAATGTTCTGGAGAGCTTGCTGAACCGATTTATTCGTGTATGCGCCCCTATTTTGTTGCCACAGAGCTGCTGTCTATGCACAGGAACACAGACGCACTCAACGTCGTCATCAGGCTTTTCGTAGCAGGAGAATAGTCTATCCAAATAACCTTCAAGCCGTTGTTATCTCGTTCAGCCCAGTTGGTTCTTCTCCCACGAATTCTGTTGCCTCAATCGTACACATAGCTCTACGTCTACTTGCTTGGAAAATCAAGTGATTTCTCTCTCTCTACGTCTAATATCGCTCAGTATCGCTTTTCTTACTCCTCGCTAATAAAATTACACACCTATGTAAAATTATTTGTGATGCTCTTGTATTTATGTAGGCGGATTTGACCTCAAGAAAAAAAAAATACATGCCTCCCAGAGCTTAAGCATGCCCCTACGGAATTGAAGGAAACGCTGTACATGACTAACATCGGCCAGTCCTTGAATATGCTTGGCAAGCGTGGGTTCCGCTCAACAAAACTATAAAACAAGAGAGAGAGAGAGAGAGAGAGAGAGAGAGAGAGAGAGAGAGAGAGAGAGAGAGAGAGAGAGAGAGAGAGAGAGAGAGAGAGAAATAAATGGAGTTTTTGCAAATTGCTAGAACGAGCTCGCTCACCGAACCCTTCTCGCGATTATCAACCAATATAACCGGTAAGGTAAACCAGAGAGAAGAGCGAATAGAAGGACGGGCAGACGACTGTGTCAGCGAGCACGAACGGTGGCTAAGCCTAGCGCTGCGTCCCTAACTTAGGTATATATGCATAACCACTACCGCACATGTGCGCAAAACCGAGGCAGTCGCGCGGAGTGGCGTTCGTGGAGACGAAATTGGCTAGCGCAGTAACGTGTGCCTCGCTGATGCGCGCTTGTGCAGGGACGGGTGAGGCATGTTCAACGATAGAGAACGTGAATCCGGCGGAGCAAATTGCGTTCAGAGAGCGTCGTGTCTGTCACAGACAGTATCTGGCTCGGCGTAGGCCCTTACGGGTACAGACAGACAACATGATGCTGGCGCATGACGGCGAACGGCGTATAAGGCCGAGGCGCAACTCAAGATCGGCGAAAGAATGAAGAGAAAAGGCCACGGCAAGCCAGAAGCAGCAGGTATCCGCGTTTGCGCGCACCTGCAATAGCCTCTCTCCGCTCGAGCAAGTCCGGAAGAAGATAGAAAATGTAGATTGTGAAAAAAATTCCCAAAAGAGCGAAATAAGGGAAGAAGAGACGGGAACGGAGAGAGGCGAATTGGCCTAGAAAGGAAGCAAGCGAACAGACTCCATATAGGCGGTGGATGAAGGAAGGGTACGGTATGCGGGTGCAAAAGGAGGCAGTCACACACACGCGCACGCACGCAAGGCGGCCGCCGTTCCCGATTTCTCAATCTTCGCGGCGTCACTAGGTGGGGGCCATAAATTCCGCCCGTGCCGTCGTCGTTCCTTCAATTTCGATGCCCGTTCCAGATGGCGCCAAAACCGCGCGCCTGCGAACAAAACGAAACAAGTCCCGGGCTTCATTTCCTCCCGGAAAAGCGTTCGATCTGACGCCACCGACGCGGCCTCGCGTTGCTCGCCCTCCTGACGGCGGCGCCCGCCTGCGACTGGGAACCGCGGCTTTTGGTGGTTGTTTGTGCGCCAACCACACGCCTGTCATTCGCGCTTCAGTAAGCGTTTCGACGCGTAGAGCAGCAACGTGATTACCCAGCTCGTTATGACGTTTGCTTTTTGCCGTAAACGCCGCGAGTTTACTGTCAATAAGCGCCCGCAACGCGAATAGGAACTAGACGCCCAACGTGTGTGCTGCCTTTTCCGGTGCCTGGAGTCTCCGATTCGCTGGCTTGTAAAAGGGTTAATACAAAATTGCAACCAAGAAACGACATTTCCAACTTCGAAAACAATTTTTGGGATTTCAGTCGATAAACGCGGCCCCGCTTCCCTAATTGGGGATGAGGGAAGCGCTAAAGTAAACACGAACTTATCCGGAGTTTTGCTGTCGCGCCTCCAATATTGCGATGAAACTCGGCGGTGAAATGACCAGAGAACTGTTTCAGCCCTGCGGAATTCCTGCTGAGCTTCTTTTAAACAAATAAAAATTCACATAGTAACGGAAAAGTATTGCATGGTCGGCCTGCCTTCGCTTCCTGGTGCGTATTCGAAAAGTGTTTTGGGCGCTGGTTCATTCGGAAAACCCGAGCCGATAAGCTCTAAAAGTTCGGCTGTTAATACGTCGCACCACGAGTGCACTGCTGTTTTTGTTCCTACCGTATTACTTCCCCGAGTTTACCGGATTTGGAGTGGTGGCCGGTACCTTATCGTGTCTTTTTCGGTGCGTGCAAGCGCGCTGGGAATTGCTATCTTTCTCAAAAGAAAAAAAAATGAAACTGCGATAACAGCACGGAAAATTTAACGAGGATATTTTTGTGACACAAAACGAGTTTAAAACATACACTCCTTAAGTGTTTCTAATCGTAGTGTATTTAGACGTTTTTCTTTTCCGGTCTTTTTTTTTTTTACGGTAGCTTTACCTCAACACACTCCAGCTGCGCGGCCGAGCATGTCTTCAGAGGGTGTTTCCAAACGCTTCTCTGCACACAGCACCCACATGGCATATGTGATGTCACTGCGCTCGCTGTTCTTTTGAGCCCCTGCTAAAACGAACCCACCATTCGGGCTCGGTAGCCTCGATGCAGGGCACTGAGTACTGCAGCGCTGACGGCTTCGGTTCGAGCCCCAGCAGGTCCATCTCTTAGTTTTTCAAGTGCAGAGCACCTTACGGGCTTGCCTAGTCGTCGTAGCTCGGTAACGGTCGATGCGACTGCCGCAATCAGGCGGGGAAGCGAGATAACGGACGCAAGTAGAGCCCGATGTACCGTCGTCAGGGGGTCACGCTGAGGCTGCGAAGACTACGTGGTTTAAATAGTTATAACCGTTCGAATCTCGGGAAGCGCTGGCGCTTGTCATGCATCTCCCCGTTGTTTAGCGCAAAGAAAACTGCAGGTATATTTCAGGCAAAATCGTTATATATAACCGGCAGCCCCGCGTTCATTTATTTAGGAACGCTCGTTGGGTTAGTTTTTACAATAGTAAGCGAAAAAAGCGGCCGTGAAAGAAACAAATGGCGCCTACGAAATGAAGCAGAAAGGCTCCAGCCGCGCGAGAAAAAAATGGCGCGTTCGAAATGCCGCAAAATGGCTCCAGCCATGCAAGAAAAAAAAACGTCGCGTTCGAAATGCTGCAGAAAGGCCCCACCAGCCGCGCAAGAAAAAAAAGTACCTGTTCGAAATGACGCAAAAAGAGCTGCAGCATACGAAATTAAAGCAAGCACAAAAAGAACAGAACTTCCGCTGGCGAGTTTCAGGCAGGCGGCGCGCGAGCAGTGTGAAGGCGGAAATTTGAAATGTGTGGCAACAGTGAGCGGATAAAGGCGCTGCAGCCCATTATGGCGAATCACTGCTCTGCACTTCCGACAGCTTTCCCATTGAGTGGAACAGCTTTAATTGGTTTTAATGGAGAATTTGTTTCTACATTTATTTTTTTATAAACTCAAAACTACGTGTCGTTTTGTTAAGCAATGGTGATTTGGTATGTTTTTGGTCGCTTTAGGATTGGGGCGCACCCAATGACCCCGTTCAATTACCGTTGTCCATCGCGCCAACAGACATGTCACATGGGTGCTCTGTGCAGCGAAGCGTTTGTAAATACACGTCCTCGCTGGCTCTCGGGAAAGTCTCAAAGATTAAAACTGTCTTAACAAAAAAAAATTGGAAGATGCATCTTAAGATTCATCTTCCAAAAATATGGGACAATTGTCCCCAAACTCATATTTTTCCGAGCAAAAGCATTAACTTCAGCTGTGAAGTGCGCTGTAGTGTAGGACAACAGTGTGTGGGCGTGCGTGCGTGCGTGCGTGCGTGAGTGAGTGAGTGAGTGAGTGAGTGAGTGAGTGAGTGAGTGAGTGAGTGAGTGAGTGAGTGAGTGAGTGAGTGAGGGATGGAGGGAGGGAGGGAGTGCGTGCGCGCGCACGTGTGCGTGTGTGCGTGCATGTGTGTGTGCGTGTGTGTGAATGCGCGGATATTGCATTGCGTTGCGTTGCGTTGCGTTGCGTTGCGTTGCGTTGTCTCTTATGGGCGTGCATAGAACACCCACCATCCAGCCACCACTGCAGAATGCCTTAGACTTACCAAAATCTAGGTGGGGGTGAAAAAACGGACAAGTTCGCGTTTAAAGTGTTGCTCCGCAGTGCACATCAGCTCGCAAGAAAAAGTGCCCGGCTTCCCAAGGTCGCATAAACTGCAGAGCTGCAACAGAAACGGAGGATACAAAGGTCGGCTGGCGAAAGAGACGCGGGGTGCTTTACTATACCGTAAAGCCCCGAAGACTTAGAGGGAGCAGCCTCGCTTTAATATTGGGGCTGAGAGAAACAAAGCCCCCGAGACCGACCGAGGCCATCGCGCAAGTACGTATATCGCTCCCAGCAGGTATATTGCGGAGCGGGCGTAAAACCTCCGGGTAAGAAACGCCATCACCAGCTTCCTGCCAAGCTCACCCCTCTTTGCTGTGCTCGGCGTAAAAGAGAAGTTTTAGGCACTAAACGTTACGGGGACTAGTAACAAACAAACAGGAGGAACCTTTCCGGAGATTTAAAGGCGCACTGCGAAAAATACGCTCCAAACTGGAATAAGGAAGGTCTACTAAGAGAGGTTACGAGGACGACGTATCCTTCTTGCCAAAAATTTACCGGGCAGAGCCATGAAAAATAAAATACCTCCTGCCCCCTTCTGCCCCCTCGCTTTCTCTCTCTCCCACTTTACCGTTCCCCCGCTTTGCTGAAGGGGAAGAAGAACATATACGCCGCAATTTCTTCGAACTTTCTTTTACTTTTTCTTCTGTCTCCCGGCCTCCGTCACCTCGTGTTTAAATTCCGGCTTTAATATTTCATTCCATTGCTTTATGGTTCCAACTTTAAACTTCCGTTTGCCCTTCGTGTTCAACTTTGAATCCTAGCGATTTAATGCTCTCGAATCCCCCGCCGAAAGATTACGATTTCCCGGTAGCGCACTCGAAGAGGCGAGGCGCCCGATCGGGCGCTCACAGCCGCCGCCGCTGACGCTCCCGCCGACGGTCATGATCGCCTGGGAAAGACAATCAATTCCGCTTGCTTGCCCGTGGAAGGTGGAGTGGAGCATCGAAAGTGCTTAAAGGGATAGTGGTATACACGAGGGGTGGGGAGAATATCACAGACAAGGACGAACGGACGTAGAGGAATACGTGTCAAGTCCTGCGATGTCGGCGATTGCCGAAGTAAGACCAGCACTCTAGCTCCCCGGAAAAGGGGAGAGGTAAGGTGCTAGAGCGTTCGAACATGAATTCTAAGACGTAGCTCGGCCGTGATATTTAAGTTTATTGCCGTGTTCTACACAGCAGACTGGTTCGGAAGAGCGAGAAAAAAATCTTACAACGGTAGCTACGAGGCACGACACGCCGTCTGAAGCACGCCACGCACAGTAGATCCTAATCGCGAGGAGAAGTCAGACGTAGAATCAGTAGTGGCCATTCTGGAAGCCCTCTCAGGTAATGTACTGACAGGTTAGTCTGCCTCTGTACATAGGTAGGCTCGGCTGCCAATGCACACGTCCGGTGCTACCTTATGGTGCTAGGAGCCTTACTAAAAAAACTTGCAAGGAAATTTAGGCCGGTGCAAGGCTTCATGGAGAGCAGAATGATAGGAGTGAGGCAGCAAGCGGCCCCGATTAAGGGAGAAACCTGCGCGCGTAGACGGCCTCCTGTACCAAAGTAGGATAAATTGGAGTAGGGCTTGCAATGCGGAAGACTGACAAAAGGTGGTCTTCCGGAGTTACGGATTGACTAACGAGAGGCGGGGAGGGAAGTGCGGGAAGACGGGAAAGGTGGCGAGGAGGACGACACAAGGAAATATCGATGTTCAAGAGGGGACTGATGAGCGCTCCGCTTGCATTGCAGCGGTAGTATTGAATCGAAGAGCAATGTACATGCATGTGCATTCTTTCGTGTTCATAAATGCACCCCCGTCGCCCGGTTTACCTTCTTACTAATTCTTTCACAAAAGAAATACACAAAGGAGAAAAAGTTGATTTTTCTCCTTTGCTGCGAGGCATCAGAAAATATCCTGTATGGTTGTACCGAAGCTTAAAGGACTACAATGCGGGTGACTAACTCACTGTTTGTCTAATTTCTGAAATTATATGCTAATCACGAGCCTGGAAGGTACAACGCCGTGAGAAAATAATACTTTTTTTTTTTAATTTGCGAATGGTATCTTAGGGAACCTCAACAAGTTCCGTGGCGTCACTTTTCTGTTCCAGCTTTGTGGAAGCTGTTTTCAGCTTCTGGGAGACCATATAGAGCTGAAAAAAAAAAAAAAAAAAAACGTTTCTACTGTTACAAAAGCGTGAAAACGAAGCATACAAAGGCTGGACCTTTCCAAACCACTAGCATAGATGGCATGGCTCATACATCTCAACCTTGTGTGGCGCATGAAAACTTTACACATATTTACAACAAAAAATTGCCACAGCTTGCACTAGTGGGGCAAGGATGGAGAAACAGTGGAGCTGTATAGGTTGACCTGGCTTTTCCAGGTTTTGCTGAGCTTTGCTAAGCCTTGCAACGCTTCGCTAAGTTTTGTTAAGTTTTGCGATGTTCTTGCTAAGCTAGGCTTTGTGTTGAGTGGTGAGGCCAAATTTAACCGGATTTTACAAGGCCGTTCCGGTCGGCCCCATCAAAGATAGCGGATTCCAGGGGATAAGCTAAGCTGACCCGCATGTCCGCTGTTTCTCCTGTCTTGCGCCACTAGTTCAAGCTGCGCCATTTGTTTTTTGCATTTCAGTATCCCGGGAAAGACTATCATTTTTAAAATGGTATAGTAAGGGTTGCGCATGAGCCCCTTGAGCTCACATTCGAGCAGGTACGAAAGCTGGCTTCACTGTTATAATGACCTATCTGCGGTGGTGCAGCCTTTACAGGCGGCGCAGTTTTGTCATTGGTATATTTTTTCGCTAACGCCACCGGTATAAACTTAAGCTTATACAGCTTCGCTGTCAAAAAAAAAAAAAAAAAACAACAGATTACTGTAATATATAACCGGGAGAGCCAGCATCCTTTAGAAAAAGGCATTTCATTTCTTTTTGAGAAAGCAAATTGAGAAGCTGGGTTAAGAAATTTAGGCGAAATAGGCGAGATAAAAGCATAACAGAGACAAAAAATAGATTAAGATATGCTATCTCGCGCCGTAGGCTCGAGCAGTTCCAACTAAAGAAAAAGGCGCTTTGTCGCCTGGTAAAACAGAATGGTGCCAATAACTACGTTCGGGTGGTTTGAATTTCGCAAAGCCGGTCAACTCCACACGATAGACGTTTGCCCAACACAAAAAAAAGCCTCGACTTGAGTTGGATGCTTCCGAAATCATAATCATACATACCATGTCACACATGTTTATCAAACGAGATAAGTGATCGATGACTAACGGCAATTTTCTTTGAGACATTGTAGAAAGATATGCCTAGCAAGCCCTGAGCAACGCTCGGACAGCCCTCTTTTAACTTATTTTTCTGGTCGAGAAGCGACCTAAAAGTCCCAAAACACGGCATTCCCGTCGTAGATCTTTTACCCTTCATGCACACCTAATAAGATGCAGAAAACGATCCTTAAATAAATAAATAAATAAATTGTCGCCGCACAAGCCGGCGAGCGTTTGGGTCCGATTAGGCGGAAATGTGTCTAAAGACAAGCCTGCGACGGCAGCGCACACACGACCGACGAAACTTCATGGGCGGTGCTACGCCGACCGACAGAGAGCTATGGGCGAGCACCGAGGTGCTTGGCCTTCGTCGTTGCACGCACCAGCTTCTCGCATCCTTTTCGGCCCGAGGAGCAGGGAACGGGAAACGTTGCCGTCCAAGACAGCGCCCTTTTCGCGGAGCCTAATTATGCTAACGAGCGTGTTCCCGCTTCAGGCGTTAAGAGGTGGACGCCACCAGAGCGGCGACGGCCACCGGGGCGTCGTCGTGAGGGCGCGTTTAGAGAGCAAAGGAAAGGGGGTTGACGAGAGCTGCATTAACACACGCACATGCATTCACGGGCCGAGATGCACGAACGGTCGCCTCCGGGTGAGATGTCGCTGAAACACCCTTCTTTCTGCCTCCCCTTCTTTCGTATTGAAGCCTCGCGCTTTCACCCATCTCGGGTAGCGGTTCCGCTTTCTACAGCGGCCGTTACTGGTTGCGAAAGCGGCGTCCCCGATATACGAATCCATCTTCTCCAGGTTTGCTGATAGACGAAATTTGCTTTCATGAATGAGTTTTATGACCGTGCGTGCAGTATGAGGGTTGCAGGTTGTGTCGCGGGTGGGTAAGCTAGTCTGCGCAGTGAGCAATACGGAAGAGTTGTTTCCCAGGAGTAAATGTTGCGACGAAATGCACGAAGCATTCATCGCGCTACCGTCTGAAGCTGCTCTTTGAATGAATGAACGGAGCAGTTAACGCAGCGCGCTCTAAATTGTATACTGCTCAATACACAAAACTGTTTACTGCTCAAGCATCGGAACAGTCTTTAATATCCCCGGTACTGCACCGTGGCTGTTAAGACTTCGTCTCTATGCGTTTTTTTCTTCGTGGCGAACCGCAGCATAGAAAATTTTGAGCTAAAAAAATTTCAAGAAGTTCTTTCGATGCGGATGTGAAGCATTAATTAGTCGGGGAAATACAATTGTCGCGAGTGATCGTTATTCTAGTTTGATAAAAGACGTCTATGATACGACTAGTATGACTTTATTTTCACACGCCTCAACTTCCGTCCAGGCATCTTTGAAGCAACTAGTAAAGACGCATGCGCGGCTAGGATATAGTTAAACGTGTCGACGGCCACAGCCGGCTAAACTGCCGGAGGTTACGACGAGCCAGTGATATAAACCGGTTTTACAGCGTGACGTGGGCGACGTTCCTCGTGACACGTAGAGTGTCACCTGTCGACGTGCCTCTCGTGTTCGTCATAGCAATCCCCATTAATTTTGTAATCGTAGACATGTGTCTGGGAAATTCACGGTGGAGAACTTTTGGTAACGAGACTCGCTCGTAATGCGCTGATATCTAGAACCTGAGTACCGGGTCGAATAACTCTCACGTTTGCCCAAAAAGATGCCAAATTATTGGTTTCTTATCAGGTTCGCGTGAATTCACTGAAGGTTCTGCCGGGTACTGACCATAAATGCATTAATGCGGATAGGAAGAAGCAGTCAACAAACAAGTCTGCACTTCTAGCTTTGAACCCATTACGCTTGATTGATCGGATAACTTTTTATTTACCCAGATTTGTCGCTTAGCCGTCGGCCAAGAGTCCTCGGTCCCTGGCGGCGGTCGTGGCCATCTGGACGAACCGGGTCTGGATACCCTGTATGGAGCTGAACGGCGCAGTCTCCCACTGCTCCTTCGAACTTATGTTGAGTGTAGACTGTCCTTCCTTACTGTTTTGCGGGTCATTTCTCCGGAGAGGCCAGGACCATACCATGTGATGGAGGTTAGACCTGTCACCGCACACCTTGCATTTATCTGAATAGAGCCCTGGGTAGCATCGGCTGTAAGTCACTGGATTGGGGAAACAATCCGTCTGCAGCCGTCAGCACGCCACTGACTGCCATTGGCTCAGTGTCCTGTCTGGGGCTGCGTATTTTGCCCTTTCTAGCCTATAGTGGTTGGGAAGGACAAAATACCCAGCCTCAGACAGGACACTCAGCAAATGGCAGTCAGTCACGTGGCGATGGCTGCAGACAGATATTTTCCCAATTCCAGGGGCTTCAATTTTTTTTTTTCAGCGGCCCGAGGTAATAGTGTTTCAAAAAGCTTTGTGCATTTACAGTACCCTCCACACTTCAAACGTAATTATTTATCCCTGAACTCTCGCGCAGTCAAACGCGCTGGGAGTCCAGATCGAAAGCCGCATGCATAAGCTTGCATTTTGTTTGTGCAGCCAGCGGTAGATACGAACTCGTGGCAGCCAGCCAAAATCAGCGAACAAAAAACAAAATACAACCCTCTCGTGATATGCAACGGTGGGCGGAGGCTGTGGAAGGACGAGCAAGAGATAGGACACGTGCACGGGTGCCGTTTGGTATGGGTGGCGTCCCGTGGCCTTCGACACGGCCGACCTAAGCTGGCGAGACGCCGTTTGTGCCGCCTCGTTAAGTAAATGGGTCTTGCGAAGATAATATTTAAACACAAAAGGAAGCACGCTCAACACTCGCCCGTAGGAGCACAGCACAACGACGCCAGTGCGCGAATCCAGGAAGGCGCCCATAGACTAGCGAAAAGGCTAAGCCAGGGAACAAACCAAGCGAAGTTTGTGGAAAAAACTAGAGAAGCGCTTTCTGGTGCGTGGGTCTTACTTCATTAGCAGGTTCATAAGACACTGAACATGGGCTCCGTAAAAACCTATAGCTGAAAAAAAAACACAGCTACTTTAATGAGGTGGGATAATTAATTTCAAACATTTTGCCTGTGCACTTATAATGACGGAAAATAAAAAAGCGATCAAGCTGGTATGCACAAAATAAGTGTGAAGAGAAAGGAAAGATTGCAGGGCCAAATCGAAAAAGCAAATTAGTTTCAAAGGAGGAGCGTACACAGTAATGATGTCGGCTGAAAAACCAGGAACCAAGAGAAGCATACATGAAAGTGGGATCTTGCTGCCACCCAAAATGCGCCCATCTTCCCACTGCAATCAAAATAAACGCAGAAAAAGACAATACAAATTCACCGAGAAGCAATGTGTGCATGTCCAGTTTAATAAGGGAGACGGCGCGTTGATTTCTTTACTATGTTCCATGAAGGAACCATACGCCTATCAGCATAAACAGATAATAACAATAATTTGCAGTGTTTCAGCACGAATATAGACTGAGAGGAAGCCAAAAGAAAAAAAAATGGTTCTAGAAACGGTAAATGAAAAAAAATGTTTCCCGCACGTGACGGGAACAAGAATGCAAGAAGTCTTGAGGCAGGAAGCAAAAAGGGTGGAAGAAATAGGAAGCCATCCTATCTTTTTTTTTTCTCCTGGAAGAAAGAGGAAGAGCCAAGCTCCACGCTGGCAGTGAGCAGCGCACTTCTAGGGAGCGAGAAGTAAAAGGGTCATTCCTCAAAAGGACGATTCAATTTCGCGCGCTTTGCATTTTCTTGATTCCGACGACGGAGCCGGAACCAGCGCGCCTTTGCTGGTGCGGCCGGCGCCCGCCGCCTTCGAGGGCACAGAGCCGCTCTAGACGCCGTCTCGCACTGTCTCCTCACGCGAAAGCGATGGTGAGGAGCACCGAAAAAGGAAACAAAAAGATAAATGAATGGACATAAAAAAAGCATAACGAAGTAGTGTGATCACCAAAATACCAGCAAACGCGTAGCGAAAAAAGGAGGCTGTGGTTATTCGTTTGAACGATGACACCTACCTCCCCATCTTTCCGTTCCCGTATTTTTCTTGGCTGTACCGCGGTACTACCGCTTTTTCAGAAATAAAAAACAAGCCACCGCACATCAAAACACTACCGGACGTCGACTGCACCCCCCTTCACAAATATAGCGGAGGATGAAGAAGAGGAACGGTGGGTGGTAGTCTCGGAAGATGGCATAAACAAAAAGGAACGAGAGAGAGACAGGAAGAGAGGGAGACAGAGAGGGAGGGATGAGAGAGGGGGTGGGGTGAAGGAGAGAGAGAGAGAGATCAACTCGGTAGATAGAGCGCGAGCGCGCATGAGAGATCGGGGGGAGCGAGATATAGAGAGGAGTGGTTATACTGTGGGACGTTTTTTAACCCTGAGCTTTTTTGAGGTTCATAGTCAAGGCTTTGAGATAGAGCGTTATATGTGCGCGCTTTTCCCGCTATTCATCCCGGGAACTTATTTTCGCGCACGCCAGGCTAAGCGCGGACAGAACGGGAGCGTGTATGTCACTGCACCCAGCACGCGGTAAGCGAGCATGCCGGCGTGCGCGGAAGCGTGTCTATGGGACTCCCGCATCTATAAATACGGCCGCGGCGTCGACGCGAAAAGCTTCAAAAAGCGCCCGAACGCGGCTGGCCTCGAGGGACCAAGGAGGGGGTGGCGGAAATCAACACGGTGGGTGAGATAAAATTTAACGGCGTGTAGCCTCATGTTTACCCGAATTTAAGTGCATTTACGACGTCCAAACGTTCACCCCAATTCATACAACTTTAGTTTTATGCTTGAGGTAAACATTTGGTGTGTCAACATTGTTAGGTAGCCGGTTGGCCTATATAGATCGACTTTTACGGCTAGCTTGATAACACTGTGCACCAAGTAGGCCGCATTACAAGTATTACAAGGCTTGCACGTAACGATACCACCGCCATTAATGAAGCAACGTTCTCAGCTTTGTCAGTGTTGTTCTATATTACAGCTGCAGATAAGTTCGCAGCCTTTGATGGCCTAAAAACTACAGGAGCGTATTACCAGATGGTTGTTAGTGAGGCAAGTTGTAAAGCTCGCTGACATACGTGCGTGCCAATCGGCCAACAGTGTATCACGGAATGTTTCGTAATGACCTTATGCAACTGGGGCTGCTAAGTGGACCGTACGGTCAGAAAACAATATCATCAGGTACCACAATGCACTGCAAGAAAAAGTGTAGAGAAGTCCCGTTAGTTAAAGTCCCTAAATAACATAGGTCGTGTGCCACGACATAATAAATGTACACGAGCTCTCATGAAGCGAACTTGTGGCGCAAACTGGAGAAAATACACAAAGAGAGGACCGACGCACGCACCAGCTTCTGCGTCATATCTTATAACACGCAGTCCTGAAATGTGGTTCTGCACCGCATTAAACGCCAAGTGAGTTTCGAAGAAACTTCACACCGAGGGCGCTATAAGACCAATGCACTCGTTTGCAAATCAGCAATTATATTCGGTGGCCCGTAAACTAAAAACATCTAACTTTCTTACAGAAACTCGATTGCAGAATTTATTCGAATACATTAGAGTTGCCGCTACCTACAGTCACCATGCAGAAGACAATGAGAACATTGAATTTGCAGAGTAACGTATATTGACTGAGCCAACTTTGAAAGTGTTGGCTTGAAATAAATATTAGTGTTGAACATCTTAGAAAGTAAACTGTAAATAGTCACGCCGGAAAAAGAAACCGGGAGGAAGAATGAAACGAGATTTTTGTTTTATTTCCCAAGTGTGAACACAGGTTCAGACGTCGCCACAAGCGTTTTATAGTTCTTAATCCTAGGTAAACCACTTAAAGAACGTGCTAGAGGTACGCACCGTGTCCCCAACGCATAAAACACTAAGCTAAGTGGGATGAGGATCCCGCGCCTCTCAGGGTTTTGGCACACGCTGTAAATGCCCTGGTTGAGAAAATTAATCCGTAACCCCACCCCACGATGATGATGATCATTGTAATGGTATCCCCTGTGTAGCGGGGTGATAACCCCCTCCCTGCAGCGCCCCTTATAGCGAATACGGCAAAATGTGTCGTCCACATACACGTTGGTGCCTTCATTTGGGTCGGAGTTTACATAAAAAAACCATTTTACAGCGCCCATTTTACTTTTGGTATTTCTGCGGGAACATTGGTACTTTACTACATTAATGAATCTCTGCAAGGGTCTATCTGCATCCAGATCTTTGTGACCCAATCCTAGTGCCACTGACACGGTTTAGATCCTTATAAAGCGACCTTCATACCTAGAACACGATATCGTATCTTGCATAAATTTACAACGCTGTTCACACGAAAGGTATCGTAAGAACGGTTGCTGTCTATCCAACGCTTTGGGCATTTCCCGTTTTTCGCAGCGAACCAACCAAGCACGGCCGCCTACAGGTCGGAACACGTGCTCAAGATATGTTCCGCGCGGGCAGCTTTGTAAATATGGGCTTAGATTCTTTTGACACAATCACTTGTCTAACTATGCAGCTGCTCATTGCGGAACATAAACACAGGAACACCACAGATCGGTCGTCATAATGTATTACTCATTCACTGGAATTAATGAAGGTTAGCCTCACCACCCTTTCACTCACCGTTTACAAATATGTACAACTGCTTATTATAGTAGACAAATTGCTGTTGCCTAGTTTTTGTGCACATTGGAATAGTTTTTGACCCTCCCTACTCTATTTATAATTTAAGCGAGAAGGAATACCCGGTGGTCATATCTGTCGCCAACCTTTCGTTTTTTATAATATGGTTAAAAAAGGAGCCTTGCATCAAAAATGCTGCTTTAAACACTTCACGTTTTGCTGTTTCAAATTGCTCGTTACCGAAAAATAGCAGCCATGTTGGTTGGCTTCGCCTGCTTTCTGTTTAACGGGCTGCCCTCATCAAAACAAAGTTTCCATTTTTCCTCCCGGAACTAAAAAAAAAAAGAATGTGGGCCAATTCAGCATAATTTAAAACGTGCCTCTGCCGTTCAAGTATATTCACAGGTGTGGCGTGACCCAGTTGTTGCTCCGACAAGCCAGTTTAATATTCTATGCTAGGTGTTAAAATAAATCGTTTTGCACGCCTAAACGCAGCGTTTGGTTTCGGCTGACACAAACGCGATCAAGTGATCGTCCTGGTTTACGAACGGAAACACATTAACTGCTCTCCGCCCACTTGGAGAACGCGATAATGGGATGATTGCTACCAAACACGCTAAGAATCAGCCACGGAGATCCACGTGGAATCGGTATACTCAGGCTACAGAAAGGAGGAGGGGGGTTATGGGGGGTGGTCATCCGCATACCATCTATAAGCGCCGGCATGCTGGGACTTGTAAAGTTCTGGGTCCGCAATAGTTAAACAATATGTTCCGAGAAAATCACTGCAGGGACGGTGTACCAGAATAACACTCGTGCTCCATGATGGGTGACGCAATGACTAACCCAACGAGTCACTCACACAAGGCGACGTAATTGCCAACGCGACGCTTCTATTCAATGTATTTTAAATGCACAAATAGGCTCCAAGCACGGCGTGACATAGCTGTCACCGGACGTAAATTACCGCAAGAGATTGATTTAATTCTGTGCTCAGTATCTTTACGGCCGCAGCTGCAAAAAATTCTGCAGAAATTCAGAGAATTATCTACTAATGCGTAGCATTATTATGCCGCTTTTCTTGAGTGTGAGTTTTTTCCAGCCATTTTGTTTTCTAAATCCTGTTCGACAAATTATCTCCATTTGCGCTATTGTAACGATTACAAGTTGAACTTTCTCGAAATCTGCATTATTGTGGAAATGCAGAACGTTACACGGTTCACCATTTTCAGTTAATTTTTTTTACATTTTTAAAATTATTTAGTTTTTTAAAACTTAGTCCGACCAATTATATCCATTAACGTCACTATAACGATCGATTACATTTAAAACTTTCGCGAAATCTGCATTATTGTAGAAATGCAGTCCGTTACACAGTCCTTGCTGGGGAGGGGGAAGGGTACTCGCAAAGAATGCTACGCATTAATACCAAGGGTTACTTCTCCCACAAGCACGTGGCTTAGCAGCGTTACAGTGCATGAGCGGGGCTGCTTAACCACGTGCTCTCAAGAGCAAGGTCCCCGGCATGCTGGCCCACTGGCCAGCGTGCAAGATTCCCCGGAATTCGCATAGATATCGGCTCGACGGAATTCACACCAAAGCACTGTAGCTAATGCAACGGTATCCAAATACCTTCAGAAGTGACACGGAACACTGAGGCAACTCCTTGGCTCCGTGCGTAAACACAATAGTAAACGCAACTCGTCTCCCCAAAGAGTCTACAAGGTTTCAAAGGGTTGCCAAGAGTGGCTCAACAGCTCAAGCCATGTATGAATTAACGCAACTGACTGCTGCGTTCGTACATATATTTTTTAGCACCTCCTCCGGACTACCGAGTTCGTCAGGGGATTAGCACTGAGGAAAATGACGGCCTGGAACAAAGTGAAATTCTGCTCAACGCCTCTGCGTCTATTGTACCATGTGCGAAAATCGGTGGAGCGCCGTGAGAACGCAGCACTTGGTTTGACATTCAAGTGGGCGTTACCGATTTCATAGGCGACAAAGGGGAAGCAAGGACGCGTGAACTTACATGCAGGTTGTCCGCGGCGAACAGGTCATGACGGGGAGAAATTCCTTTTCCTTTACAGGTTTATCTTTAATGGGGAAGATGTTGGCTGCTCATCGTTTTCTCGACAGCATGGCCATAAATGAGAAACAGGATCACTAAACTATCTGGTTAACATGAATAGTAAAAAAAAACAATCCAAAACAGACCGAAAGAAAGATAGGTTAAAGTAATGCGTATATAAGTTCCGATTCGGAGCCACATTGTTACACAGGAAAGCGAAACTGGTATGTATTGCCCAAACTCCGCGCGCTACGCACGTCTGGAAACAACCTTTCGTCAGTGTTGTCCATTTCGCGCTGTATTTTGAAGTACGCAATGTCATCGATAATTAACTCAAAAGAGTTCTCCAGAGCAATTTCTCTCATGCTGCATTAAAGGCAGTTGAACAGTGTTACCGACGAGAGAAACTTTTGTTGCGTTGGCTGATGCTCATACTATCTTTATGATAATGCATGCAGGTGGAGGCAGAAGCAGTCAGACAAAGCCAGTTACGTTAGAGTAATAGTTTCACAGTCCTTTCCTTGCTTCTTTTCCGGCAGTTTGCTAACAAGTTCACACCCACCGGATGGGGTGTCACAGCACTGACATACATTCTGGTTGATGAACTGGGAGACGGGGCCACACCAACTTTCCTCACTCAAGTCATGGCGAATGTATAAATAATCAGGTAATTAAAGAAGTCAGGAAGGAAGGAAAAAAGTGAAGAAAGAAATGGTATTCTATAATTCCCTGTCTGTTCCTATTCGTGTCGAAGAGCACACCTTAGCTGGAACCTAGCTGTCATTTTCCCCTGAAAATACACTTTAGCACAAAAAGGGAAGAATTCTTCTCGAATAAAAAAATAGTGTCGTCGAAAATACTCGCTTTGAAGAAAAAATTTAAATGTCCTAAAAGTTCGCCTCCTGTCTCCCTCCGAAATGGGATTTTTTTTTCTTTTGGCGCCAGTATAAAGGAAGCAATAACAGAAGTTGAAAAGCATTCGAAATTTTTAGATTCTTTAAGAAAATGTCTACCAAATTTCTGAAAAGTTTTATTTTGAACAAAAAAGCCGCAGTTTTCTGAATGGTTCGGTAGGAGGCAAATTCAGAGTTAACTTCATACAATTCTCCCCACTTTCTCACTTCAACTGCCACAGCGGCGGCGACGCTTAGTTGTATCGAGCTGGGGACGCAACGCATAGCAACCGCGCTGGTGGTGACGTCCTTAATAAGAGGCTGTGCTGGAGCAAACTAGTTCACTACAGGCTCTGGCATCACACCTATTGGATTGAATTGGATTATTTACTCGAGGGGGCGATGGTAAACGATACAGAGAAAATAAATTAAGGCGAACCGCCCAGTGACTGTGCAGTGTGTCGTGAAAAATAAAAAACCCATGTCCCCGCGAGGGGACATGGCATAGGGGGTGGGTGTATTGCGTTAACGTTTAGTGTTTGGTGAGTTGGTGGTAGTGAATGCGTTGTATCAGCAGCTTCTTGACGTAGTTTGAATGAGTCAAGGATATAAGACTCGTTCGTAGCCTCCCATTCTGTGTCGGCTTTGTGGCGCAGTGGGTAGAGCACCATGTACATTGCGTTCCGCCCGCAGGGTCGAGGGATCGAAACCAGGCGCCGGATAGTATTTTCTTTTATATAGTGTAGGGGGAGGGGTGCGGACTACGACTACGGACGTCAACGCGGGTGACATCGTGAGTTACTGAAATGCTCTACATTTAAAAAAACCATGCAAAGCAAAATGCCGTAAAAAGCAAAAGCAAGCACAGAGAAAAAAAAGGAAACATTATAACGATCTCACCAAACTTAAACCGACTGCCACAAAGCCGCAACAGCAGTTCAACTCACTGCAATCGCATCACGAAACTATCCGCAACCACTGGTGGTTCGATTTGCTACTTTTTGCGCACTGCCGCTTGATTGGGAAAGATACTGCACGTAACGAATCGCATTTACATTATTTATTGCAAGGTGCAGGTTTGGCTCCATTTTAGGTCTCTTTAAATAGATAATGCCACGTACCGCTGCATCTAAATCCCTATGGGGTCTGAGTAGTTGTTCAAGCTGCACATTTGCAGAAGGCGGGTGCTACTTGGCCCGTGAATTTTACACAAGTGCGGTCGAAACAGGCACTTGAAGTGGTACTCGTGTAAAGATAGATTTTGCCTGAATGTGCGAGCAGGGCGGGTGTCTACAGATGCGTCCAGGCTGGACTCGTGGCCTCCTGAAAAGTTTATACGGACTGGATACTATCTTAATTACACTGAAGATAAGGCTGCGTAGTGAGTCGCATCGAGAGCGTGTCCGTGGGCTGCGTGTCCGTGGGGTGCGATTTAGGTGCATTGATTTCCTTGATGATGATGATGATGATGATAATACGCACAGCCAGTCAGGCTTGTAGCCATGCGGGAAGATCAGTCATCGCTGGTTTGCTTGCTTGCTTTCTTGAATTCCATCGTACCTTTTTCCTCTCATCATCTCGATTTCATTCGTTCTCTTTGGTGAAGCTGACCTTTGTGTTCACGGTAACAGTTTTATTCTCAATAAAGCAAGACTCGGAGTGTTTTCTATTTTATAATATTTCTCCTTCTGATGCAACAAAAGAACACAAAAGAAGCGGATGAGAGCTAACGCAAACAAAATGAAACGCACAAAGAATGCGGGTGACCTGAGCGCTTCCAGCATCCACTTCTCTCACGGTACTCTTTTCGTTGCACAAGTGTCCAGTCAACCAGCCCAATTCTCAAGGATTTTAAGAGGAAACTTTGAAAACAGCCGGGTCGCAGAAAGAAGTACAGTATCCCTACAGCCCCGGGCTATTCCTCAATGATAAGAGCGTCCGTGGAGCGGCGCTTGCGTGTTTGTTTGTTCACTGCTGTTTGTTGGTGCGGGGTTCTTTAAAGCCGGCGAGGTTCCGCAAACGCTGCTTGTAGCTGCCACTGATTGAACAGGTCATGATCCCGCGCGACTCGGCGCTTCTTCCCGCCTCGGGAAACAACTGTGCGCCTGCCCAGCGGCCTTTCGCGTCCCGGCCGGGCCCCCACTTTACGCCGGCCTAAGAAAGAGAAATGGTTCGGTTCTGCTCTGTTTCTTGCGCTGGAGCTGAAACGAAATTAAATCTCGAACAACGAAACGCGCGACCCCGACTCAGGGAGAAGATACACTAACGCCGATTGCACGCCGCTGCTGGGTAGGAGGAGAAAAGAACAAGCGGCTACTCGAACGAGAACAGTTCGTGCGTTCCAGATGGAGCGCTCCCCAGTGAGGCGATACATTTTGATCCAAAACGAAAAAAAAGGGGGTGGGGGGGAGCGGGTGAAGTAAAGTTGAAAAAAGAGCAGCTTTGTTGGTTATTGTTATTGTGCCCGTCAAAAGGCAGCCGATCAGAAGAAAACTCTGGGCTGCACGAAATTCTTTGCCGCCATCTCGCCTTGAGGAAGTAACGGGTGGAGAAAATGACATTCCAAGAAAGGCCAGCAAGGATGATCAAGGGAAATTTACACTGTTTCATGTCAAGCAAAGCGCTTTCAGGAAACGGAACAACGGTAGGTGCTTTGGGTAAGGTTGATTCAGTTTGACGGACGGCGGACAAACTTTCTCACGGCTATTCGGGTATCGTGTTGGTTCACCTGAGTGCGATTTAACGCAAATGTAGGCAACAGAACGCCGGCTACTAGTTTGCCTAACTCTTTTTATGTTGCAGAAAAGTGTAAACAATGTAGAAAAATGTGCGAAGCTTGTGTTTGAGGCAACACAGCAGTGCTCGTGGACTCACAGAGCGAATACGGGGGAAAGTGAGGGGGAAATTGGGCTTCTGGTGCTTGCCCTTGTTTTGCCGCAGGCAAAAAAAAAAGAAAGAAATTCCTTTTGGAAGATAAAGCTGGCGACAGCGACAATGGTAGATGATGAGCACAAAAAATGGCCGCGTCAGACTTCTTGACATTATATATAGTAGCCGCCCCGCTGAACTTTGGAAAGTGTGTCACAGGCGTCTTTCCGGTGTTATCTGCATGTGCATGAAACTTAAAATTGATTTTGGCGTTTGTCGAAAGGCGCTGTGCAGTCTCGCCGCGGGAGTCAGTCGATTTGCGTCCGTAGAAGCCGCGTTATTAAACAAACTTTGCTTACCCGTGGCCCTTCAAAAGTGTATCGCAGTCATTTCAGCCCACATTTCTCATACGATCATTATTGGGGGTAATAAACCAACTGAATACCCACACCGCACACAGTCGCAAGGCAAGGGGAGTGAGTGAGTGAAAACTTTATTGCATAACAGCCGGTAATCCTAGACGTCGGCCAAGAGCCCTTGGGTTCTAGCAGCGTCTTCGGCCAGCTGAATGGCCCAGACTTGATCCGCTGAGTCGTAGGTGATCAATACGGTCTCCCATTGCTCTACAGTAGCGATGTTGCGACCTAACGTTGTCGCCTGTGGACAGGACCACAGCATGTGTGCTAAGTCTGCCCTGTCTTTACAACGGTGGCACTTGTGAAAATATTGCCCGGGGTAACAGTGACTGTACGCAACCGGGTTGGAATACGAGTTGGTCTGTAGAAGCCGCCAAGCCACGGATTGCCGTTTACTGAGGGTAGGATGTGCCGAGGGAAGCGGGTCCGCTTTAGCCTGTAATGATTAGTGATGTCCCTGTAGGACAAAAGGCGTTCTCTACCCGAACAGCGAAGTGAATGAGCGTTGTTGTCGTGACTACGTGATACGAACGACGATTATGACGACGACGACGACGACAGGAGACTCCAACAGCCCCACCCCTTAAGGGGCCTGCCCCTAAAAATGATTCGATCACTTTCGGGCATTCCGCGTATGCTACCATATTTCTCGTGTTGTTTGTGCCTAAAAATGTAGGCCGCATTGCAGCTGTTCACATTTCTTGGTCCACAAAGTTCCTCCGGGAAAAAGATAGCAAAAAGATACCCTAAACTAAGCTACAATGTAATTGAACCATTTTTCAATCGCCTTAATGGTTGCTATTCTTTAAAATCTGAGTACTACACCTAGTTACCTCCCCCAGAAAAAATTAAAGGAAGGGGGAAGTGGTTCGCCGCTGTTTGCTACAGAAATAAAATAAAAAGGAAGAAGTTTATGAGCCAAACAGATTTTCAAAACACTATGCTACCCCTCCTGCTATTCTGGGCTAGCTTCATTTTTTCTTGTCCACCAACAGCCTTCGTGGATGTGAACGCGGAGTGTGCTATATTCGTCCCCAAAAAGATAACTCATAACTCGAAGGACAAAAAAAAAATGAAGCGCAATAAGCCAATGGAAATACGACGCATAAAAAGATGGAGAGAGCGAACCACATCTTGCGTTGCGCCGAGGAAGTACGTTTCGATGCTGGCTCTAGAACTGACTGCCTCGCCTAACGGCGGATCGTTTTTAGGAGCTCGCACACGCCTTCGAAGCGAGGCCACTCGAAGGGTGCCAGCTTTTTCCGAGTGGCTGAGAAAAAATCTGGCACCCTTCGTCGTCCCTGCCACCCTTTTCCCTCGTCTCCGAGTTAGATAGCCTCTCCACAGTGCCATGTTTATGGCCCGAGTGACACCCAGTAGATACGGCAAAAAGCCTTACGACCGACGTCATCATAATCTCAAAAATTGTTGCTGCGATCGGACAAGCTGAAAAAAAAGGGCAACAGTGCTAAACAGCGTAAGATCTGAAGCGGACTTAGTTGAGCTTCTCAGTTCAATCTGCCGCTCGAGAAAAGCGAAGACGGCTGTTTATTTTACGGCCTTTTTACCGTAGGGGTGTTGGCACGCACCCAGGGCTCCGGGCAAATGTAGCTCCCGCGGAGAGCGGACACGCCCCTTGTTCGGGACGAGTGACCCTAAGTTAATCACACGGCGTGCCGTTTACGTCCGGCCGCTGAAACCACATTCGACTCTACGCTAGATTGAGTCAGGCCCCAGAGTCAAGCTGGGCGGACTCGTCGGGTGCAAATCACTCCTTTGCACTTTGCGTTTTAGTTTTCGCAAAAACAAGCAGCTTCCGCAGTGAACCGTGCTTTAGATTCTAGTTCGCTGGCCTGCGTATTTAATGGCCCTCACGTGCCAAGATTTCCACCGCCGAAAATAACCTTAGTACTCTTTTCCACGTTCTGCTACCATCCAGGCTCCGAAGCGCTTGTGTGTCCGGCATGCCTAATACTTCAACTACTTCTTTACATACATCGTGTCATGCCACGAACGGAGCACGGCTCACACATATAAGTGTACCATGCGGCTGTACTTTCTCAAGAATTCGCTTTCCAGTACTGTTGGAACCCCTTTACAGAAGATACGCAATAAAGCGCTCTAGATTGCCCGTGACTAATTTCCCCTGTTTTTGTCTTACAAACAGTCACAGAACGTGCCGCACAAAACGAAAAGATTGGAATATTCTATCTGGTGAAAACGCTCATGTTCGAGTCATATATATTGTCAACGTAGTAAAATTTACCCGGAGCAGCTGTTTGGGGTCCTAATAGGTCTGTTGTTTCTATACAAGAAAAAAACTTGTGGTTAACAAAATTATCGAAATGCAAACTTGGTCGAAATGCAGACCCAATCATTTGCCAAATTCAGAAATCACTGGAGGCCGCTACCACCACGTCATATGTCTTCGCGGAACACAGGCTCAACGACGAGGGCGCATAGTGTGCGAGCAAACATCTTGTAAGCCGCGAAGGTTGTAGAGTACGTGATCAAGAGAACTGGCAGCCATGCAGGCGGGCACGCAACGAGGAATACGTAGATGGGGGCCAGAACGCGGTTAGTATATGCGTCGATTCTCCCCAAACTGATGGAAGCGCTTTTGGCACCAATCTAGTCCAGTGGGCCCAAAGTAGTGAGTGACGCGTCGCTCCGCCGAAGCGTCACTCACAGGTATAACCATTATTCTAACAAAGGTTCCTCTAAAAGGTATTTCATGCCTAATGGTAAATGAGCGTTAGATGCGTCGAAAGGGCAAAGAACCTAACGATATGTCAAGATTCCTCTAAGGATTATTTACTCGGCATCGCGAAAGCCAGTTCGAGAAGCATTCTTAGAATGAGCCCGCTGCTGGTGGGGAGTCCAGGTAACGCGAAAGAGCACACCAACACTTAACAATCATCTCGAGCGTTGTAACAGCCAATGAAACCATCTGCAAGCTTTATTAACGTTAGCATTTCCATGGAAACTTCAACAAACCATATCGAAGCCATGGGAGGCAGAAACAGAGGGAGAGAGAGAAGGAACTTTATTAGCCCAAAAACTGTGGTTGATCCCTCTGTCATAGGAATCAGTAAAACACGGAAGTGAAATGTGCAACAAAATCTCCAACTGAGCATGATTTGTGGGTCGGCGGCTGTCTTGTGGGTGTGCTTCGCGAGCGACGTCCTGCTGGGTGGTCGCTTCGGCAAAAGTGTACTGGCGTCATTTCCATGACGGATATATAGTGAAATCTTGCTGTATCCAGGCATAAAACACTTTCGTCTTAAAATATAAAACCCGAAAACGAACAACCCTAAGTATAAAGTACTCTTTAGTACAAATGGTTGCTTCCCCGCAAGAAGGCCCTGTATGCAGGGGTGCACCCTTTACAGGCAGCTTGCTTCGTTGTACCGGCGTCACTACCGGGACGGATATGACGTCAGCGAAACTTCGTGTATCCGGGAATAAAACACTCATCCGTGTTAGTCAGCCAGGAGATTTTGAGTCGTGCGTCATGACGACATGCTCATTATTCTCGTCGTGGAGGAGGAAATTAGCTGTAAAAAGCAGAGAAGGTTAACGTGTTCTCTGAGATAATTTAGATGCATTCATGAAGGATCCAACATAAACGGCCCATTCCGTTCAGACTACCCCTTAATGACCCATGAGTCGTGTTTGGGGCGGCAGATTTGCGGAGGTAGCAACGGACCAGTGTAACGCTCCTGGATGGTAACGCTCGCAGTTCACCAAACCCCAACACCCGAACCTTTAATCGGGAAAGGTGTGCCGGCGTCGAAAACGTGGGTGCATAATGTGAGAGAAAAGGTCCTTGCGCAAACCGTTCTCTGTTTCGGTGCTTCTAATTTTAGCGCGCTCGTTAATGTAGCGCACAAAATCCCACGGGCACTGGAAACGAAATCCGCTGCGCAAAGAAACAACAAAAGGGGCGTCTCAAAAGCGTTCAATGCTCCGAAACTACGCCGCTGAGAATGTTATACTGAGTGCGTTGTACGTGCATTTCATGTTAGTCTTGGTGGGATCTGCTCTGCTCTCTGTGGAATACGGTTAGTCCTGCAGTCGTTACCTTTGCCCTACACCAGAACGCCTGCACGGATTGTTTCTCCCAGTCTTTAGGGAAACCAGCCTGAGCTCCGTGTTGAAATATCGCTAACACGTGTGTGTGCGGCTAATGGTTCGCACAAAAGGCAAACGTCAGCCTCTCGGCTGCTTTTTGGCTGTCGCGGGCGACTTATCACGCCCGCGGGTTAACGATGTCCCGCAGGCTGCACACAGAGGGCTTGCGCTTGCTCAATCTACGCATTCGGAGGGTGACTGTTTCGCAAATTCCTGGAAATTCGCTTTGTAAATGCCGCGGAGAAACAGCTAAGCCCTAATGCGCGCCGTAGTTGTTGATTGGAAAACTTGTTAGGAGCACGTGTGATTCTTTATCGTGCTGCAAACCGGGTGTATCCTTGCCCCTTTTCATTTACCGCCGGTCTAGGATTAGGGTGTGATCTTTGCTGGATGTTGCTTCTCAGGAGATCAGGCTTGAGCCGTCGGAAAGAAAGGATACCGTCTCTGTATTGTTGGATTGACGCTGAGCACATTTGTGCCCTAATGGAAGTATCTTTGTAAAGCGGAAGCATTTGCATATCCTGGACTCCGGATAGCACTAATGTCGAAAATTGATGAAAAAATTTGAGGCCAATTACTTCAAGCGTAAAAAGCCCTCCTGTGTCTGATTTCCCCCTGATCCTGGCAACGCGGCGAGAATTTCTAAACGCTTCGCTGCACAGAGCACCCACGTGACATGTATGGTCGCGCGATACAGAACGGTAATTAAACGTGGCCATTGGCTGCGCCCGAAACCTAAAGCGAGCGAAAACATACCAAATCACCATTATTACCAAAAGAAAAACGCGTAGTATTGAGTTTCGAAAAAAAAATAGATTTAAAAAAAATTTATGCAATGAAAAAAAAAATCGCGCCAATCCATCCTGTGAATGTGGTTGGAAAGCAAAGCTGTAAACGGCACCCATAACGATTACTCAAGCGACGTCACTTAAAATCACTCACATCGCTCTACAAATAGTAAAACCAGAGAGAAGTGAAATGCACTTAACCACACCATTTATTACTTCAAAGAGATCTTCTTGGTAAGGTTAAATCAATGCATGATGCATGAACGGTGTTTGGTTGAGTTGTATTGGTGTAGCAAGAGTGGAAACTTTTTTTTATAAAATCAAAGTGAGCTCCAACCAGGTGTTAGACGATCTGACTTCTTAGTCTCTGCGCCGCGGACGGAGGCGACGAGACTTGCGGCTGAGATGGAAGAGGAAGAAATACTTCTGTTCTAATTTCTGAACGGCCCAGAGTGCAGCCTTGGGGAGTGATTCCTTCTTCTGTGGGGCCTATATGCACTCCGCGCGGCCTGTGTTCCGTCCACCCGCTGAAGTTGGGTAGGTAGAGAGGGGGTGGACAGCAGCATCTCCCATTGCTCTTGTTGGGTAGTTAACCGAAAGAAAGGAGGGTGCTTAGGGCTAAAGTCGCACACCCCGATTACGGGGCGGAGTGTTCCTACTTCTGAGCAAAATTTACATTCAGCGTCGTAGCGATTCGGATGCATTAAGTGAAGACGCGTAGGATGTGGGAAGGAGCCCCGATTGTATGAGTCGTTGGGTAGTTTGTTGTTCTTTGGAAAGGTCACGGTAAGGCGAAGGTACGGTCTGTCTCAGACGGCGATAATGCTGGGTTATCTCCTTGAACGTGACAAGCGGGTGACTGTCCTCGCGCAGCTCCATAGCACGGGAGATAAAAGCGCAGGCTTGTTGGTTGGGCGTATTTGTTGCCCTCCATTGAAGCGTGAGGGGGTGTCCAGATGAGCTGAATGTAACCGTTTGGGGAGGGGTTTTTTAGCACGCGCAGTGCAGGTCAGGACACCCAACCCGACTGGTAATTCCAGTAGTCTTGCTGGAAATCGGTGACTACCCTCCGAACCCCTGGTTGAGTGAGAGCCAAAGTGATGGCTGCCTCTTCTGCTGCCGTCATTTCTTGGGTCCTAAGCGAGGTACACGCAAGGAGGATGGTTCTGGAGGTAGCCACGATGATGGCGTATTGCTACCCTAGATTTGCAGGCGTCTGTGTAAATAACTGCGTTATCCCCACCGAGGGTGGTGTTAAGCGCTTGAGCCCGTGCTTTTCGGTGACCCTCGTCATGTGAGGGGTTCATATTTCTAAGCAAAGGGAGCATCTTTATTTTAGTCGCCAAGAGTCTGGGAGTACGTCAAGCGGAGTGACATTCTGGGCTGCCCAGCCAATCTGGTGAAGCATGCGGCTGAGTCGGACCTTCTGGTTTGAAAGATGGCCTTCTATCTCTTCCACAGTGTTGCTCTTCCACAGTGTTGTGGAGTCCCGTGCTAAGCAGCCTCTGTGTGGACGCACTCATGAGAAGACCAATGGCCTGCTCGACCGCCTTTCTAATCATTATATAAGACATCTCTATGTCTTCCTTGTCGAGAAGAAGACATGGGGTTGACGTAAGTGACTCTCGAGAGGACAAAATTTTCAATTAATCGAAAGGTACCGGATTCCTTTAGGCCTCGCTTCTTGGTGGCAAGTCGCCTGATCATGTGTATGATTTGATTAATGCTGTTTTTGAGGCGATGCAAGGAGACGTCCCTTTTGGTGTTAGCCTCGAGATGTAGTCCCAGGATCTTGATGCTGGGGCTTGGAGTGATGGTCTGGCCATCAAGGAGTATTTGAATGCATTTCTTGATTTGGCGTGAGGGCGGACGACATGGAGCTGTGATTTTTTACGTAAACACTGGAGGCCACAGGCTTTAGCACATTGGCGTACTAGAAATGAGATGCCATGCATTGGTGTGAGCTTCCTTTAATTTTTGTAACTCTTAGCACACGAGCAAGGTGCGCACAGGGCCGCTAGACGGGCATGAGTGGTCGCGTGACGCTTTCACGTGGCATTCAGCGAGAACGAAGGGGGTAAACCCGTAGATGTACTTAGTGAGTACACCACCTGTCTTCCCTCTCTTCGTGTGGGCTCGTAGCTAAATCGGTAAGACGACGGGCTCTCGCTTTGTTAGTCTGTTAGTTCCAGGTTCGATTCCCGGCGGTGCCAGTAAATTCTTTTATTTGTTCGCTGGAGTTTTCTGGTGACACCAACGGTCGCGAAAGAACCCTTGGGGGGTAGAGGTAAAAAGCTTTGCTTTAAAAAAATTCCCCCGCATTTCCCCGAGGGGGAGAATGTGAAAGTGCGAATGCACGGTTGTCGGCCCGCTTGCGGCGCTTGCGCTCGGCCCCCGCAGCCCACCGCCTTGCCGCCTTCTCTTCCATCTCTTCCATCGGGTTTGTAGTATCACGTGTACACCACGCAGTTATCAAGCCGCTATAACGCCGCTGAGTCGCCAACGCACGCCGCTGACGACGTAGTTTGAATGCGTTAAAGATATAAGGCGCGTCTAACACTGATATCACCGTCGCGTCCGTGGCTTGGTCGGTAGCGCGTCGCGCTGCGGCCCGCAAAGTCCTCGGATCGAAACCTGGCGCCGGATGCTGTTTTTTCTTTAAAGAGCACTGCGGACGCCGCCGCCGCCGCCGCCGACGCCGGCGGTGGATGGTTTGGGGTCGCTTATAAAGAGCATTCGCTCTTAAAAAAAAAAAAACCCAAGACATAGACCTCCTGGGGCTCGTACCCAAGCCGTCAGCGCAAGTACTCAGTACTCTACATCGAGGCCACAGAGCCCGAACGGTAGGCTCCCTTTAGAATACGCTGAAAAGAATAGTGCGCGCAGTGACATCACACATGTCACGTGGGCGCTCTGTACAGCGAGGCGTTTGGAAACACGCCACCGGGGCCCGTAGCCTGGTCGTAACCTTCTTCGTCCTTATCTCCTCTCCTTCAATACACTTTAATCGGTGAAAACGTCGAGGAGGTCATCGCTCGTGGCTAAATATCCCTAGCATGTGCGCAGCCGCAACGCCGGTGTGTATGCCGCTGCAATGAGTACAGTTTGCGGAGGTGAGAAAAGACATATTTTCTTTGTCGCGAGACCTTGCCGCAGTTTGGAGACTCTGGATTTGTAATATTCCCTGGGCAGAGCCGCCCTGCGTGATAAATGGCCACTGCCATCTGACGCTCACGCACACTTACAGCTACTCCGGAGTACCGCACCCTTACTCGGAGCAATAGGACGATACGCACTACAGAGTGGTCTCTACAAAGCAGTATAGAGCGAGCCTGGCCATGTGTTTTTAGGCGGCACAGAAGAACGACGACGCCCACGAAAGGCCCTATGATCCCACAATGAACTTTAGTGGTATCCCCCTTCATCCCCTCCCTACTTACCTCCTTCCCCCCCAAAGGGCTTCGTGTCTCATTTAAATAAAGCACATTCATTCATTCTCTGCCTCCCAACAAAGACGAAGCAGCGAGTTAATGCCCTTCGGTGAGTGCACCAAGCGAGAGCAACGACCGCTTTCGGTACGCAAAACAAAAATTGCCAGACGGCAGCTTCCTAATAACTCGTACCCTACCAAGGAAACGCCGAAAACATAATTTTTCAAGGATTAGGCGTCATAAATTACGGCAGAGCACGTTCGAGAGAAAAGGCTAGCTCTGATTAGACAAGTGTGCCAGATGTCCTCGCTCTTTGTTTAATTAAGACAAAGCCCCGCCGGTCGCATATTAACAGCGAGAGTCTGGCGCCCCAGATCACCTAGACGCCGGCTGTCGCTCGCCGAGAGAGCAATTTCTGCTCCATTGCGTCTCCGATCCACGAAAAAAAAAAGAGGTCTAACGGTTCTCACCGATGCCGCGCGCTCGAAATGGAAAGAGTCATTCAAGTGCCTCTGCACACGATCAGTGCGGCTAGAGCCGAAGTTCTCCCATCCCCTGAAAAGACTTCGCCACTCTCGTGGAAGACACAGTGCTTTCCCGCAGATGTTTTCGCACCGCAAGGTATACGTACCCCATTCGTATTTACGTCGTTTCGTTTCGGAACGGTAACCGCCGACGACTATGAATCTGAACCCTTCCACGATGATTGCAGAAGCCTTCGTAATGGTCTTTTTGCTCTTTACACGGACTGTTTTTTTTTTTTTCGCCTTCGTGGTGGCTGTTGTTTCCTACGGAAACCTACGCCGACTCTAACACCGGGATCCCATCAGATTGTCGGAGGGGCTTCGATTGCAGGGTTTTGCAATAAGCTGATGGGATCTACCGAAGCATTCTTCGCGTTCAGCGCACGGGCGTTGAATGGACATTCTTGTGTAAGATAGGAAGAGACAGAGGCACGGAAAAAAATGTGGAAGCCAGTGCACGAATTGTGAAAAAAAAAGAAAAAAAAAAGCTATATAGAACTGGTGATTCGCTCATATCCCGGCCAGGAAAGCGGGAGCGTCCTTTCAGTTTCTTGGTGCGGAAACAGCGAATCCAAAAGACGTTTACCCCAAAAGAAGTCCTTCTTCGGTTGCTCTTTGTGGGCGACGAAACAGTTCAAACGTTTCGATTCGGTCACGTCGAGGGCGAAGAAGTCTTTTCAAACAGCGCCGCTGCATTGGCTGTTGTGGACTGCGGAGGAAAGGCCCAACGCCTTCTGCCCAAGTGGGTGCCTTTCACTGCACTGACGGACGGTACTTTTCCTTGACAGGGCTGCAAATGGACTGCTACGAGATGATGGTTACATTGTGCATCGTAAGATGCTCACATCGCCTGCCGCTATGCTTTATTGCTAGTACAAGCAAATCTTGTTTTCTTTGGTCACCCAGAAAGCGTGATAATACACTGTGGCCTTCGTATCGAAAACCGCAACGGTGTGCGGGTCGTCGTCCTTTGAATTGCCTCCCACGCCTTTTTATTTAACTGGTAGTGTTGCTTAATATCAAATGTTGTTGTATATCTTTTCATTTTGCCCTTTCGCCTCTCCCTTCTAAGAAGCTGTCAAACTCCAGCGCTCCTCATTCAAAGTGACTGTAGCCACTTGGGTAGCATAATGCCGCTCAGTTTTGTGGTCAGTTGATTTCAAACTTTCACTGTTTAAAACAAATTTCAAGTTGCATCATGAAAGATTTAAAAAGGAAGAAAAAAAGCCTCAGCGCTAGGGCTCCTGTTCAGGGCAGATGCGTCAAGAAACGCGCTGTAATGATCAGAAGGCCACGGCTGGCAGAATGTGCAACTGTCATTTAAAGCTTGAGGCGGCCGCTCTCTGCAAGACGGGCACAGACCACGCAAAATGTAAGCGTGTTATCCCATTAAAAATATTTTTGGTAGTTTGTACCAAACCACCAAAGGTGAAGACGAGGCCTGCGTACGGAGGAATCGTTTTTGCAGGAACGAAAGTAAATTAGCTGTTCTTATACGCTGGAGCTCAAAATGGTTCTTTCTTGTAAAAAAAGGCGAAAACTCATTTTATGATATAACAGACGAAGAGCTAGCTAATACGAAGGCATTCAAATTATTTAAAAAGCGTTGCCAGGATAACCTTTAGTTCGCTGGCTTTTTTATACTCGCATACGTCAGCGAACAATCTTCCTAAAGCAGAAGGTCCTTCGGACAAACATCTGTAGCTCCCCGTTTGGTCGAACTAAGACCCAAATTTTCAGTCCCTACCCTCTAAAATATTCGCGTCCTGTGTTGCTCAATATGGAAACATGTAGATTTCATGTAGCAGCGTAAGAAGCACTTCATTACCACTGGCTTTCCGTGATTCTCGTGCTGCTGAATAATTCATGTGCACTCACATATATGGTATGGTCAGAATGGCTTAGCTTCATTCACCTAACGAGCTACTAAGCCGTAGCACTAAATATTTCCGGTCTTGCGGTGACCACAATCAAGCCAGAACCGAAATACAGCCCATAATTAAGGCCTCAGCTGTTTTTGTGGCGTTATGAACGTGGGCGCAACTGATGAGTGTCACCCAGTCTTGTTCGTTTTGAATGTCAGACAATATACACGGCAAATAAAAGCTGCCACCAACTCTGTGTGTGTTTTTTTTTTTGTTATAACATAACGTGAGGCATACCTGAGTGAAAGATAGACTTATCCGTCCGGAACACACGAAGTCCCTCCACCCCATATATTTCCGGCTAATTTTCGTCTGTTAATTTCCGTCTTATGCTGCCTTGCAATAAGATAATAAGTGGAGCCCACATCTCTAGTATTATTGTTCTTGAGGGAAGATGATTTTGTAACTGCCGTACATATAATAATTATTTGTTGACAGAAATTAGCCGTAGCCTCTTAAAATCTCTGTGCGTCTTCAGGTCGCACAGATGCATACTGTTAGAACGATTTATGAGCCTTTCTAGGGTCTCTTGCCTAGGCGGAGGCTTTCAATCACGGAAACGCAAATGCTGCACTAGACAGCCTGCGTTAACCCCGCATTTGTGTCGTCGTCAAGATCCCACTCGTATGAAATCAAACCTGAAATTGAAATACTTTAGCATACGTTCCAAAAGAAAGTTGAGAGAAGCACGAAAGATTCGTCCAATCCAAGAAAAGTGCGTTCAATCGATCGTCAAGCCTTGAAAGACCCAAATCGCAAAAGAGCAACGTACCCATTCGACCATGTTTCGCGCACCAAGTAAACGCATCCACGAACGACCTAAATCTATATCGATAGGAGGTTTTCGAGTAAAGGTACACAATTTTGCTCGTTATTCGTTTTTATACCTGTATTTTCTTATCTGGAAACGTTGCGTTCTAGCGATTTTTACGTAATCGCTTTGACAAAATGGAGGGCCGGTTTCATGCACGCGCCGTGTGTCCGCGGAGATGTTATCAGAACTTTTCGGTCACCCAACCGGTCGATGAAGAAACGCATTAGCTTTTTAAAAAGACGCCATCGGTCCTACTACGAAAGCTTTTGCTTTGATAATCCGAGAATACGTATCTACTCGCACGCTTAAAACCTCGCTCAAGAAACTTTTGCTCTAAGCTTTAAATACTTTTACCTACCAGTACAAAGCTTTTCAAGAAACCGGGAAAAATGCAACGCAACGCATTGCCGCACAGCCAAAGGCGTCACACCCACGGGCAAGTGTTGCCGGCACTGAACCCTTCGGTATTGGACTTGTGCCTACATGATTGATGCAAGCAAGCGCACGTGTTCAGGTATCGCTACACGGAAAACGCGTAGCCGCAGATTGCCCGCGATTCTCCAGGCTGCACACGCGGTGGTCGATCGGTGAACGCGCAACACTAGACGAAAACAAGAAAAGTGGCTCGCGCGTTCCCGGCGAAACTTCTTCCCCAGATGCAGGAGCATCTTCGCCGATAATCGAAGGACGGAGCCGACCCGCCAGCGATATCGACCCGCCGTCGTCCGGGTGCCGCACACGCGACGCGACGCGACTCGACGTGGCTGCTCCGGCGGTTCTCGTCAACGCCCGCGCAGATACCAGTCAGTTTCCTCCGATGCGCGAAATGAAACGGCGAGCCTGCCGCTCGATATCAGCGCGCACGCGTCTTCCTCGGTTTTCCGTGGCTCCCTTTATCTCGGGAGCACATCCGATGTTTTCTCGATAAATCAGGCAATGATGCAGGTTGTGCAGCAGAGTATAGTCGGGGCCAGCTATTCCTAGAGCAGCTTCACCATTAAGGATTTTAGAAAAGCCGGAACGAATCTTGATATTTCGCGTCCTTTCTATAATATTTTTGATTTTTTTTTTAATCTCACCCCTTTAAGGAGCAGTGGATGCCTACCCTTACCACCCAGGACACAGGGATCGAGAAAGACTCCATGGCGAGACCCTGGTTAGGAGGCCGCGGCCAGGTTTTTCTGTTCAAAGGATGTCCTCCACCATTGAGTGCCCTAATAGGCGAATTGCTTCCGGAGGATTGTCATATTGTTGCACCTTTAGGAGAGAATCGCTTGCAGACAAAAATGCCCTCTTATTTAGACGCAACGGCTGAAAGAAGTTAAGCAAAGAGAGCGCTGTAGAGACGAGAGGGAGGAGATCTCACGAAGCCTAAGTCCGTTCAAAAGTACTCCGTATAGCCTAGCCTGGTTACATGCTTCTTTTTTTCTTTTTCACCGGCTGCCGCAACTATAGGCGTCGAAAATATTTTTCCTCACATACTCAACTGGTCACGCCAGCGTCTCGGTAACACATGCCTTATAGCCAATTGAGGGCCCTTTTTCCAAATGAGTAACATGTTTCCATTATCTTTTTCAAACTATGAGCTGTTAACGCGCAGAAGTTACATATGGGGTATACGGCGCGCCGCAGTGGAGGGCTCCGGATTAACTTCGGCCACCTGGAGATCTTTAACGTGCCGCGAAATGTCGACCTCCCTCTGAAAAGTAGCCGCCGCGGCCGGGATCGAATCGGCGTCGTTGGGGTCAGCCGCACAACGCCATAGCCACTGAGCCACCGCGGCGCGTGGATGCACAATTGAATTGGGACACGCCCGCATTCTTGGACGTGTTAGCCCACATGGTCAGGAACCATTGTAGCATACTGTCTGTAGCGTATACGCAACAGGGTCGTGTGGGTACGACTCCCTAACTGCACTTCAACGACCGGGACACTTTGTGAAGCGAGATGCCTCTCAGCCAGGGTGCTATTAAAACAAGAAAATATCCGTGTCTGACTCCGCCTTGTTAGCGGTTCGTTTGCCCATCTTTTAGCTAATAGCTCCACAAGTCATGTGCAGGAATTCCTGCCGGCTTACTATCAACATCCTATAAGACCCGAGTTACTACCTTGGCAGTTTTCTACGTGGTCAATAACAACCACAGTGCCTAGAATCGGCCAAATGTCAGCGATGGCTCAACCGGCCTTGAGCTACTACACACTTCAGCATATATCTCGCGGCTACGGCGGGTATACTCACGTACATGCTGATGGGCCCGTGACTTCCGAATCTTCCGCCACAGGTGTATGGCTACCATCTTAGGGGGTCTCTGTGAGTCAAAAGTCAAAAACTCAGCTACAAGACATCGGCTACAAAAACCGAACTGGCAGCAGTAAGAGCTGCGCTGCAGATTGTCAAGGACTGCCCTCCAAAACCCTCGGTAATTTTCCTGGACTCCCGCTCTGCGCTACAAGCGCTTCTCAAGCGAGGAAGTAATCAATTGGCCAACTGATACAAGAAATCAACTTCCTACACACCGAGGAACCCCGCAACGGGCGCACTATTTCTTTGCAGTCGTTGCCAGGACACTGTGGCATCACGAGAAATGTGATATCCGATCGACTCGCGCGCAAGGGCCATTGTACGAGCTCACCAGCACAATTCCCTTTATCCAAGGAGAACGTCAACGGAATAGCCAGAACTTTCGGATGGCGCATGCAGTTGCAGCACTTGCGGAACCCGGACCTGCAGTACGCCCGCCTTTACGCTCTCGACCCGCAGTGTACGTTTCGTATACCTCACGGTTTATCGAGGCAAACAGAGTGGGCTATACATCGCCTGCGCCTCAAAGTTGCCTATACCAAAAGCTTTCTAAACAAAATCGCTCTTATGGCATCATTTCTGTGTCGCTTTGCGGTGTACGAGAAGATACTGAACCCCTGTTCTGTGTTAGTCTACGTTCCAATTCGGCGCTAACGACACCGCGAAGTTTATTACGGGTGAGAACGTTCAGCCTGAAGGACTTTTGAGGCCCCTGGAACAGCGAAGACAGTGCGATGTGCGGTTTTAAAGCTCTTGTGCGTTTTCTCAGAGTTTCTGGACTCGACTCCAGCATGTGACTGCCTCTGACGTTTCTTGTTTTCTTTTATGTGTGTGTGCGTGTGTCCGTATGGTGAAGGTTTCGTTTTTTTACTTTTCTTATTTGTATTATTTGTGTAAGCATATAACCTTCATCACATGTTCACCAACCATCTGAAGTAGCAAGCCCAGCATTATGCAGGGCTGACCTCTTCGGTCTCATTAAAGAATTTTCTCTCTCTCTCTCTCTCTCTCTCTCTCTCTCTCTCTAATAATTAGTCGTATGGGTACGTTGGAGGGGCTTAATTTAGCGCCTATTATTTTTCAGCTGCAATTATTGTTTAGTTTGGGCCAGTTTTCAGTTTGTACAGATTTGGTACAACTACCGTGTTTTTAAAATCAGTATCACTAATGGAGCCCTAACCATAACCGGTCTTCAAAAACTCCTGATGACAGAACGATGAACAACGAGAACGCAGCCCGCGACGCGGGCGCGAACATCGGGCCTGCTTTCCAACGCGCAATGCATAGCTTTTCGCTAATGGTGAACGGGGCGATATTGTTCTTTTCATTTCTGCCCGCTGAGATTGAAAAATAAACGTCAGCTTTCCGATGCAACATGCCATAAGCTGCAAGCAGCCTTTAGCTAACGGTGCATCGGGCTTCTTATTTTCTGCCAACAAAAAAAATTAACAAAACGAAAACAAGATACACTAGGCACCCGGTTAGTTTGACATCTTGTACGTTCATGAATATTATCTGGAAAAGGCAGCCCTTTTTCTTGCTCGTGTTTTCTTTAAAACCTTATTAGGAGAGAAAAAAAAATATCAGAGACCAATAAATATCGTAAACTAGTTGATAAACGGCAAACATAAAAAGCCATTATAAGCGCCTCAGAACACATTTTATGACTTTTCGATTTAGTCGGGCGGTAGTTGTTTTCCGTGTCACGCAAATTCTCACCACTGTTCTGCCGCTCACAAATGACCTATCATAAAACCCTTAAAATCTGTCCCTTCGCTGGCCACCGTTGTCACCGCCGGTGAATCCGTAGCACTTCTTTTCTGCGGGAGCTTAAGTCCAGCGCCGCCTTAACTTCAAGGGTCCTCACACAAGCCACGTGGGGTTCAAATTGTGCCTATATTATCCCCAACTACGGTTTTTGTTTTAAAGTTAGTGATTGTTCTCAGTATGCAACACTGAGTCGCCATCAACACCATCAGTCACCACCAGTAACTCATCCCCAGCACTAGAAACCTCTAGCACCAACGTATCGAAGTTTGAACTAAATAAAAATATTGCGAGAATCATCATACCAATACCATCGTCACCATCATATCGCGTCCGTAGATCAGTTGGCAAAGAAGCGGGCGAACCAAAAATGGCGTGTTGCTTTTATAGCCGAAACGTCACGCCAGGGCATGAAAATTAGGCGTGGAAGCAGCGGTAAAACTTTTACAACTCCAAGCGCCGACTTAGCTGTAAAAATCACGTCAGGCTTCTGGTCAACGAAATCGAAAGATCGGCCGTTGCGTTTCCTAAATATTAAAAAAAAAGCACGATTTATGTAATCTCTAAACCGTTAGGAAATAACCGAGCAACTGAGGAACACAGCATGTGGTGTCGAACTTCTACAAGCGAGCGGAGCCGCAAAACACAGTTTTTTCAAAGTTCCTAGCTGGAGCGAAAGCGGTACTTACAATTTTCACACTTTCAAAAATAGAAAAAGAAAAGGAAGTTTTCAATTCAAAGTTGCTGCGGCTTAGAGTCACGTGAAAAGGTTACGTTGCGATGCTACCTTTGAGCGAAGTATTGCTAACATGAACAGTTTCTTCAGACACCTCCGCGCACCAGGTGTACCAGAAAACCATAGCACGGGTCACCCTGTTCGGTTTCCTTCAGATATTGCAGTTAGTTTGAATCTTTCAACACGAGTAGCTTTGCCAAGCATGCCAGTGAGACTGTAACATGTGGAACATAATATAACCGGAAGTAATTAACGCCTCTTTTGATAATAAACACTATATATTATGTTATCAGTCTTGAAAACTGTAAGGCATGTGCACGACCGTGCGAAGGCGCAAGTCTATATTGACTTGGGAGTACCTTGTCAGATATCACTGGTTGTATGAGCGTTCCCTCGCGTGCTGTAACAATGAATACAGGTTGTCGCTATTGCACGTTGCAGACAGGAAATAAGTCGGAATCGCGTATAAGAAAACTTTGAAAACCACGTATGCATGTGTCGTATGACAAGGTGTGGTAGAGGCAGGGTTCCACACTATTCTGCTACAAGCATTATGTCAAAAAATCTCCTACTGAAGCCATTCCTTTCCCATACCATTTTCCTCCAAGCGCTATTTTTTTCTTCAAGTTTACGACAAATAAGGTGCCAAAAATAGATAATTCAGTGAAATAAATAAACATCAGTAAATATGACAGGTCAGTTACACACACAAAAAAAACCGTGGCGAGAAATATTGATACTGTTTAAAACTTCGCCCACTGTTCAACATAAACGAAGAATGTCTTTGCTGAAACACAAGGCAGATTACATAGCTCTACTAAATAGCTTAGGCTAGTGCACCATAACCATTTTAGATATCCACAAGTAGCGTCATATCCGCTTTTTTCAAGCATCTGATACGCCATGCAAAGGTACAGTTTATTAGGTTACTTTTTTCCCGTTCATTATTATTAAGAAACGGTTTTGTAGGAAAAAAATGACAAAAGAGACGGCCGTCCGTCTGAGTCGCAACCGTATTTTATGCCAGTAAACTCATGTGGAGATGCACGTAGCTCAAAGAGACAACTCCTCGTTTACGTTGCACCGAAACAAACCCCGCAAAAGAATTGATTACAATGGAGCAACAAATACAAAAAAAAAAAAAAAAAACCTGCGGGCATGTTGCTTTGGAAGCCACTCTGGTGTGTACGAGCCGAGGCAGAGTAACGGGCAGTTCCGGTTTTCCTCAGGCTCAATTCATTCAGATATGTCCGCGCAGGCCCCCTTACCGTCACATAACATGCAGAAAGACTCCGCCAAAAACTTAAGAAAGCAATCTTTTTTACGGCCACAGGAAACCACCCGTAAATAAAAAAAACGGTTGATTAAGAAGCAGCGAAAAAAGATAAAACTTCCGTTTGTTCCGTGTATTCCATGCTTAGGCTACCGCAACCAAGGGACTTTATTTATTTGTTTTACTTACGGCCGCAGCTTGAACACTTTCTTTGAGAAACCTCATGCCTCTTGCCCATTTTAATAAACACTTAGCTATGCCAGGAACCAGGGCTAGCACGAGCGAATGGTTTCTTTAGAATGGAGGAAGTGGACCCTGCTTCAACCTGCAGCATTAGTGAAACTTTCTTATTCCTATTTGTTGTCGTTGTTCGTAAGCATACTACAGGGCCATTAGTGTGATGATAATGGGTCTTCAACGTTCTGTAAGGCCAGGTTTGAATGCTCGCACACATCATTTTAACAGGCAAGCCGACTTTCAGCAATCTACGCACCTGGTCCGGCCAGGACAAGTGATGCGTTGGTTGCCGTTGGTGCTGTCGCCGTCGTATCCGTCAGCTGCGTCCCCTTCACTTCAAACCCGACGACGAGGCACAGCAAGAGTCGCTCCATGATAAGACAGGACCACATCGCGTCTTTTTATCCCGGCGTGCTAACACCGTCACAAGAAAGAACGCGGAACACAACACTGACGCGAAACTTTGAATTCCGTGATATCCGATGTTTTGCCTCCCTAGAACCTCAGCGCTGTTTCGACCTCGCCAGAGAACAAAGAATAATAGTTTTTTGGTTTATGTAGAACACTACCGGCTGATATTATCAGTTATATACCGAAGGCCGCTCCAGTGTACGACTTCTAATCAGGATGATTTCAACAGCACAACCGAGAATCAGTTACAACCACTTTTGGGAGATGGCAGGTGTATCCATGTGCGCTTTACGGAACGCTGTCTTTTCACTTTCTGTTGTCGCCAATGAGGTTAATCCGCTGGCTGGAGAAGCACCGTGATCACTGGACAATGACGCTCAAGGCGATCTGGGTCGTCCTTCCAGAAACCACGCACAAACAAATGAAACAGGCGAAGTGTCTAGTTAATCCAAGCTTGAAGGGGGTGAGCCGATAAGTATTTACATGTTCACGACACAAGAAAGAAAACCGCTGGACGAGTCCCAAGACGAAAGAGCAGGTTCTGTTAGCACTCGACGAAACGCAGAAGCACTCAGCAGCCGAAGCCAACCTCAGCGATAGAACGTGGAAAAATTATCCCGGGGCTAGCAGGACATGCAGCATCAAGCACTGGCGCAAACGCTCTGCACTGTCACGTGCCACGACGAATGACTTGTATTCCTCGTCAGGACGAAGCGATTCCACAAAGCAGATGCGCACCGACAATTCACGCCTCCGACGAAGAAAGCCGTGAGGAACAAGCCCGTGTGAGAATCAGAGAAGTTGCGGACGAAGCAGCAGCACAATCTTCCGGCCGCGAGCAGGTCGGTGTCGCATGTCAGGCGGCGACTAGTGCCGGAAAGCCGGATGGATGGGAGAGGCGCCGGCGAAGAAACCCGCGAAAAGACGCGCGGGCCCGAGCTGCGAGCGGGCGGTGAAGGAGGCGCGGGATCGGCGCTCTGCGGAGAAGCCGCGCTCCGGGGAGGAACGACGACAGCGTCACCGCTCTTCGGGGCCGAGTCAGCCGGCACACTGCGATCAATGGTTGCCACCGCCGACACCGGGTGCCGCCGTGGTCGTGGGCGTGAGCGAAAGGAGAGCGTCGCGTCGATGGCGTCGTCATGCGTGACGTCACGGGGCAGCAGCGGCCAGGGCAGGTGCGCTACCGGCCAGAGGATGAATTCGAACGAGGAGGAATTCCTCCACCGTCGTGTCACCCGCCCTGTGTCGCCCCAGCGGAATCGAATGTAGGCCGTCTCCACTTCCCCTCAGTTTACCTGCAGCCCGCATGTATGGATGAGATCATATAGTAGAGATGTTTGGCGTTGCACGGTAAACGCTGCTCGTTGGTCTCAGACGCTGCAGTGGGTTGAATCAGACAGTGTTTATTTAAGGGTGTTGTTTGCGATGACCGAATGTGTGCACTCAGAGACGAAAACGAAGCATGATCTTGTTTTGTTTTGTCAATTTTCAGTTTTGTTTGTTCACTTGAAATGAATTCAATTTTTTATATATTTAGAGCGTCTTATATTGTTGCGCTGTTGCTGTAAATTTTTTTTTGTAATTATTATCCCTGCATTAACTCATCGAGGGTCCCTGTACAGTGACTGACTCCGGGACCATTGTCTGTAGTGTTTTTACTTATGGACTTTTCCTGCGCACTTCAAGAAACTCCTTCTTCAAAAACGACAAGATGCTTGAGGTAGTCACATGTAAATAGATTTTATGCGCACTAGTACGTGAGCAACGGTAGGTCGAGGAACATTCCTGACAGAACTAACCTCACTAACGCTGTTCCGGCACTCACTAAAGATCATGTGGCAGAACCATTGTCGCATGGGGTGAGCGGGAGAATACGGTAGACGGCGGAAAAGTTACGAATGTGTTTGAAAAAGCTCGCGAAATTGTTCTTAAGATATTTCAGGTCATCAAAGGTACGAGTCGTCCGGAAGTTCCAAGCTACTTCTAATCCACTAGAAAGACGTTCAGGAGCTTAAGATTTACTCGCTAAACAGCCCGTACCCAGGATACTATTGAAGTTGTTTTCCGAAGTAATAGTTGACAGAGTGGGCGGGACGGTAGATTTTCATCAATGTAAATAAAACAGGCTGTATGTACAAGAGGTTGTTGAAGATGGGTCATATTAATTCCATGTTCGAGAAATTCATAGTATATATAGCTAGCCTCAGTATGCGACAATTGGCGATTATTAAGAAAGCCTTACATTCAGTCGGTATCTCCAAAGTTATGAAAGCAATGCAACACTTGGTAGTTGGAGATACTTCCACATGAATTTTACACGGCATTTACAACAACGAACTGCCACGATAATCCTTCAAAGGAAGTGGGAGAACTTTCCTCTCAGGAAGGATGCAACACAACGAGACACGTTCTGCGTGGAATTGTTTACAGAGTCTTCAGAGCGTATTCAGGAAGACCGGCGGAGTTTAGTACGAATTTTCGCACAAACTAAAAATACGCTAGGATTTCGAAATTTGCAGATTACATTGTCTTGTAGAGTAAGTCCGGCAAGGAACTTTTAAGAGTGGTTCGGAAGCTTTGTTACTAGTCCCTTCCCACAACAAACTTGATGCAGGCTATTAATCAATAGCTGTTATTTCTATGCCTTTGAAAATGGCTTTGCAGATAATGCATAATCCAGAACACCTACTCTATTCATACAACGGTAGCCTCACGAGAAAAAATGGCCGCATATCGGCTCCTTTCGTTGCAAGTGTCAACGAAAGACGATAGCCGACTGGCACCCTTGCTAAGTAAATGCCTCCCTTCTCTTTCCCACTCACCTCTCATGCTGTTCCTCTCCCGTCTCGTTCCTCCCAAGATAACACGCTAGAGGTTTTTTCAAGCCAAATTAAATTTACCGCGGTTTACTGCTCCAAGTCTCGATGCCAGCGCTGCCGTACGGCGGAGACGCGCGTGAATCGAGGCACCCTACTACCACTTTTGTAGAGCCACGTTGCCCTACTCCACGAGCGTTTCCAGCGAAACGTGGAGCCTGTCTAGTGGAACCTTTCATTGCTGTTGCCGTTTGATTTCTTAAATGCCGCCAGGCTCACGGGCAACAGCAGGCGACGGTTTTCTACAGTTCACGTAGTATTTCATTTGCTATCGCGAAAACCACGCATTCGTAAATTTTTTAATAAAAGAGCACTGCAAATATCTTTTATTTAATAATATTCTGCCTTATATTTGCGTAATATTATGTTCTTGTTCAACAATGTTGAGAAGTATGAATATTGACACCGGACGTAGACGTTTAGGTTTGGCTGTGGGTATATAAGACTATTTCGCAGCTTGTGTCACTTTGGCCAGGGGGCTGAATCGAGTCACAGACAGGCAGACAGACAGACAGACACACAGACCAAAATTTCTGTGTGTAAGTATCCCAAGAAATACTATCGTCTTTAAAAAAACTGCCTCAAATTTGAGCACCTGAACTTATTTATTTGCGATAAGACCGCCTAAAAATGAACAGAAAGGACGAAACACCGCATTTTGCGCTCCAGCGAGCTCCTGTTCTTCTATGGGCAGCAGAACGCTAAAGTCCAGCCGCTTCGGTTTGGCCGCTCGGTCGGATCACGAAAATCATCCGCCAACGCAAAGTATGCGGCAGCAGGCGCGTGTTTCGCTGCACAAAACACGGAAGACGTGTCCAGCATTTAACATTGTCGACGCCACTTTAAGTGTTGGCCACCGGTGGCAGCGAAGTGTCTCTTTGCTTCCTCGCGGTCCCGTCTCATTTGTATCCACCCTTACCCCAAGAGCATCAAAAATATACGAGAAAAGAACGCGAATGGACGCATCGAAGCAACCATACACCTACAGAGACGAGAGACGTCGCAAACAAACAGATTGTATTGCTTCCCGGAAGCATTATGCGGCGACGACCGGTCGGCTTTCCACTGCTTGCCGGCGACTTCTTTTTTGTGTGTCAGTGAGGGAGGAGTTGTGTACGGCGATATTGTGTCGCCGGAGGTTGTGGTCTGAGAAAGCGCGCTGGGCTATGGCTGCCCAGCCTACATACAAATAGGCTGAGATTGTGGTACAGCTATGCTGAGCAAACAGAGAAGAGGAGAGAAAGTCATCGAAGCAAATAAAACTCGGTCTGGAAGTTTTTACGAGCTTCGCACCAGCGAAAAAGCATGAAGGCTTTGATGAGCAGTGCAATTGTGTTCGTCGACGAGAGGATGTAGCAGTAGTGTGTTTTGTAAACACATTAAATGTTTGCGGCTTTGTATGCTACTATTTTTTTGGGTTTTATTGTTTTATAGTTCCAAGCCTTATTGGGGCCTGTAGGATGGGCGAATGCCGATAATGTTATAAAGGACGCCAATATAATGGAAAATCGAAAAGTAAAATCTTGTTGCTAAGCTGGGATTCCACTTAGCCTAATGCCCTTAGAACAATGTTGCAGGAAAATGCTCTTGATTCCTTCGATTTTCTAGACGGGTATCCTTTATAATAGATCACTCGGACATTCTAGGAAATATTATTGTTGTCGATTATTCAGCTATGGGGCCCTATTTCTGCGATTGCTATTGCCGTTTCGCACCTGTGTCGTCGCCGTCATTTCGTTCCTGCTGTTAGTCTCGCTAATCGGTCGTTAGCCTGGGGCGAGATAATGACGCCATTGCTCGTGAGGAGCAAAGACCTTTTGTGCCGTACTCCTAGCAGAAGGAAGAGCTTGATCCTCCTATTCATGAGGGGCAGTGAGGCCTGACCCTGCTTCTTACTAATGTAAAGAGGGAAATGAAAAGAGGCTGCACTCCTCATGAGAGTCAGGGAGAGTGGTAGATGTACAACGCAGTGGCTTGTGACATGCATGCAAAACCTTAACCGAGTACTGAGGTAATAATTTCGAGGTAAAGGCCCTCCGACGGCAGGAAAAAGACTTGATTATAAGGAAAGTTCCCCGCAGTTCGTACCAAAATGCGAAACATCTGTGGAGTCCACATGCTCAAAATTGGGCAGAACGTATTTACAGAAATAAAAAGCAATTCCAAAAGATCTCTTCGAGTGTTGCTCAGGGAATGCGAAGTATATAAATAATCCATCGCGAAATCACACTGGATGCGGGTGATCGCTACTCTCGTTTGACAAAGCAAGTCCTTGTGACATGAGTAGGAGGAGCTAATTTCTATCAGCTTCAACTGACGTCGAGGCATCTTTAGTACTAAGCGAATGAAGATGAAGGGACAACTTGTTTGCAGTCCAACGGGGGAACGCTCGGAGCTTTTCAAACCACCGCACGCTGCGACGCAGCCACTGGCAGCAGCGCAGCTCGTGTAAACAGCGGTAGTGCACGGAAGTTTCTCTTCTTGATGCTACGAATCTATGTAGTCATTATGGCCTCTAATGATCTCTTACCAACTATTCCAGTTTTCTGCCCTAGCTATAAGAAGCCGCCCCCCTTCCCGCCACACAGGCACACGGCACACACGTATGTATGTATGCACGCACGTGCACACGTACGCGCACCCTAAAGGTAAAACATAGTAGTAAAAGTAAAAAGGGCGTATAAATTATTACCAACAAAATAGAGTTCAAAGTATGAAAAAAATGTTAAAATAATGAAAATAGATACTAAGAAAAAATAAAAATAAAAATGATAAAGGAGTAAAAATAGCAATATAAACAAAACTTGTAGAATGACTAGCGAAACCAGGAAGGCCAACAATGGCGTTGAGGGAATGCGAGATAAAAGAAGAAAGCAGATTGTTCCTCGCATTGCCCCGGTGGCGGCCAACGCAGATACACACAAAAATCAAAGCAAATGCAACTCGCACCAACAATTGCGTTTTTCTGGTTTATATAGCACGTGTCCAGTGAACTCCACCTGGTAGCCCTAAAAAGGCATTACAAGGCAATTGAACTATGAGCGATAGGAACATAACGACAATTTCCAATTGCAAGGATTCGGCCTGATTGCGTGCCGTGCTTTCGTTTCGTATCTTTTCGACGGGGTTTATAAACAGCTTATTTAAACTTGTTTTCATACATTCGACGTAACGTGTATTTTTTTAACGAAACGGTGCAGTTTTCGCCCGTGCACTGATGCTCGAAGTCGAAGGGACCGTGAACATTTGTTCGTATTATCGGAAATTTGTCTTGAGCGGCGGTTTTATGCATTGTGGTCCTCACACGAGAGCAAAAATGTTGTTCGTCTTAACCGAGTTCGTATTAACGGAAGTCAACTGTATAAATTTTAAATTCGTGCTTTTTGTTATAACAGGAGTGTTTTCTATAGTGGCATACGGGCCTCAGGGAGCTGAAAACGGCTTCCGAAAGTGACGGCAAAAAAATGATGCCGGAAAGCTTGCGGAGCTAGGCTATCTACTAAGCTTCACATACAAAAAAAAATTCTCAAGAATTTCAAAAATACGGCTGGCGAAGTGGAAGAGTCTCGAATTGAAGGGCGGTTATTACTATCCATATTTGCTACAGTATAATCTATCAGGTCGTTTCATTCGGAGTTTGGCTGTATGGGCAGTGAACAACACACGTGGCTTCACTTTAACGCGGCGCACTTGAAGAGTGCCTGCGCAATCTTAATAAAACGCTGGGGTCAAAAGTCTTCGGCCTAAACCTTACACTCCGGTATAATTCCGTCCAGATTACTAAAAGAGCGAAAGCTGCGAAGTTTGAAAAGTTGTTATATATACGTGTGTTGTCCCCTCTACGAACACATTAGTGGCTTATTTTTGTTGCAGTTCAGTGATGCATTGACTTATAACAGGGTTCAACGGTTGTGATTGGTGTGACGGGCGAAAATACGTCATGAGTACTGGCCTTAAATCAGTTCAGTAAAGCAAAAAACCGCGTACAACTAACAAATGCAGCAACCGAAGGAGGATCCAACGATGCGTCTACTTGTAGGGCCTCAAAAGTGCTGGAATGTGGGAAGGTTGAAACATGATCGTGAGAATGTAAACAGGTCGACGAACGGGGCACATGAAGAAAGGGACGCTCACTAGTGCTGACTATAGAAACCGTATTTTTTATTAGGGCCGAAGCGGCATAGGGGCTGGGGCTGTTGCGTCTCCTGTCGTCGTCGTCGTAATTGTCGTCTCATGTAGTGACGGTACTTAAACGCCGGGAAAAAATTGTGGAGTGGTGTCCTCATTTCAGAACCCCATCCGTGGTGCCAGCTGCGACGTCTTTCTCAACCAACCGAATGCGTATCCTGCGTATCCTGACGTATGCTGCGTATGCTGCGTATGCTGCGTATCCTGACAGGCTTAGATTGGTAGGCTGTACGGATCATCACAAAGCGAAACTGGGGAACAGTGCTGGCCGGCATTCTCACAAAATGAAAATTTGGCGGAAGTAACATCTCTAATTATTGTAATAGCGTAAATGGAGATAATTGGTCGGAAAGAATATAGAAAAACTAAAAAAAGGCCGAAGAGAACTCACACTCTAGAAAAGCGGCATGGGAATGCTACGCATTAGGAGGGAATTTGCTGAATTTATGCAGATATTGTTTTTTGTGGCTGTTCTGAAACTTTTCTTTAAGATTTCTTCCAATAGCTCTAAACACTGACTCATTACTCTTTACCTCTCGATTCTACTTCCCTCCTTTAACTGTTTCCACTACAATAGATTTATGTTTTCGTTCGGAATTAGGGATACGTGTTTGTGATGATTTGTGGTCAGATGTCTTATTCTTATGTGTATTCTGTTTCATTATAAAGGTGAAAGTTATTTGTTTCGTGTTTTCGTTACATGTACAATGCACAAGCTGTTCCCCTTACGCCTGAATTCCCCGCACATGCGTGCGGAAACTAAGTTAACAAGAACTGATTGTTCTACGCGGTCGGGAAAATTTTTGTGTCACTTCTAAACTGCTCTTTCTTTCAAATTTCACGTACTTAAGTCGCCGGACGAGCCTAAAACATGAAGACATTTTATTTCCCCGCGAGCTTTTCTTCGCACGGAAACAAAACTAATTAATTTTTCGCCGTGTCCACCAAAAAATTCGATAAGTACGCAAGCTGGCTGCATCCGACGATCCGACAGTGCCTGTAGTCTATTGCTCTTATCATTAAACAGAAAAAGGCTGGAAAAGTCTTAGAAAAAGAAATTTTAGGAAGTAAAAAAAATATTTTCGCCACATTTATAGCCGTACAGAAAGTGTGCATTTGGTGGACCTGTGAAAGGTTTTGCCAATGCAGTGGTTAAATAGAAGGCAGCGGACGGATTGTCAAAAGCCGGATATTGTTTTATTCATAATGAGCTCGATTCCACACGTGCCGAAAAGTGTGAAAAAAAAACAAGCAAAAGACGGGGAGGTAACAAGAACTGTTTTTAACCAGCATAGGAAATATACCTCGGTGGCAAGACAAGAATAAGTGGCGAACGTTGAAGCTATAGGAGCAACGAGCAAGGGTGCGCGACACCTGCCAGGTAATTGCTTAGAAAGAACACAGTTTTTATTTCAGTAACCTGGTGTTATTGTCTTGTGTGTCTGTTAAGTGCAGGACACTTTAGGGGCTCGCCTTGTTGTCTTATAGCTCGCTCGATGGACCCAAGTAGAACCACACGGCGTGCCGTCGTCACGGCGTAACCCAGAGGCTTCGAAAGCCAAGCGGTTTATATAGTCATAAGCGTTCGAAACTCGGGAACCGCTGGCGCTTGTCATAAACCTAACTGTTTTTTAGCGCAACTAAACCTGCAGATACACTTGAGGCAAAATATAGGTAATTAACAGGCAGCGCTCGCGTTCATTTAATTAGGAACGCTCGTTGGGGTGGTTTTTACGACAGTAAGCGAAAAAAAGTGGCAGTGCAACGCCGGCACGTGCAAGAAGAAAAGCAAGCCCACAAAGAACAGAACTCCCGCTAACCCAGTTTCAGGCACGCGGCGCGCGAGCGCTGAAAGGCGGGAAATTTGAAATGCGTTTGGTGGTAGCAGTGAGCGGATAACGGCGCTACAGCCCATTATGGTGAATCACTGCTCTGCACTTCCGACAGCTTTCACATTGAGTGGAATGGGTTTAATTTTTTTTAATGTTTTACGTATTTCTAGCGCATGCTGTTGCTGTGTCCCGTTCTTCGTGCGTTTGGCTAACTGTGTTCACGTAAACACATAAAGGAAAGCAGAGCTCAGGAGAGGACGCGAGCTATTTCGCGCATTGAAAAAAATTGTTGCGAAAGTCACGCGGAGTTGGTGGCCAGCCTTAGCATTATAGCAAACGCAGCCATCGTCACGCTCACAGAGTTCCACCACAAGCATTCTTGTCTGGCTGGTGTGACGACTGGGTTGCTGGGTTCGCTCAACTGCTGAGATCGGACAGCAAGAACAAGAAAAGAGAATAGAGGATGTGCAGAATACCACGGCATAAGTATGCCTTCTACGAGGGATTTGGGGCCTTTGAAAACACAACGTCATAACTTCGGAGCTCGCACTTCCTCCATACACACGTAGGTGGTTATTGCGCCGCCAATGGCAAAAGTACGAAAGCAGAGAGACAAGGAAGACAGGAAACGAAATAAACCGAGGGAGAGAAGGCTGAAACAAGCAGAGATAAAACGACTGAAAGAAAAATTCCTACCAGTAATCGTTAGTGGTCGCCAGGTATCATGGGGAACCTCAAGTGGTCATCATCAGCGGCCGCCGCTACAGGTCCTGCTAATCGAATGAAACAAGACGATAAAGGTCAACGACAAGGTGACGTTACTCCATGGTGGCGGTGGCATACTAATGCCCAACCACAAGACTTTCATCGTCAAAATTGATTTGGCAAGTTGACCCTGCCTTTTGCTAGTGCTCACGCCGCTTTTTAGAATAGGCATCTGGGACACAATCAAGGATACTCCACCAGAAATTGAAAGCGTATCGGCTTGCTTCGCTGTGGCTATCCTCCTCTTAGGCCGCCGTTGCCACGTGACTTTCTCTCTTTTCGTTGGTTGCCACTCCTTACGCATTTCCGGCCCCCTTTCTTTCCTCCCCTGACGAATGCAATCAAGGCTTGATTAATTAAGCTCACTTTTTTCCCGTCCACACTGCTGGCACGCCATTCGGTGCGACAGCGGGCTTGTATCTTGCCCCTGTTCGACACCGTTTATAATCAGTTTTTGTATTCGTCTGCTTTCATACGCCCCTGAAACATTAGAGATTGCGGAAATACGGAATTTTTACCTTCGCTACCACACCGCCGGAATAAAAGCGGAGATATGTGTCCGCAACACACGATAACAGAGCACGGTATTACGTCAAATATTTTGACACCGGTTCAATCTCCTCGCTACGACAACCTGACAGACCAAATCAGGGTCCGTATGAATTCTGTACATACATAGTATATGGAAAACACAGGGAAACATTTGGTGCAGCTTTCGCGCTTAAACTAAGAACAAAACACACAAGTTGCGTTAAGCGTTTCCATTCTGATAAATTATTTGATTTTTTTTTTGGAACGATTATCTTCCTTAGTTACTCGTGGGGGCATAATATTCCGTATGAAATCCGCAACCCCAAAATTTCCCATACGCAGAACGTTTCACTAGGGTAGGAGCCTATCGAACGGGTATTCTTCATTAAAAGAACGCTGGTAGTCTAGGTTATGTTGCTATATTTTGCCACAAACATCGCTGAGGTTTATTTTGCGCTGTACTGTACAATGGGGACGTGTATGAGCCAAGCAGCCGGTCACGTCAAGCGAAGCAAGCAGATAGGGGGGTAAAAAGTTTCACTGTGCGGTAGCTGGTTGACTGGACAGACGGGCGGACGGACGGACGGATGGACGGATGGACCGACGGACAGAGAGACAGACGTAACAAATATTCAGCGTTTGTAGCGCCAATAACCTACCACAGATGTGATATACAAGGCAGGTATGTTTACAGCACCGTGTACGCAATGCGTTTACTCTCCGCCACACAGAGCCTGTTTAAGCAAAATGGCAAATGTGTTGTGGTCCCCGTAGAATCAGATTCCAAACATGCGGCACAAACACTGGAAGTAGAAGATTCTGACAAAAGCAATGTTAATAAGCTACGCTGCAAACTGGCGGAAATAATTTTATTGCACTGATTCTCAAAACCAATCGATAAGCCATAACATTTCATTCCCCACCCTAGCAAATCTAAAAAATTGCGTCGCAATAAGCAAAGTAGCCCCGTATACGCCTCGAGCGCGGCCTGTAGGGGCGCCACTGAAATCCCCCTAGCAGCCCGTTTCGAAATCAGCCGTGGGAGTCCGCGTCCCGCTCCACACTGTCGCCGCTGCTTCTGCGGCACGTTAGCGACCGAGATTTACCGTTTGCGGGCGTTTGAAATCCATGTTTATGTGGAGCAGTCACTCTGTTCGCAAATGGGGTGTGTTTAAGACAGTGTAAATGTTTCTGACGCGATGTTAGTGTGGTATATTCGGTCTGTGTAAGCGCCAGGTGTGTGTCACATGCCGGCGTCGCGGAACCGGCGTATGATGGAGCCGATCGTAGTTACACTGCCCTAAATTTACTAGGAGTGTCTCCGTAACCATCGGTTCCTTAGATGTTCATGCTACGGGTATACACTACGATGTAAATCAGTTTTGTGCGCTTACATATTCAGCGGAGCCATCATACCTGACAGTACGCCAGTTACGTTTGCCAATATTATACCTCTGATATTGATCACCACCATTTACAAGTCAGTCTGTGTTAATTCCCGGAATATTCAACAAAAGTACGATGGACAATGCATAATTATACCCGAGGATCTGCACACGACGGAGTAATCTTGTCGTGAGGTGAGCGACCGCAAACATTCATCTGCTACATCTATTCTCTGCGAGCAGCGCGGAGACGGGCTTAGAATATAATCCGCGTCCGCGACTGAATTCTCCTTCGAAATATCGTTATATGGCACAGGGAGCCTGTGAATAAAGCAGAAACGGAAATCAGAGGGCCTTATCACATGCCACACTCTTCCAACGACCCCTTTCATCGCTTGTTGAACTACCTACCCTGTATACTTCCAAAAATGCGTCCGCCGTACGATCAGCTGTTCGTTGAAGTCGAAAAACAAAAGGAAAGTGACGCGAGATTTGTGTGTGTGTGATTACTAAAACGTTCATTGCTTGATTCCGCTCCGCATTTGTACACAGCGTCCCCCTCCCTCCCTCTTGCAAGCGATCGCGTACTCTACGAAGACGCAGCTGTTTTTTAAGTGAACTAAACGTACTCTTTGCTTATAGACGTCACCATAACAAGTTTTTTTGGAGCGCGGAAAGGCGAAAAGAAGCAAAACAGAACCAAAACACTGCACGAGCCCCTATCAGCCACGCAGCGCAAATCCCGTCAACGCCGCGGAGAAGCGGCGGCAGGCGGCGCAGCGATAGCGAAGCTCGCAGCGTATAAGCGCATAGGAATGAACTGCTGCAATTGCCACGACATATATCTGGTAGCAGTTGTAGGAATTCATTAAATTGCAGCAGTGAAAAATATCCAGCCGTATCGTGATATGCGTGATATAGGATAATATTGAGTCATACAACTAAATATTATCCAAAGTCAGAATGATGCTCACACGCGAACACAGTGTGGAGATAGGCTTCCCTCGGTTGCATACAACGAAGTAAACTTCCCTTTCGGAGTAGTCTCATCCTAAAATACACCAACGACTCTTTCAGCGGTATCACGTGGACAGGCCGCCTATACAACGAGAGAGGCACAAAGACCTCCTGACCACGCAGCAACTCGACGTGTGATGATCAAGTGCAACCTATTCACACAAGAATTCTGTCCCAGCTCGAGGCACGTCGCAAAAAAACAACAACAAAAAAAAAACACAGCTTAGAGTTAGAGTCAGGGACCAGATCGCGACGGCAGTACAAGAAAAACCAAAGCAAGAAGGAAACGGGGCTCGTCCGCCCTAGCGACTGGCGCCAAGCAACAGCCGGCGCTGCAAAGTAAAGAAATCACAACACGTACAGTGTCTCGCCTCCCCATGGACACCCAAGGGGAGAAAGCTATGTACGCTGCCGGTGCTCCCAGAAGCTCTCAGCAAGGGGGTTCAACGCAGGCCCACAAACCACCCAGGCTGTTCAGCTCGGCATAAAAAAATTTTCTAACTGCATATTCCAGTAATTTCGAGGAAATGCTATTTAGGGAGGCACACCGCACTTGGCTGTAAGTCTAGTTATCGCTCTTGTCGAAGTTTGAAGCCAGACCTCCTCCTGAGTACCACGTACTCTGTTCCGCATAATACGATACCACGACTTCCAGGCTCACACCCTATATCAGCTCGCCTGACATTTGCGGTTGCTTCTCTCTCAACAGCAGATCTGTTTAGGCTTTTACTTCCGCCGTCAAGCGTTACCAGGACACTCAGCCCGCCGAGCGCACGTGAGCGTGCGCCTCGGGAGGAGCGGCCGGCGTCGGCCACTCGATTTTCGCGAACACTCCGCCCAGAGTTCGTGGCGGGACTTCTTGCATGCTGTTCGTCTCGCCAGCTCATCTGCGTTCACGGATGAAGTGGGGAGCACAGACGTTGAGTTCGCGCTACATACGCCAAGTTCGCGAAGCCAGTTTTCGCGAGTTCAAACGCGGGCTAACGCGGTCCACTTGGGGGTGGATGTGAAAAGCTGCGGACAAAACAATTCGGGCCTGTCAGCCACGGAGATCTTTCAGCTGCAAGTTCGGAAATTCGTGTGAGGTGCAACAGCCGTGTCTCCGACGAAGCGAGAGGGCCTTCTAGCTCTGCGGTTTCTCCAGCCTTTCAAGCTTCGCTATTTTTTTTTTTTTTTTTGCATCTCTCGCGTCAAGATACGCACTACAAAGTCAGAGACAGCCCTAGCTCTGCGGTACCGGGTAGCTACCCAAAGACTTCGAAACTTTGTTCTAGAAGCTAGTAGCAAAAGAAAAATTGTAGAAACTCCCAAGTGTAAATTATCAGATAAATATGCAAGCTGCTGTGATATAGATCACGTCTTTTAAATGTCAGCTGCTCTACTAAACACGAAGGCTTGTTGCTAGGGCGCATTTAGGAGCAGTATTTGCATTCCGATGTCAAAGTAGTTGTTTGGGCCTTTTAACTATGGTAGTGTCTATTATCCCGGCAACCGTGATAATTACCGTCAGACATTTCTCACGGCAGTCGCGTCTCATTGGCTAAGCACGCTACGCGGAGATTCTATGGGATAAATATTCCCTACAGAGCCATGTTTGCAGCTTCCCCTGCAGCGCTGTGGTATGGTACTTGGTTTTAAACGACAAGGCTGAGGTTCTAATATGACAATGCAATGTTCTTTTTTCTTGCCTTTCAGAATTTTTCGGTCATCGTGATATTGTTAATACTTTTTGACTCTAGTTTTTACTATATCAAGAGATGGACGCACAGGACTTCTAGAATGGGTTGAATTACGTTTAATATAGGTTGTGTTGTGGGTCGTTGGGCTGGGTTAGATTAGGTTTGTGGCAGTTGGGCTGGATTTGGGTAGGTTAGCACGCGTTCGGGTAGGTTACGCTAGGTTCGGCGAGGTTATGTTATGTTCAGTTACTTTGGGACGTAATATTATTCGACAAATTTCAGGGCAGCCAGCTTTTATGGAAACTGCCGTGAGAATTTTCCGGAGGTAATTCTCACGGCTGCCATGAGATTAGACGCAGCCTTTAATTATTATATGGACCCCAAGTATCCCTAGAAATTGGCATACACCGAGCACCGCTGAAGTGGGCGTTGTTGCCGTACACAAATGCATTGCAAGCAAGAACTATTTAGGGTCAATTTAGGAACGCCGGTGTCAAAGTGTGATAACCTTACGGCTTGTTATTAAACACCTACAAAGATTCTATTCATCCTTATAAATCTCCTCTAATATTAGTTTCCCTACTCTACACAAAGGATTGCTGGAAGGGATTTTTCAACGGAATAATTAGGAGTGATGTCAAAGTACGAAGTCCTACAGCAGTATCTAATAAAAGGTTTAAGAAATGCCTTCATAAGACACCACGAATCACCTTGAGAGCTATGCACCGAGCCCCTTTGAGTTCGGCTTCACTTCTCTTGCAATAAAATTGTTGAAAATATTTTTTGGGCCATTAAAGGGGTATAATATGAAAATATGAAGTCCTTATGTGGCCTCCATATCCTCATAAAGAAACCTATACGTTCTTTTATTAAGCATTTTTATGATACCCCGTGTATCCCTACACAGCGTGAAAACCTCAGCCCTCTTGAAGTAGCTTGCACTACTGCGCGCAAATGTATTTCTGGGAACACAGTTAGTAAGGTAATATTAGTGCTGTTATTTGAAAATTTGTAACCCCTAGAGGTCTTTTTATTAATATCGATTCTGTAAGCGGAGAGGGTTTGAGACATAAAACGTTACAAAGGAACAGACGCGTTTCCTCGTTTACTTTACATAGAAACGCTACGCATTTAAAAAGACCCTGAGAAGATCCTGATTTGGGAAAAGATCTCGAGTTGGGGATTCGAAAGCATTGCGTTCTACTGATTGCCGCAGAGTGCCTCGTATGCTGGCGTCTTTGCCAACGGGAATTCGTGAATTGGCCGTGAGCTTCCTACGACAGCTGTAATCGCCATTGGTTGATTGACCTGAGTAAGTATGCGGGAATTGTGGGTGGCTATGTTTACATTCACGGTAATTGGGAATTGATGAATCGGCCTCGAGCTTCTTACGGGAGCTGTCATCGCCACGGACAAATGCACCTCAATGGGTATGTGGTTGCTCGGGTTGTCGACGTTTCCTTGATGGAGCGTTACAACGGATTGGCTTTAGTCAGCTATAGGCACGGAGCCGCTTTTCCGTCTGGTATACGGCTTTGTTTCGCATGTGGATGTGGATGTGGATGTTTTAGGGGGGAAGCACCTTAGGCCCTCGCTTTGTCCGTGGCTTGTCCCTTTGCGCCCGTGCACACAGCGATGCGCATGCGCGAGGAGCATTGGATTGGTTTGGATTGGATTTGATTGGATTGTATATGGATTGTAAATTGAATTGGATCGGATTGGATTGGATTGGAATTGTATATGCTGTACACACGTGTTGTCACTCATTTACAGGCGCGAGTGGGCAAAGCCACGGGTGATTTACTGTAAGAACGATCCGCAGTGCTTCGCCCACTTGTCATGATTAACTTCGTCAAGATGCGTGAATTGTTTTATTTACGGTGGTATTTTGATGTTTTAGGGGTGCTTGTGTACTCGTGGCGGTTGTTATTTGAGCAAATAAAACGAAACGTACAGGTTTTCTTTGGAATTTCCCAAGACTATTAGTGTTGGATTTAGTGCACGGTGTAAGACATACTTTAAGGTGGGGACACAGCCGCCCAAAGAGCTGTCAAATTCAGTAGGTGGCGCCGCGCGTAGAACTTCGATTGAAAGGTCACCTGGTGGCAGAGCTTGTAACTTCGCAGCGTCGTAGACGTCTGTGGCTTCACCAACTACTTTCCGGAGCAAGGTGGTTCGCATGCAGCAGTGGCATGCTTATGAAACAACGTGGTTTGTGTGAGCTCACCGTGCGAGCTCACACTACGCGAGCTCAACGCGTGATCTTACCGCATTGTTAAAACATCTCCGAGTGTGCGGGCGTCCTAAGTTCCTTTAGTCCCGCGCCAAAGCTCCTCTGAACATTGGGCAACGCCAGCGACTTCGACAAAATCGCTTCGTCTGCGCTGCTTCGTACGGGAACTTACCCAAGTTGTTCAACGACATTTACGACGGCGAAACGTCAGCGTACTTGCCGCTAGTTTAATCCATTCTACGAATTCCGCTGCCTTCCTCGTATTTCGGGGTACTGTTCTGGAAGCGGGTGCTTCCTTTGGGCCGCTGCTGGTACTCAATAGCCAGAGTTACTTGATATAGGAATTTCAAAGCTTCCCATGAGGCCCCATGCATCAAAAAATGGCCCTAAGATTGGTACACTGTTGTCGATTTATTTATTTATTTATTTATTTATTTATTTATTTATTTATTTATTTATTTATTTATTTATTTATTCATTCATTCATTCATTCATTCATTCATTCACTCATTCGTTCGTTCATTCATTCATTCATTAATTCATTCATTCATTCATTCGTTCATTTATTTATTTATTTATTTTTTATTTTTTTATTTATTTATTTATTTATTTATTTATTTATTTATTTATTTATTTATTTATTTATTTATTTATATTGGTATCCCTTTTGGAACGTAGTGATGACGTGCCATTTTACCAAGAAAAAAACTTATATATCTGTTTTATATACTAGCGCAGGTCTGAGGGCAGGCACTAAATTTTTTTTTATTCCCCTCTGCTTTTCGTCTATCAGCATTCTAATTTTCATTTAGTCGCCTCGACAGCCTGGAAGTCAACTCCCTTTGTTCTACCCTTCAATCCTAGGGCTTATAGAAGCCGAATATTTCCTTCTTGAAGATTTGGATAAATACACTCACATTTTAAAACTATGTGCTGCAGAGTTTCTTTTTGTTTTCCGCTGACCACGCATACCCATCATTTTCTGTATAGTCTCCCACAAAATCTCTTAGTTCTCAAGCAACCAGCTCTAGCCTCAAAAAGCAAAACACTGCCCTTGGAATTATCGTACAAATTTTCCTTTCTGGTGTCCAGTTTTTCTCCCCTGTACATCTCTAACGACGTTTTAGCTTCCATTTTTTTTTCTCGATTTTTCTCCTTTTATTCGTTTCTATCTGCCTTGCTTCTTTTTTGGTTACCTTGGCTATCTTTGATTCTCTACTGTTCTTTCCCTATTTCATCGTTAGCCTTGTAGGTTTTCTTAACCACTGCGTGTCCACGCTTTATATGTATAGGTACTTAAAAACTTTAGCTGTCACCTACGTTGTTGACGGAAAGTGGCGTCGCACAGTCCGTAGAATGGCGCCATCCGTTGGTGACAAAAAAAAATTATACAACGGCTTCGCCGCTGAAGGACTTGGGTGTGGCATTAGGTGCTTACAGAAATTTGTTGTAGAAACTATACAACATGCGTCGCCGCTCGACGACCTGGGCGAGAAATGGTATTTGGGTGCTCACTGAAATTTGTTGTGCCGAAGGAGCCCAACGCGTTCAACCATGCAAGTGTTTTATATGCATTCGAAGCAATAGTAGCAAAAACAAAAAAATGCGACCGTGTGGTCAGCGATATGCGTCGTCGCTTGCGCATTGTCGTCTGCGGCGCGGAATCTGCGGTCTTTCGGCGGCAAAAAAAAAAAACTTACAATTTTTCTTCGACGGATTACGCAAGCTTGAAAGGATTATTTAGAGCTACGTAATCCCCGGCTGGGTTAGTTCTGGCATAGAGTGTGCTGTAGGCCGAGCGACAACTGCAAATTTAGCACTTCAGGTGGGACTTATGCTGTGCCCTAGCGCCCGCAAACGCGGCAATTGCTCGAGGCAGTTGCGCAGACGCAAAAACGATCGCGACATAAAAACCGGAGTAAATAAAACAATGGATAGCTCATGAAAGTACAAAAATAAAGAATTAGGCACCTTTAAAGTAAAGTTTAACGCTAAATTGTCAGTTTGAATAATTCGTGTTTCTTTTTAAATAGTGCGCGCGGTGGCCACAGTGGCGCCAGCGTACACATGATCCAAAGCAGATGCGGGCCGTTTTTTGAAGCGGAGTTTCGCAACTTCCTACATCGAAGATCTCTGCTGAGTAGCTGCAGGTGCTCTAAAAAATGGTAAAATCGACGCCACTGCATCGTTTGTTGCGAGCGCGCACTTCTTCGACATTCATTAGTACTTCCCTTCCAAGCTCCGGTCAGTACAGTTTCGCGAAACCGCCCTCTCAGAGAAATGCCAACTGCAAGCGGCATCATTCTCTGCAGGCGATTGCTGCAAAGCACTCATTCATTCGTTTAGGATGGTAGGAAACGCCAGATAATGTTACGCTTTCTTGACAGCTGCGGGTGCCGGCGTTGCAGTCTTCTATAAAGCATTTTCACCCCATTTTTTCGTTCCGCAAGCATACAATCTCACTCGTGCAAGTTTTCACTGGCTACCGCGGCACACAATCACTGCGGTTGAGTTTTTTTATATATTCTTTGTATTGTTACTGACTCAAAACGTCTGCCCTGAACACGTTTAAACACTGAGACGAGCGAGAATGATATCGCACGGCGTTCTCCAAATTATCGCCTGCCGCATCGGCCGGCACTATCGACTAAGCCACGGCGAGCAGACGACCGGTTATGAAAGCTGCCGAAAAGGCCCGACGAGGATTCGAAAAGTTCGGATTCTCGGAGGTTTTCAGAAAAGCTCCGAACCCCTCCGAGTAAGTGGCGCTCGGGCAGCTTCTTTTCTCAACGGCGTCCGTTTGGCGACTTTATAAGAACGACGAGTAAACGTTCGTTTTGCAAGCTATGTCCTCCTTTAAAAGTATATCTTCGACCGTAATTCAGTGCACGGATCGTATACTATGCAAGTATATTCTAATTTCGGTCTAATAGCAGTAATGTATACCACATATTCTACATTAGAGAGATCATCCTTATATTTATGCCTCGGATGACATAACTAAAGGAACGCTGAAGAGCAGACGTTACAGATGTAGGTATTCCAGCTTAAATTGTTAGTAACTGCGACAGTGAAATATGTCTAGTATTCGCTAACTTCAGCGAGGAGACTGTTAGAAACAGTGAAGCAAAATTTAAGGGAGAGAGCTTCATTGCTAATTATCAGATAAACTGATCTCATCTGTACCGGGAGCACGTCTGTTTGCTTGCCTGTATTTCAGTGTAAGGTACAGTCGCCAGCAAAAGTTTGCGGGATGTGCAGCGCGTGGCGGAGCGGCGCAAAACTGCATTGCTGCGCCATCTGCAGCCAGCAAGCGCCGGGTCGAGGCTCAAGGAACTGGCGTGTTAGGCGCACTTTGCGCATGCCTGTCCTTTATTTGTTACCCGGCATCTCTGATCGCTCGCTTGCCCGTGACATGCTTTCGATATTTGCGGCAGCCGCGTTGGCGCCGCGTGACCATCGCCGTCGTTGTGCTATCACTGGTGCTACAAAATACGCAGCCCGCGGCTGCCGTTTGCGCGGCGTGCAACTTTGAATAAATCTTAGGCTATGTTCAGACTATCGACGAAAAAGCCATATCGTGATCCATGGACGTAAAAAGACGGCATGTCAAGCTGTTCGGTGGATTGAGACATGAAATGACATCATTCTTTAAAGTTAGTTACGACAGTTGCGGACAGTCTAAACCCGGCCTTATCTTTCAAGAGGCAGTGCTGGTTGAATTTTATTTTATTTTTAACCTAAGCACCGATAAACTGTCAGCTGACCCACAATTGCCGTTGTAGTCATCTCAGGGGCTAATTATCACAAAATTTTCTTTGGGGTAGTTCCAACAAAACAAGTTACAGCCGTTTTCTGTAACTGTACCTCCTCCTTAGTCTGTCATGTATTGAATGCCGCATCGTTTACGGCTTCCCTAAAAACTAATTATGGCAAGTAAATGTGATTCGGCGTAATGCTAACGGTCGTCCTCGCGGCCAATTCCAGTATGATGTTTACATGAGACCTACATTACATTGAGAGCTAGATCTTTCCCCAGAAAGTTTGCTTTGCCGCAAGATTAAATTTGGTGTCGCGACTTTTTTTTAAGCACCACATCGAGGTACGCAGTTTCCAACAGGTAGCCTTTATTAGCTCCTGTAAAATAAGTTTAGTCGTGGACCATTACATAACTTGGAAGATAAGATTTATTGAATGCTGCGCGCCGCGCAAACGGCGGCCGCGGGCTGCGTATTTTGTAGCACCAGTGATAGCAGAACGACAGCGATGGTCACGCGGCGCCACCGCGGCTGCCGCGAATATCGAGAGCATGTCACGGGCAAGCGAGTGAACACAGATGCCCGGTAACAAATAAAGGACAGGCATGCGCAAAGCGCGCCTAGCCCGCCAGTTCCTTGAGCCTCGACCCGGCGCTCGCTGGCTGCAGATAGCGCAGCAATGCAGTTTTGCGCCGCTCGGCCACGCGCCGCACATCCCGCAAACTTTTGCGGGCGACTGTACGTTTGAGACTTCTTGTAAACTATTACATACGTGGCCAGTAGGAACTGTGAGTTCGCCATCCGGTGAACCGAAGGTGTGCGTACCTGAGCACATGACCCATTCCCAAAATGTTTTGCGTTCATACCAGTTGCTGTGTGCACGGGGGTTGCTCTGTGTCTGTTTCACTTTGGCGAAATGCCGTTTACTTTGCACGACCAAGTAATTCGCAGCGCCAGATTCAACGCTCCCAGTTTCCTCTTTCCCCTGCAGCCAGCGTAGCCTCCCAATCAATGACGAATTCACGGTTAAAAATATCTGACATAGTTGGGACAATAAAATTAAAAACCTTTCCGCCTTCGCACTTGGATGACTAGTGGAGCTGTAAACGATGTGGTAAGGAAACTTGTCGTGAAGACTTAATTGCATCTAACTTTGAGGTTTAATAACGACGGTTACAATGGCTTCGTTGTCGCTACAACACACAGTTCATACTCGCATGCACAGAAACATTCTCAGATAATGGCAAATCAGTGCTCGAACGGCGCTGGATGGTAAGTTGGGCCGCATCGACGCGGTATCGCAAGCCAAACAACTCCAACACGATAGCGTAAACGCTTCCGATTTTGGTCCAGGCACATTTACATTACCCATTACAACCAAAGGGGTGCTGTCATCGCAACTGAAACACGGTCCGGGGACAGTTTGATGAAAATTAGGAACTTCTTAAGGGCTCTGAGTGTGACTGTATTAAGGTCCATTCGAACGCCTGAGATGCTCCGCTCGCGAACCGCGTTCTCGAGGGGCTGCTCCCTCTTCCCATTTGAGACGATTTGTTTTGCGATTCGCTTCCGCCTTACGCTTTCGAATGACTTCGATCTGTTTCCTACGCGCTGCGCCGCTTCTCGTTTCTGCCACCAAGTGTTGGCGACACGGCAGATTTCGCTACCTGTGCTTTCTCTCGCTTGGCTTCACCTGTGGTGTACTGGCGTCGACGGCCACTTTTCGCCACAGCTGAGTTAGAGCGTGCGCCATAGAACACCTCACGCTTCAAAGACACCGGGCGCCTCAGGAGCGTTATTTATGAGTTTTTTAAATCCATAGAACGTTGTGTTGAAACCGTGCACTTTAAATACAGAAATGAAACCAAGCCGCTTAGCCGAGAGAGCAGGAAAACGGTCGTTTGTACAAGTCCACACTGTGAACTGAAGCTGTTGCTTTTCACTGCCAAAAAAGTGTGGGCGTCCCTGCTCCTCTATTTCTCATTACTCCATATTTTTCTCCACCGTAATCTTTCCGCATGCATTCGCAGCGACGGGCGGTAGTCGACCATTATTTACAGCACCCCGTGTTAAAAAGCGCACGCACGTTCTCCATGATGCGGCTGTCTGTTCTACAGTTTGCCCCTCGCCTCCAGCGGCGCGAATTTCTCCGCATCTTGCGACAACCGCTCCGGTTCGCCCTCTTTGTCTCACCGGAACAGCAGCGCGACGAGTTGCCGTGATTGCGTCTGCACGCCCGTGCGTGAGCGCGGCCCGTTATGATGCACAACCTCCAGCGCATCGCTTGCCCGACTCTGCCAGCAAAAGAAAAAAGAAAACATGCATGCGGCAAAGCGCGCCTTGCCGTCTCTTCACTGCGACGTCTGCTTTCTATTTGCCTTCCTCCCAAAACAGAATTCTGTCGGATTCTTTTTACTTTTTCGACACTTGCTTGTATGTGCGGGTGCGCTCAAGTCCGAATGCGGCGAACTCGAACGATGCTTTGTTTCCACGAAACTTCCAGGACGCGTTGTTTATACTGACCAAGTGTTCTAGTTCAGCGTGGCACGACGCTTATCTCGTGGGTGGGCTGCGTTTTTTTTCGTTCACGTCACTTCCCTCTCCGACAGTTTGAATTTGTCCACATCCTCTCGCGCTTTTGTGTTGACAGGGAGCGCAAAACGCCTCCCGTGTATAAAATAGTATGTGAAGCGGAAATAGGAGGATTGCTAGTATTTGAAGATAACGTAACGTGGCCTAGTTACCGGTACCTGAAAGAAAGGCAGTAGTGAAATGAAAGTTTTGCAAAGGGCAACCAGCGTCGACCTAAATGTAGTTAACGTCGAAATGAGCTCAACTAATTTAACATAGAATAGCTAAAACGAGACTACAAGAATACAACATATATCGGGAGAATTCAAATAATCGTAATATAGAATTTTAATTTTATAATATGCCATCGTAAAATATATAATTGCATCATACGACTCCCAGTTGCAACATTTTAAATATTAAACGTCGTAATCTGTTGTATTCTGTGAAGAAAACTGATCGCCTGTACTTAACGTATGTTCAGGCGTTTTCAAGAGTGCAGTCTGAGTGTTTCGAGAACTTTAAGCTCTATGAACGTAGACTAAAAGCTTCCTGCTTATTAATGGCGAAAACTTCTTATTTATGGTCCTCGGCAAGCATGTATCTGATTTAAAAAGCAACTTTCTTACTTTCCTAAAAGCGACATACCCATAACAATAAAAAAGAATGCACTGTTTCCCGCGTATTTGTGTGATGATTAGTAATAGTCTCCACCTCAGCGGCACATGCGAAACGTGAACGCAAAGTGGACGCGAAACGTGGACGTGGATAGAATTGTGCTTCGAAAGAGAAAGTGAGGGAATAAAAGAGTGCCGTACGACGAGCTGCGATGCAGGCTCTCGCTCTTGCTATAGCAGCATGCCAAAGCAACACCATCCACGTTTACTACGCGCAACCACACGAGCCATGTCCCACGTTCAATCTCAGGCCGTCTGACAGAAAATGTTTCGCCTCTACTGGATTTAGAGGTACAATCACGTATTCTGCAGTGAACGCACTGTTAAAGTCTTAGTTTCTCCTTGAAAATAAAAGTTACGACCTACCTAAACACTGCCGGCATAACTTTAACTTCAAACTTTAAATCGCACTTCGTTTGTGAGGAAAAAAATGGGAAGAAAAAGCTACGAGGCAGGGATAAGCGACTTATTCATTAAAGTGATTTTTAGAGGATAGTCGGATCTTAGGCACTCGCAAATTACTTTCAAGGGCCGTGAGCGGAGCTTGAAGCTTAAAACTTTAATGTCTTCTTTCCTTCTTTCTTCTTCGCAGTGCTCATTTCACCTTTACCTTATTTTGTTCTGGTTTAATTCATTTTGTTCAATAGACTGTTCTTTTAAACGGGTTGGGTTTCTCTTTTCTTCTTTTCTTCTTTTTTGTTTGGATAAAGAAGATTAGGCCTTTGAAAGTACCTTTCCGCCGACCCCACACTTCCAACTTGCAAACTTCACCGCAGGGGTCTCGCTTCTCGCCCTCGAAGCGACGTGGGAAGATGAATCGCAGTATCGTTGGCAGGGCCGCCGGCAGCGAGGGTGGCTACGATGGAAGGTCTTCTCGTCTTCGACCCTCAGCTCGCGCGCCAAATTGATTCACCGAGAATAATATGTAAAAACAGGCGGAAGCACGAAGAAAGTCTCTCCGTTTTCACACACCACGTAGCGTTCCTGTTTTTCTTCTGTTATCGGCCGTCGACTCCACACGCTCCCTTACCTCGTGAAAGCGACGTGCCATGCAGGCTGTTCCCGCTCATTCCTTTCTGTTCCATTTTTTTTAACTTTCAGTTCAGTTCTTGTTCTTATATAAGTTTCCAAGGCGGCCCAGTTCCGTTTCCCCTGATCTCCAACGGAGGTTGAAATGTACGCCGCGTGATTTCTGCGCTCGCCATTTCGTTTCTCGTTTTCTTTCCCGAAGGAGGTGCTGTGTACATTTGCATCGCATTTGAAATGGCCACGAGCACGCAAGGAATTCTTGGTCTTTTAAGTTTGTCTTTTCTGTTTTTTTTTTCTTTTTTTGCTTTGGTCGAAATGTTCACCCTATCACATTCAGCTCTAGTTTTGTAAAGCTGTCTCTCCCCTTCACTTTTGTTCTACTTTCTTTTCGGGCTGCGAGCGAAAGGAAAGCCGTTCTCTTCGTAGAGTTCAAAGGTATGGATGTAAGGGAAACCAGCGCTTGTGAGTGAAACATGAAAAAAAATGAAGACGTGAGCAGCAAGAAGTGGGTATAAATGAAGGAAGGGGAAAGCTGTCGAAGCATCAGCATTGTTACTCATTCAGAGTCCATTTCTAGACGCCCGGAGGTTTCACCCCTGGGACACTTCAGTGAGGGTTGGGAGAGCGTCTCTTTCTCAGCAGCGGCTTTTATGAAGCCTCTGGCCTTTCAGCTGTCGAGGACTGGTTCGTCCACTCGACTTAGCTTCTGAAATCGTCGTACTTCTTAAGGAATTTTTACTTTTACGATGTAAGTGAAACGTTCGTCGAAATCTCTCATGACCCCGCCCTCGATATCGCCGCTCATGCGCACTAGAAAAACGCAGGTAACTTTTCTTTTGTTTCAGCACTCAGATTAGTGAGGAGGGTTAGTTTGACAGTGCACTTTTTTCATTAAAGGGGTTGTGCTTCGGCTCCTCTAAATGATAGGGGAATGACGGGAAGGAGGAGGGGTCTGGCCGTCACTGGTTTTAAAGCTCGGCAGAATAAAAAAACGCTATAAGCTCTCATAAATTTATAAATACCCGTGATTTAACGGGGTTCAAGGAATACAAGAAAGTTCGAAACAACTTAACAGCGGACATCGAGAGAGCGTGCCTTTCGTACTACTACAACTAATTGGCGATCTTTCAGTTTGGTCCCTTTAAATCATGATTGGTTATAAAAAAATTGCTGCGAAAGTCAAAGGTTTCTGTGCCTTCTGAGCTAATAATAGGGCAAAATATCGTCAGCCGCAAAGCCTTCGACAATCTATTAAATCGAAACTTCTGAACATTCGGGGTGAACACTTCCCTTAGCTCGGATTCAAGCTCTTACTTACCTGAAAGCGTGTGCAGCTCATTGTTTCTCTATCCTGCGACTACAACTGAAATTATCAATCTGATAAATAGCCTACGAAAATAATTGTTCTTCGGGCTTTGATGGGATTAAGGCTGCACGAATGCAATTGGTGATATACCGGATTACGTCTTCTGTCACCTGAAAAATTTAATTTATCCTAAAATTATAACAGATTCCCAGCAAGCCTGCCGTAACATTCAACGTGGACGCATCTCATTCCCCGCCTTACGCATACTCGTATCAATCAATCCCCTCCTCGAGCTCTACGTCGTCCGGACCGCCTGTCACGCGTCCCTCAGGGGAACTGAGGTGGCTCACACCGCTGCCCGCGCCATTCCACACCGGACATTTCCCTCAGGGACAGAACCCATGGTCCCGCCTCCTCCATCTCCCGCTGTTCCATCACGCTACCACGACATCCTCCACCATTATCGCAAACTTCGCCTCCCCTTGCCTCAACCTCCCCCTCAACTAATCAAGGAGGAAGCAATCATCTGGCGTCGATTACAAACAATCATCTATTTCAACGCACCCACACTCCACACTATTTCGCCTACCCAATACACACTCACCTGTAACTTCTGTCCCTCTCCTAAAACTACCTACCACATAGTGTGGGCTTGTCAAAACACCCAACCGCTCGCCCCCAATCCCAACCCTTCCCCTGAGCAGTGGGAGGGCCTGCTGACCAGCTCCCGTCCCGCTGACCAGATCTTTCGGGTCAGCCTTGCCAGGGTTGCAGCCAAAGCCAAAGGGAAGCCTGACTGAGGCGAATCCACCTCACAGAGTGACGGCTCAACGACCACCGTTTGCTCTATTAAACGTTTATTCTCTCTCTCTCTCTGAACAAGAATCTTCCCCGATAGCATGAAAGCAGCTAAAGTCATTCTTTTACTGAAAGGTGTTTCCATAGAGGACAGTATTAATTACCGGCCAATTGTATTGCTACTCCCTTTTTCTAAGCTCATAGAGAAAGTTAGAAATTCTAGACAATTCAGTTACCTTCAAAAGCTGAACTTAATTTCAGAAAATCAGTAGGAATTTAAAGAGGGGGAATCTACTTAACTTGCTTTAATGGACATCAAGGATTGCCTCATTCATTAGATAAAAGATCAACTTTATTCTGTATGAATTGTCTTAGACTTTATTAAGGCTTTTTATTCAATTAAGAAAGACATTCTTTTTCTGAGAATGTCACATTATGGTATTAGACGAACTTCACTTCAGTTTTCCGCAGCTGCCTGTTAGACCGTGAGAAATTGATCTGGATTCATGATGTAGACATCCGACAGGCAAAAAAAACTATCGTATGGTGTACCACAGGGCTCGGTATTGGGACCATTCCTATTTGTTTTATTCAAAATGATATTGATTCAATTCTACTCACTCAGAATATCGTTCTTTACTCTGACAATACGAGTGTTCGTTTTTTCGTGCACTATTTTGGCATCTGTTATCGCTACTGAAAACTGTTGGATACAACAGCTTTCCTTCTGGCTGGATGCGAAGGAACTACAGCCTAATGTGAAGACAAAATACATCGTTTTCACGTCTAAGAATAAGCCGACCAGAATTCCTTGCCCTCAAACCTTTTAATCCCTTCCAATAGAAAGAGTTCAGGTACACAAAATTTTAGGCGTTTTCCTTAACGAAAATATTCTTTGAAATCAGCATATAGATTTTTTTAAACATAAAACCGCACAGTCAATTGGAGTTTTAAGTAAACTGCGCCTTCTGTTACCCACATCTGTGAAGCTAGACAGGATACTGGGAAACTTTCTCAGGAGACGAAAGGTCTAATTAGGAAATGGCAAACCATGACAATAACCACCCCAGCTGACAGAATAGAACTAGCGGAGCTTTCAAAGTTAATCAATAAGCGTAACACAGCTGACATACGGAAGTACAATATGGAGAGGATCGAATGTGGATTAAAGAACGGAGGTAGCCTGAAAGCAGTGAAGAGGCGTCTTGGCGTGGGGAAAAATCAGATGTATGCACGTAAAGACAAGCAAGGCAATGTCATCACAAATAGGGATAAAATAGTCACAGTAGCTCAGGAGTTCTATAGGGATCTGTACGGTAGCCGGGACATCCAGGATAATGCCGAACGAGAAAGTAGTTCAGAGTGGATAGACAGCCCACCAGCAACGACCTAAAAAGTAAGGAAGGCTTTGAAAGAAATGAAAGGGGGCAAAGCCCCTGGTGAGGATCAGACAACAGCTGACCTCTTGAAGGATGGCGGAGAAATTGTACTTGAAAAACTGGGAAACCTGTATACGCAATGCCCAATGACCGCAAGTGTACCGGAATCTTGGAAGAACGTAAACATCATCCTAATCCATAAGAAAGGTGACATGAAGGACTTGAAAAATTGCAGGCCGATCAGCTTACTGTCAGTCGTCTACAATGTACTTACCAAGGTAATCGCTAACAGAATTTCTGCAACCTTAGATTTCAGTCAGCCTAAAGAACAAGCAGAGTTCCGTAAAGGTTATTCAACAATGGACCATATTCACACGATCAATCAGGTGATAGAGAAGTGCGCTGAGTAACTGAACCCCTATATATAGCCTTCATAGATTATGAGAGAGCATTTGACTCAGTCAAATCCTCAGCAGTCATTCAGGCATTACGTAACCAGGGGGTAGATGAGCATTATGTAAGAATACTAGAGGATATATAGAATGGGTTCACGGCTACCATCATCCTCCATAAGGAGAGCAGTAAAATACCTATAAGGAAAGGCGGCAGACAAGGAGACACAATTTCTCCAATGTTATTCACAGCATGTTTACAAGAAGTATTCAGAACGTTGGATAGGGAACAGGTGGGAGTAAAGGTTAATGTAGAATACCTCAGTAACCTCAGATTTGCTGATGGCATTGCCTTGCTAAGTAACTCGGGGGACGAATTGCAAATCATGCTTTCCGCACTGGACCAACAGGGTAGAACCGTGGGCCTGATAATTAACATGCAGAAAACTAAACTAATGATCAATAACCTCGGGACAGCACAGCAGTTTGGGATATGAGGCGAGGCAGTGGAAGTGGTAAGCGAATATATCTACTTAGGCCAAGTTGTGACCCCGGATCCCAACCATGAGGCAGATATAATTAGAAGGATAAGAATGGGGTGGAGTGCATTTGGCAGGCATTCTCAGATAATGAATGACAGCCTACCATTGTCCCTGAAGAAGAAAGTGTATGACAGCGGCATCTTACCGGTACTCACCTACGAGGCAGAAACTTGGAGGCTCACTAAGAGGCTTCAACTTAAATTGAGAACGACTCAGCGGGCAATGAAGCGGAAGATGTTAGGTGTAACATTATGGGGCAAGAAGAGAGCGGAGTGGGTCAGGGAACAAACGCGTGTTAAGGACATATTAGCAGAAATTAAGAAGAAATGGACGGGGCAGGGCATGTAATGCGAAGGCAAGATAACCGTTGGTCATTAAGGGTGACAGAGAGGATCACTGGAGAAGACAAGCGTTGCAGGGGGCGGCAGAAAGTTAGATGGGCAGATAAGATCAAGAAGTTTGCGGGGATAAATTGGTCACAGTTGGCACAGGACCGGTGGAATTGGAGATTAATGGGAGAGGCTTTTCCCCTGCAGAGGGCGTATATAGGCTGGTGATGATGATGTGAAGCGCCAACTGTATTTTTCCTTGTTTATTCTCGATTGCAATATTGTCTGTTTGTTTCCGGTGTTACTTCTACGTCCAACCTCAATTCTCTAATTTAAATTCAGAGATGGGATATTTGTTTCAATCTTAACTGACCAAGGGCTGTTGATACCTTACTTTATTTTCGCAAAAGTTAATTATGAGTGGCCAATATGTGTTCGGAGTTAAGTAATCCGAGATCATATACCGAACCTGTGTAAGCGACCGATAATCCTTTCTCTTAAGGTACACATACATTCATCCACACGACAGATTTCGGCATACTGTTTATAAGAAAAACAAGAACCGGACAAATTACGGTACCAAGTTGTTAGGCTCGAAAATACCGAATCTCTAACTATCATAACGACATAATAGGCCTTATTAAATACTGTAGGTTTTTATATTCATTTAGAAATGAATTAGGTTTTACGTTATGAAGTTATCATGGCTTGCATATACCTGATGCTCCACCGTCATGCTCTCTTTGCACCTGTTTACTTACTGCTTATTTCAATTGTAAAACTCTGTACCACCTTTTATTTGCTGATTACAATATACGTATTAGTGTAACAGTGTTATTGACAGCGAAGCTGTTTAGAAAAGCGTAATCCTTCGTGTCCGCAGTTAAAAGTATGAAGAAATTGCCGAGCGCGCGCATGTGAACGTGGGCCTCACGATGACCATCTGGCAGTTCAAAGACAACTATAAATTGCCTAGCACTCGTATGTGCTGGCATCGCAACGAACGCCCGGCGTCCCTTGCGCACGTTTGTCAAGTCAAGCATACCCACTTAGGGAGATGGGCAAAGATTGTGGCGACCACCCGGCAGCTGAAAAAAACAAGAAAATTACGAGCGCTCGTGTGTGTGTGCCTCTCGGCGACCACCCAGGGTCCCCTGCGCACGTTTATCAAGCCAAGAGTACCCACTTAGGGAGATTGGAAAAAATTGCTCCCCCCTCTCCCTCCTCCCCCCCCCCAAAACAAACCTCCAGCGTTCACCGTAATCGTGGTAACACTTGACCGGAACAAGAAAGACACGTCATAGCATACGCCCCTCCAACGTGATGTCCAATAACTATCACTTCCTAAAAAAATCCCCCCACCTCCCCGAAGGGGATCGTGCGGAAATGCGAATGCATTTGGTGCACCGAATTCTTCTTTGCGGTATCGTTGCCGCGAGGGATTCGACTTCACCGACTTCCATCGCTATCAAGGCGCCAGTCGGCAAGCAGTCACGGAGAGAGGCGCGCGGTCCCTGCATTTATATGCGCAGCGAGCGGAGAGGGGTACGCAGAAAGGAGAGAGAGACCCGCGCCAGCCCGCGCGCGAGCTCTCACTCCGCCCCGAGCTCCGCGATGCGAGCGCCCTCCCACGCCGAACGCGCTCCTCCTCTCCACTCACTCTCCGCTACTCCGCCCGAGCTCCGCGATGCGAGCGCCCTCACACGCCGAGCGCGCTCCTCCTCTCCCCTTGCCCTCCGCTACTCCCCACCTGCTCCGGTTGCTAGGCGCGCGCCACAGCTGTTGCTAGGCGCACGCCGCTCAACGACGCAAGACAACCCGCGGCTAAGAAATGCATTCGCATTTAAAATTCAAAGCCCACACGTATAGCAACAATGATGGAGTAAACGTCGTTGCGGCAGAGAAGAAGAAAAGAGAGAAAATAAACGTTTAATAGAGTAAACGGTGGTGGTTGAGCCGTCACTCGGTAGGGTGCGTTCGAAAATCGGCTGCAATCGTGGACTTAAACCTTCGTGATGGTCGTGAAGATTGCGTACAGCTTCGCTACCTTCGAGTCTTACTCGTCACCGTGAGCTTCCTTCATTTTTTTTCTTGTCAAGTGCTGGCTGGCTATTGTACAATTCTGTGTTGCTATCTGATTAGCTCTTTTTTCTTTTTTACTTTTCTTTGTGGAACATTTTCTTTCATGCTTCAAACGCTACCTGTGCTGCCAGTGTTGCCGCGTGCCATACGTCAAGTCACGTGACATTTACGTCGCCTTTAGCCTCGGCCCCATGGCAGTGTTGTATACTGCAAAACTTCAATTGAATTCAATGACACTCATCTTATTTTGCGATCAAGGGATGTACCATAAGGGTAAGGTAGACTGGTTGGTGCACATTTATGTCCGCACCTCCTCTCTTTTACACTTTTTAGTGCACCAGCTGCATCACTTGTTGTCTGTTCTCTCAGGATACCTTCACCAGGTCCCGTTCCACTCTGCGCTAGCCACAACTTTTAGCGCAGTGAAATTGCGGTGAGCTAAAAACAAAGGTTGCTGAGATTTGTCAATGTCTTCGCCAGGGCAAACTTTGTGATTGGTTTTTCGTGCTACAAGAGACAAACGCTGGGCCTGGTCAGTGATACAGAATCTTCAAACACTGCGTTCGAATTTTTAAATGCAGAGCATTTCAGTAACTCACGATGTCACCCGCGTTGACGTCCGTAGTCCGCACCGCACCCCTCCCTACAATATAAAAAAGAAAATACTATCCGGCGCCAGGTTTCGATCCCTCGACACTGCGGGCGGATGCCCTAACCACTGCGCCACAAAGCCGACACAGAAAGGGACGCTATGAACGCGTCTTATATCGTTGACTCATTCAAATTACTGCTGACGAGCGCTCTCTCGTCAGCAGTTGCCACAAGTGCAACAACATTAACGTAACGCAAACTACTTAACGTCGTGCGCCCCCGGAAATGCTCTGCATTTGATCGTGCCCCTCACGAGGGGGATGTTTCACTGAGTCTTCTCTCGGTCGCTGGACTCGTGGCGCCACCTGGCGGAGGCGCGGCACAACTCGTAGCACTTTCTTTGAAAAAGCGCCTCGAAAGCGCGGCAAATATGAAATAGGGATGACGCGCTTTCGAGGCAATCCGCCGGCGCGGCTGCTTTGTGTACAGACTCGGCGGCGAGCATCCCGGGATTCTGGTGCCGACCGAACCCCATTTCTTAGTTTCCAACACCCTAATTTGTAGCTTTGCACCTTTCTTCTTTTTTCCGCGGTCGGGTCAGCGTTGAACTTGAGTTGTATTCTTTTTGTTTTGCGCAAGCGTTAAACTCCAGCCAGACTATTCGCGTATTGGTCCCCTATGATGACCCTCCTGTAACCTATTCATATTACAGGTCTAGTGAAGCTGATAAGTTAAGAACGCATGCCTTGAAAAGCGCTCAAAAATGCTGCATTGGGAAACACAGCGTTCAAAGAAAAGCCTGATCGATTACTCCCCTTGAAAATCCCCCCCCCCTTTGAAAATGGAAACTGGTCAGCATTATGTCGGAAAACTGCACGCAGACGAGGACGAGAAAAAGAAAATTGCAAGCACGAGTGCTCCTTCCTCGTCTGCGAACTGTGTTTTGTCATAATACAACAGAACCATGCAACTAGCCCAAATTCAAACCTTAGTTCTAAAGAACAAGGTTGAAAGCTGGCTCCTCATGGTAGGTACGTAATTGCTTTTAGTGAATTTTCGGCGCTCAAGTTCCATCGTGGGAGTCAGGCAAATTGCGTTGACTGTTACAGTCAGGGTTTCTAATTTTCGCACGTTTATGCGCGAAGAAAAAAACGCGTTTTACTTGACTGCAGTTTGAATATTTTTGGCTCGTCTGCAAACTTTTGGTGGTTGCGCCTATGACGCAAGTTTATGACACTGAGAGTTGTTCGCCAATGCATTTTGGAAGAGTTCGATGGCTGCCATGATGCAGGATTCAGTACTCATGTTGGAGCTTTTGTCGTAACCCTATTTGCTGTGACGTCGTTCTGCTCTTCATCTCGTCGAGAATTAAATATAATTAAGTAAGCCTCTGGTCCCTCCCATGGAAGGAGCTCGCCAGCCACGCCGCACCACGATGCGGGCAGTCATCTAATTGGCCATTTGTGTATCTTTCAACAAAATGCTGCATGTCGACACTTTCCACAATTAGGCCTACTCTTTCGCGTAAGTTGCATGCCCACACGCACCAACTTCCCAACCACCACAGCAGTGGAAGGCGCTCCTGTGAAGCTCGGCCTTCCCCCCTAGCGGAAGAGCTCCCGATGTTTGCACTTGCTGTTGCCTAAAGTTTACTCACACCCTCACTCTTGATTTATCGAACATACCCACGGACATTGGATTGACCATATCTGCGGTGCCAGGGACGGTGAAGGATCATACAGTCACTGATATTTAAGTAGGTCGCCAATTGAAAAGGGCCTTTTTCTTAAAAATAATTTAATATGAGCGATTTCACATTACGTCTTCATCTCTTGGAATGAGGTGCATCCTGGCACCCTGGGTGTACACGGTAACGCGTGGGGCGAAAGGGGGAGGGGGAGGGGGGGGGGCGCCGTAGTTTTCAAACCTTTACCTGCAGAAAGTTACCTGTGAGCTTACCACGTTGCTCGCGCAAGATTCTCGGCCGAATTGTCTGGATTGGAGAAATTGCAGTGCTGCACAACGAGAAGTCAACACTTTCTTTAATTTCAAGAAACACACAAAGAACGTGGATTGCATGTGCTTGGATTTTGCGAAACATGTCTCTGCACTCTCGTTTAGAGTTCTGGATTGAAAACGAGAAAACAAAATGGTTAGCGTCACACAAAGAAAACACGTAGCCGTATTTGGATGCTGACTCAGAAAGGGTTATGACAAAATCCGCATTCATAAAGCAGTATGTTGATTTATTGGTAGCCGGCTCCTCTTGGTAGCCGCGAGGAGATGTGCACAGCGGAAGCTGTTGACCAAGCAAACATCTCAGTCACCATCGTTGTTTGCCGTCGCTGCATCGGTTCCGGTTGGAACAGGTCTTGGAAACGGAGTTACGACAAGTAGGGAGCATGGTGACTGGTAATGAGGTTAACAAACCCCAGCCAGTTCTGTCCCAAACACACGTTGTATGAGCAGGCGATCCGTTGCCGCAACCATTGTGCAATTTGTTAACGGTTCTCTGTGCCCATAATTTATTCGTCCTCATGACGCCATTTTTCTCCACGAACTGCGGCCTTGACGTCATCAGCCCATCGTGGTGAACTTAGGACTGTGCTCCATCATGAGTGTTCTGCTCGTGCTCTGAAGGGGATCTTTTTTTGGACCTGGCGTTGTTACTCGAGCCTGTACAGCTTGCCAAAAGCAGTCGACAGGCAGACAATTCTGTTATGCTGCCTTTGGCACCACGGATGCCAGAACCCAGGCCCTCGCAATGCATATAGAGCAGTCGACAGGCAGACAATTCCTTTATGCTGCCTTTGGCACCACGGATGCCAGAACCGAGGCCCTCGTAATGAATATAGATTAATATAATTAGGAATGAGAGCTCGTTGAATACATACAGACAAGAGAGCCAGCAGCCCACCAGGCTGATGTCGAGGCAAGCTGTAGACGCTTGAGTCATGACACGACGGTAAAAAAGAAATCCCTTTGATTTCGAGTTGTTTGTCGGAGTGGCACTGGCTACCAGCCTTAAGGATGCTATACAGTTACGTAAAAAATAAGTACGCAGAAACAGGTGGAGGATACATGCGCCCAGGTAACCAATTTGCTAGCGCATTGGATAGGTACTCGAAAGGTCGCGGGTTCGTTCCTCACTCTAAGCGCCTGCTTTTTGGGGAAGCTTATGCGGATATGGTTCCACGTATTTTGCTGTGCGGGACCGAAAACTCGTTAGGCTCCACGTGTCTTCTTAAACGCGAGACGTTCTGCAGCGCGAGGTGTTGGAGACGAACGTCCCCGTGGGTGTGCTGTTAACACACGGTGGCTTTCAAAGTCGCACGCGGTTCAAAACATTTTTTATATCTCAAGCTTGGAAGCCTCATCTCTTGGATATGCATTTTGTGTATATCAGTCATGAATACGCCCCATTTGCAACATCAGCAGAGTAAAAAATTCGTAAAACATTCGTGCGTATATGTATGTCTCTTTCTTAAATGTTGTTTTGCATTCTTTCTAATGAATGTGACAACCCCACTGTGTGTCTGTGGCAACTTGGGGAAAATATTATGGGGTTTAGATTATCACGATTTTCAGTTTATGACATGAAAGCACAAATCACTCCCGGTTAGACACGTAAGCATTTTTAATGCAAATATTGTGGTTTATTGACTATTTGGTAAATAGCACTATGAGTGTAACAAAACGGGCGATAATTAGAAGCAGAAATATGGTTAGCTACGTTTTTTCCCATTTTGTATTACAGGACTTTTTTGTCTATGGGCCCTATTCTCGACTACACAAATTCCCAGGCAATTCGCCATTTTTTTGCGTAAGCACGACGTAAGCAATCTGTGACGTGATACACGTACAGCTCTGGCGACATGCAGTGTAATTTTACACTCACTCATAAAGATCAGAACCGAGGTATGAAATATTGCGCATAACAGATACAACAACACTTGGCATGTACTTTAAAAATTAAGACGGTAGCTGAGGCTGGCAAGAGAAACACATTTCTGCAGGTCAAAATTGGTGTCAAAATCACAAGGCGATCGAGTAACGTTGATCCAAAAGCGAGCGAAAGGCGGATGTCGAGCTAAAGAACATCAGACAATTTTTTTTACCGTATCTATTTATTTATTTCAATTGCTTTTAGTAACATAGTTCGTCTCTCTGCTTCAATGCAAGCTTTGTTGCGTTATCACCTTCCCGGCCGCCACCGCCGCCACGCCATCGTCTGTTGCTATGTTACAAGTTTATGGCGTGATCACAGAAAAAGACGGCCGCGACCATCGCTTTTATGACAAATAAGAACAGCGAAGGGCTCTACGCCTGGTAGCCGCGGAGCGCACCGATGTCGCTGATTCACTCATTCGTCAAGCTCGTCTTCAATCTGCGCTGTAATAAACAAAAGAGTCACTTTTCTTTGTTATTTTTCTCTTGAGTTCGATCATGTGACCCAGCAGCTTACTAGGAGGAGCGTGGACAAATACCATGCACTGGGTCCTCTTTGTCATTGAAGAAGCTTGTACTGCCCTCTTATGCTGCAGTTGCGCAAACAAATAATTTTTATTTTATTGCCAAACATAAAAACAAAATACTGCACGTTATTTGTATGCTCCGTGATGACGGACTTGGAAACAGTCGAAACTATTATTTGTTTCGGTAGAAAACATGCTTTAAACCACTCGTCATGCAAAACTGCGCCTGCTGCAAATTCGCGGACATTTCGCGACGCCGAAGGTAGGGGAAATTTTTTGCCCTATTTCTCGGCGAAAGCAACCACCATTTTCAAGCGGTTACGTAAGAATACGTCACTTTTACGCAGGCTGAAGCTGCAAATCCGTGACGTGATCGTTCCCGCAAACTGTGTAAATTACGTCACGCCTTCTCAGCCAATCACAGAGAGGGCGTGTATTACAAGTGTGACGCTCCCCGGAGGGGAGATGGCGTCACTCTACCAACTAGGTGGGTCCACGCAGAGTTGAGGGGAAAAGAGACAACGCAGGCTCAAAGGTACAATTTAATTAACAATAGTTAGCGCTGGTGCCGGTGCGCTCACCCGAGGAGAGGCTGGGACCCTGTAGGGCGGCTGGCGCTGGGTCGAGGAGCCGAGAAGTCGTTCAGGTGCGGCGCTGCAGTGTGCACGGGCTCGAGCAGGGCCGTTCGGGGGGGTGCCGGGATTCTCGTGCCGGTCGGCGTAGGCGGTCCGTGCTCCTGGCAGATCGTGGACGCGGACCCGAGGTGTGACCGCTGGCTGGCTGGTCCCGGGTTGAAGGGGGGGAGCGCGCGATCGGATTACTCCTACGGGCGGCTTCCTCGTTCGGCCCGGCCAGATGATGTCCAGTCGGGAAAAGAGCCCTCGGGCCTCGTTCGCTCGCCTTCTTATACCCTCCTTGGGTTACGCACAGGGGGGGTAAGGACGAGCTCGTTGGAGAACCGGCCGGTCATCGCTCTGCGCGTGGGCGCGTCACCCCGCAAGCCCTCGGGGATTAACATTCTTCTGCAGATTAACATTCTTCCGCGCGTGCTTGGCCTTTCTTCGTGCCACGCGAAGTATCTGCCGCCCGCTTCTACATGGGAACACGTTTCTGCGTGCGCATGGGTTGTACGCGGCAGTCAGTGGCGATGTCCGACCGTCACACAAGCAGTATTGTTGTTGAATAGCAAAGACAGGCGTACGTTGTTATGTCCGGTGCATTTAGTGTAGTTTTTCATTACCGGCCAAGAATTGTGGGCTTCACGTAGAGAGAAATAAGGCAAACTTTAGAACTGTTGACAGTAAACGTCATAAAACGTAAAAATGATGAAAGCACACACAACCGCTTTGTAAACAGGAAGCACGTGACCAAAATTGAAAGCCAATCAGAAAAGACTTCCCGCAAATTCCCCAGTTCCCTGGGAATTTTCGCAGTCGAGAATAGGGCACCTTGTCTCGTTTCACTGCTACTGATGATATTACGACGTCTTCACATGGTAAATAGCGTTCCAAATCCAAATCTCGCGCCATTCATGGAGAACCGTGTGCTTTTAGTTTTTTGCCAACTAAATGAGCAACAAATGAAACGTAAGAATTTATTTATATGCGTAAAATTTGAAATATTGTTTTTTCAGTATTCCTTTAGCAGAACCTAGTCAAAACAAAATGAAGGAGACCTAATAACGTAATAATGGTGTCCGGTAGCGCCCTCTCGGATTTTCAACTGTACGTGGCGCCAACAAGGATAAGCGTAGAGCTTTCAAGAAAAATTCATATTCGCTGATAGCTCGCCGGTTCCAAACTTTTCTGCCGACATCCATGGAAGGTAGGTCTGCCTTCCTGAGGCAATGAAAATGAGAGATTTTAACTAAATTTTGGTGAGGGCTATTAGAGCGTAATGTTTTTCCGGTAGGCTTGCCGAGAATAGCTGTCGGAGGAGGAATTAGAGCAGCGGGGCAGTGGATTTTATTCTGAAGTTGCGTACTTTCTCCCGTATTTAGATTATAAAGCAGCGTGCACGTCGAGACGTGCTAACGGGAAGCGCCTAAATATGATAACAGCAACGGAAGCCTATATAGTTGAGTGTTTTCTGACCCAACGCGCAAATCGACACACAAGGCTGGCAAAATTCTGCAAATTCCGGGCGAAATAGGCGAATACAGGTGAAGCACAATGGCAGTTTCCGGACTTGTGATGAAGGGCTGATAGCGAAAGATAAATTCTCTGCAAAAGCGACTGACGGCAGCGAAAGTGAAGTTAAGAGAAAAAAGACGTATCTGCACACAGCCTCACGCTCCGATGAGTAAAGAAAGGGAGCGGAAAAATGGCTTCAGGAGAGCCGAGGGGTAGGCTGTTCTGTCATTGGCGTCTATGGAATTCGGTTGTCGAAAGCAGTAAGAACGAAAACCGATTTTGCTCTCGTCTGATCAGGTGGGCGAAAGCGCTTTCCGCCTGCCTTGTTTTGGCCTTCCCAACTTGTAACCACGTTATCATTTTAGCTCAACCCCCTCACGCAGTTTCTTGTTCAGTGCTGTTTTTCTTTTTATTTATTTTCTCTTTTTTGATCATCGGTGGCAGCAACGTTTTCTGGCAGTGTCGCAGAGAATGCTTACGGTCGGCACGGCGTGCTGCGTCAGCTTTGCCGAAGCGGGGAGCCACGAACAGCTGCCGTGGCTTTCAGCCTAGCTGCGGCAAACCTTGAGAGTAAAGGTGCTCCGCCGAAATCCAGTCTGGGAGAAACAATGCACTTTGTATTAGGGAGCGATTCATGACAAACGAATGAGAACCTGCTGGAAAGGCGGAGCCAGATGTCAATCTGTGTAGCGATTTCGGTAATAAAAAACATTGGTGTAATCAGACGCTATCTTGACTTTTTACAGATTTTATTTCCGAACACGACAGCATATGTTATCTGTAGCAAAGTGTGGACTTGACCTACCTGGTACAGCCTAAATGAAAGAGAAACGGCTTGTAATAAAGTTCAGTCAGTTCTGGATAGGCCCATATTTGCGTACCTTTGTTTCCGGTCTTTCGTAATCGAGCTGTTTGTCTTTTGTTTCGAGTAATATTGTCATGGATAGCTAAGTTACTATGCAAGTTACAGGCATCAAACGTTTGTTAGTGGTTGTCACTTGGAAGTGAAACTAAATTTGGGAATCAGTAAATGGACGAAACGAATTAGAAGTTCAGAAAAGACAGCGAATAGATGCGACACGTGAGCATCACGTGACCTCTGCGATACGTTCGCGTGACGACTGCTGGCCTGTGAGTTAAAGTTTTCGTACATCCGGTACAGATATCGACTATTCATACAGTTGCCGCTTTGCTCCTTAGTATTTGGGGGTTCATTTTTGTCTCTTATGGTGTACAAGCAAGCGGTTAGCGGTGGCTCACAAGGGCCGTGAACTCATATTGTCGAACGGACTCACAGTAAAGCGGGCTAAAACAGTCCACTGGTGCTACGGCAGTGCCTGAAAAGGACGTAAGATTGTGTGTAAAGACGCCGATTAGAAAATCATCCGACGTGGATTGCTTAGAAATGTTAGAGCAGTAGTAGTTGAAGCAACCTAAGTAACTAGAGCAAACTCAACCAATGAGGTACAATACCCTTCATGCGGATTTCTACGCCATGGAACACCAAAAATTACGTAATGACCCCACCACACATCACATAAATAAGCGGAAAGAGCGTCTACGTCTAGCAACTGAGCAGCTCGTTACTTGTATTGATTTTACTCAGGATTTAAATAGCTTTCTCGCTCAAAATTTTCGTACTCACTTGAGGTTTCCTATACAACTGATAGCTTGAATACAACCTTTGTAAGAACATTTTAGTCCATGCCTGAAGCTTTCGGGCCACAAAAAAATTCAAATCAAAATCTTAAAGTTGCCGTGTGAACGAATCATTTTCACCACCAGAAAGATAGAAAGGCACTTTCGCCAGCTATCTGGAATAAAAAAAATGGTGTCACTCGATATGCAAGCTTGTATGTTGAATTCTTTGTGGCTTATTAACTTTTGGGACGGCTTAAAAAGTTCTGACAAAGAATATAACTATGACGGAACTTTCGTGCATTATCATGTTCCGCCTGTACGCATAGCTGCATGTAAAAACTCATATTTAAGATTCGTGTGTGGTTATGTTCGATTTCCGCAAAGAAAGACAACTACCAGTTAAAAAATAAGGTTTTCGCTGAAAGATAACCGTGTTTTCTTGTCCCCTGTGTACGATAACTGGGAATTAAGTAAATACGATGCAGTTATATAAGAACTACAAACGTGTCAGTGACAACATTGCGCGTAAACACGACATGTATTCATCAAAATATTCATTGCTTTGTTGCAAAGAGCAGAAAAAGCGAATAGATGAACCTGTGGTCGGAATTGAACTGCCTTGCTTGCAGAGCGAGCTTTTTAAAGGGTCATGAAAACAATATACAACATTGTCCAATTTGAAAATACTAGCCTTTGGTAACTCAGTCAGCTGTATTGCAGCCGCGAAAGACCTTGTCTACATTGAAAACTAAGTGAAAGAAATGTTACAAACCCCTTAAATTTCGCGCTACAGTGACGTCTTCGGGGCAGACGTGACGTAACATGGGGCCGGCGCTAAAAAATTAGTGATCAATAGTGATTAAGTAGTAGTGACTAATTTATATTTTTCTTCTATTTTGTGTACGCCTTTTGTCGTTATCACCTACCACGCTTACGTGTTTTTACCCCTGAATTTTTGTGTCTCTCCTGCTTGGTCTTTTCAATAAATAAATAAATAAATAAATAAATAAATAAATAAATAAATAAATAAATAAATAAATAAATAAATAAATAAATAAATAAATAAATATTCCAGTGTGTTAACTGTTCGCTCGAATTGAAGCGGTACGATAAACGGAACTCGAAGGCCCACTACAATCCAACAGTCCTATTTCTTGGCCGTCGCTTAGGTCAGCTGCTCCTACAATCTCAAGAACAAGATTTCTATAACGTCATAGCAAAATCACCGGAAAGTTGGTGGGGGATCGCAGGTACTGCATTTGTTTCCTTAATATCTAGAATATTTGTTTGAAATTTGAGATAAAACCGGTATTATTGTCATAGGAATAAAGCAGCCTTTTTAATCAACCAGACTTGTATTTTTTTTTCTTCTGGCCCCATTAAACGTGGCCGAAAAAGTGCAGTTTCTGTAAAGTTTGTTACCTGCGGATGCATACTGACACGAGTATGTACAAGTCAACCCCTAAATGTGAGTCGACACAGAACACCCACAAACACCCGCCCTCAAACAAACGGAAATACCACAGGGCACTCACACGCGTACGTGAGAATTCGGGCTTCTGAAAAGAAAAGAAAAAGATCGGGCTTACGCAAACATTTGCGCTAACATAAAGAAAATGGAGAGCAGTCAGAATAGTAAAAGAAAAGTTTCTGGACTAGTAAAATATTGGCTGGTCATAGGTGTTCTAGCAAACCTTTGAGTGGAACATTAGAGTTACAGGTACCAAGAGTCGAGATTTTGATCAAATCACCTCCCCCTCCCCTCATACCGCCTTTTCTTCTGGCAGACCCTATTTTCAATGTCACTTTTAGCATGTCACAATTTGTATTCGTTAGAATCCTAACAAGTCACTACAGAAGGCACCGGGTCACGACTATTGAACCGAGTTTGAGGGGAAATCAAGGACACTGAGCTCATTTGTCCACTTCTAATGGCCACCGAATGTGTTGTCTGTAGTGCCGCTTTATTGTTGTACTGATCGATCTAGCTGGAATTATCGGCTTCAGGGGAAAGATAGTGGTCGCGCATAATTTACTCATCGCGACGTTATAATGCATGCACTGCGTCCTTGGCATCGTGCTGTGGAGTGGCGAAAGGGTGCCCGTACGCTAGCGTCTACATGCAAATGATCGATCGCGGCCACCCAAAAACGGTCACAAAAGCTGTTCGCACTGCTACTGATTGTATCCTCGCTGCCACCACTGGACTATACTCATCAGTGTATACACGAAATGGCGGCTAAGGGTCATCGAGCCGTTTTGCGGCTTATTTCGAGTGAAGTAAGCGCATATTTTCACCGACGCATATTTCTTCCGGTGTACACTGCTTACGAACGGCGAATGGGCCGCTTCGGTAAGGCTCAAAATAAGGGATACTTTTTTTTTTTTTCAAATTCAAGACCTTTAGCGGGTGACTAGTTTAGCTGGTGCGTTTAGAATTACCGCCATTTTAACAACTTCGGCATACTTATAACAACATGTTTACAGAGAAGATGCTTTTCGGGAAACACGTAATCACCAAGGCACATTCAGACACAGTGACTTTATTTACAAATTATTTTCGCGTTCAGAAACTCCTACCTTAAGATGTAGATAAAGGGGCTTTAGAACTAAAAGAAGAGTTAGCAGCACGTAAACATCGAATATTTCCCATAAACAAAATATTTTCGCAATACCTGCAATAGACGTGGCACAATACGCAAACAAGTGTGGTCCGATGCTCGGCCCCATCTAAGCGCGATGCCGGAGAAGCTAAGAGCGGAAGGGAAAACTGGCAGAGGATACGCCCTAATTAATTGGAGTTCCAGGGGGAAGTGGCCGCCTGTGCCACGCTTCTTTCGCCACGTTGCATCTGGAGGCTCGCCACAGGGAGATTGACACTCGTTTTACAGCGAAGCTGTTAGCCTCTCGTTAGTCGGAAAATTTTGTTTGGTAAACAGAAAACCCAGGCAGGACCCAGCAGTTCTCGCCCAAGACGCTTCCGAACGCCTGCGTCAGGGTAATCTGGCGGGCAGCACAGAGCTGAGTATTCCTGCAAAGAAAAATACACAAGACGAGCATCGAAACCGCATGATGGATGATAAGGCGCCAGTGAACACTGTGAGCACCCCCCCTCCACCCCATCATCATCATCACCATCCCCACCAGCCTATCTACGCCCACTGCAGGGCAAAGGCCTCTTCCATTATTCTCCAGTTACTCCGGTCCTGTGCTGTGACCAATTTTTCCCTGCAAACTTGTTGATCTCATCTGCCCATCTAACTTTCTGCCACCCCCTGCTACTCTTGCCTTCTCTAGGGATCCACTCTGTTACCCTTAATAACCCACCACATGTGTTATGGGAAAGATTAGGTTTGCAGCTGCTCTCGAAAAGGGAGGGTGTTAACGTCATTCGTGGGCTAGCGCGTGCGTCAGATTAGGCAGGACCAAGCAGCTCTTACGCCGAGCTTATCCGTCAGGACCCAGCATTTGCCGCCAGAAAAGCCCAGTGCAAGCAACAAGCCCGCTGAGACAACCAGGAACATTTCACACCCTCCCCTATCAGCATGTGTAGTGGTTTGTAACAGCTGCGCTGGGCACCCACTTTGGCAAGTCGGGATGGCGTCCATATTTTTGTTGAAGTTGATAGCTCTTATTTTCACGATTTTCATGTTGGAAGAGTATGCACGAATGCCTAACCAGACATGTGTTACTATGCCGTGTTCCTAAGTGGGATATTAACATGCCAGGATGTTTTATAACATACGGCAGCGACAGGTGAGGTGGCCGCGCTTGATGACAGCAAATATATGACCCCTACATTGGATGCTTTGTAAAACGCTCTGATAAGCTGTTTTTTGACAGCGATGGACGTGAATGTTCGTATTTTATGCTGGTGATAAGGAGGGCGGTGAGTACTGCCATACTTTGGTATAAGAGGCTCCTTTCATCCCAGAAAAGTCGCATCTGTTCGCGAAATACCTATATTTCAAAAGAATTGGTCGGTTCTCTTTCGCTGCAGGGTATAAACTCTGTTCCAAAGCCAAACTTTTAGTAAACTAACACAAGGTTCCAATCGTGATAAAACAACTCTCCTGACTTATAGGTAAATATTATTCTTTCAAACTAAAAGAACCAGGACCTCAACATTACTTATTTTGTAAGTGTACATGCCGCGAGAATATGTTATTTGTATGGAATGAAAAAATACCGCTCCTAACCACCAAAGTACCATAAGTTTGCGAGTTGCTATGGGGGTTTAATTCCTTCGCCCAAGGTCCGCTTCGTTATCTTAGTGGCTATTCATGCTGTGCGCCTTCACATTAAAGCCTAGCATGCGCTGGTTGCCGTTGAAGCACTCATGTGCTCCACTGATCTTAGTTAATAGAAAACACCCCAAAGCGAAATGGCCCTGAAATCACCATGAGACAAAAAAAGTAGGAGCAAAACGTGGGTATACCGTCTTTGATGAGCAGTAAATCCGTAAATCTAGTTTTGGTGAAACAGGCCAACGATTTATTATCACAAACCATAAATGATTGTTGCCAAACTAACGTAACTACGATCCAACTGTGTTGTCTGGCTGGTCTGTTATAACAACGCGGCCGTATTATGACAGCAGGATGCGCAACGCGCAGGTGAAATTTAAGCTCCACTAGAGCCGCTAGTGCTGCGGAGGCACCAGTATGCTACAAGATTTCGAGAATAAATGCGACTCAAACATTCAGACGCAGCGGATTGAACAACTGCAGGGACCGAAAAGTCACGGTAGCGCCGCTTCCAAAATCGCACGCGCATGTGTGTGCGTGATTGTGTGTGTGGATAAGGGTGGGGGGTTCCAACAAACAAAGTAGAGAGAGCCGGTTTGTTTGTTTATGCACGTACCGGTAATATAAGCACTGTCCGGCATCTATAGATGAACGCCATATTTTCGCGCAGGACACGTACCTCCTTTTTGCTGGCACACTGTTTAGAAAATGCCACTGATCTTGGACATAAATGCGTAATTATATATTAAACAACAGTTGAGGCAGTACGTAACGTTAACCAAAGCAATAGAAACGCCCTTCACTGTTTTCCAAGTTGAGACATGTTCTAAGGAAACCATCCAGCCTACGCCCCAAAGTCAATGCTTTGCGGTTATCGGTCGTGTAAAGCAAATTCAAGCTCCAAGATGCTTGAACCAACAAGCCTGGAAGATTGAAAGTGAAATTGCAATCACGGGCAAACACTTAACTGCAAGATACATCGCGGGAAAGGCAAGAGCTGCCACCGCGCGGTCGCTTCCAATATTTCCGACAACCAGCGTGGCCGATGGGTGCCCTGCCTTGACGTCATAACGGACGCAGCCAATCAGAGGCCTCAAAGATAAAGCAAGCACCTCTCTCAAACGGAAGCGCGGTCGAATCATAGCTTTTCGGTCGACCGAGTGGTCTATGATGAAATGGATAAGTTTTTTATTGACAGGATGCCATCGGTCCCAATAAGAAAGCTTAAACTGTAATAAAATGCACTCTGAGTCACACATTAACGCAGCGGCCCGTCATCCCAACAGAAACAGCACAGCGTAAACTTATAAGCTGAACATGTGCGCAATAGAGCACTCCTATTCATATGTTTATCCAGGCATTTGTTATATAGATCTAATCTAGAGCCTTCCTTCCGCATGTAAATGAGAGCCCGAGCTCTATCTAGTTCATCAGGAGCCGCAATAGCCACTTGCACGCCATGCATTGAAGCTACAATTTTTTCAGCCTTTGGCAAGTACGGTGAAAGTGTGAAGACACGCGAAACTTCTTTGTTGTTTCATCGTCTTCATTCTGTGTAATTCCGTTCCAGAGTTTATATTGGTTTTTCACGCGCTGCAGCCATACCACATCTTCTATAGTTCCTGAGCCGGTTTGATCCAACCGAAATGCATTGGGTGTACAAAATATTTTACCATAGCGGTCCGAAACTTGAACAGTAATTTATTTATTTTTTACTATTTTTCATGGACGTAATTGTATTCTAGCGGGGTGTAGGCGGAGCTCGGTGCCACTAGCATCTTTAAGCTCTTCTATGAAACCCAGTTCTAACTGGTCGAAAAGCTAGCCTTAGGCCGAGAGATTATCAGACATGTCTGGAGGCTGAAAGAAGCAGTAGCGTAGCTATAGTGTTGGGGCACCTGCTCGTACTTCTGAGTGGATGCGTCGGGGAATATTGCTGTTAAAGGGCCTCTGTAAAGCACGCTTTTCCTTCATCAGCCTCAACGTGCAAGAAAGCCGACAGTCACAGGACGCGGTAAAATTTAAGACATGAAAGTTGATACGCAGTCACACGATATCATTTCAGTGAGCTAGCCTTATTTACCGAGTACGCCAAAAGCCCCCTTTTTTTTAACTCTTTTAACGGGCAACTCTTTTAACAGCAGTGCTGTTTGACCTTTCAGTTCCGCAGTGGACCTTTACCCGAAAACTCAGTACAGCCGAGCGCACGTGAACGTGCGCCCCGTGAGGAGCGTCCGGCGTCGGCCAGCTCGACCTTCGAAGAATACTCTGCCCAGATTTCGTGGCGTGATCTCTCGAGTGCTGTTCTCCTCGCCAGTTCACGTGCGTTCACACCTGAAGTGGGGAACAGAGGCGCCGAGTTTGCCCTAAAGACACCGAGTTGGCAAAGCTGGTTGCCGCGGGTTCTAGCGCGTGCTAACACAGTCCACATCAGGAGAGATGTGAAAGGCTGCGGACAAAACGATCCGGGCCTGCCAGCCCTGGAAAACTTTCGGCGGCAAGTTCAAAAATCCATGTGAAGTGCAACAGCCATTTCTGCGACGAAGGGAGAGGGGCCGCCATCTCTTATGTTCCTCCAGCCTTGCGCCACTAGTGGAAGTTGCGCCAGTTTTTTTTATCTGCACAAATATACATAATTGTCCAAGTTGGCAACTTCAGTCTTTATAATAGTTTAATTTAGAAGAATTGTCGAATGAGACAGGAAACCAAAAGCAAATAAACAAGACATTCAAAAACGGAACAAATGCACTAGGCAATCCCGACAATCCCGAAGGTTTTTCTAACCGAAGAAAAAGTAAAGGTAAAATAAAAATAATACCAAGGAGGAAAAGCGTAAAATTACCAACGAAATCTGTATTGTCTGTTTAATCTAACACCCTCATGGGATTAATGCAACAATTGAGAACCAAAACCACTGAGCGGCAACAAGAAAAAAAAAAGTAAAAAATCACTTCCCAACGCGGTACCGTCGAACAAGCATGCATAACAGGGGAAGCTAACAGGATTAATCCCTACAAGAATGTGAGAAGAGATTGTTTTTACTTTTTGCAGCGTCCACAGACGCAACAAAAGCTTGTCTGCGAAGATTATGCGCGGCGCGGGAAAACTACGATTCTAGGTATTTAAAGCATATTTATAAGCCTGTATCGGTCTGACGTATACATATGTTTTCGCGGAGTTTTAAGTAGCTATTTTCGCCAGTTGAGTGTCACCAGCAATGGCTTGAAAAGTTTTGCAAGGGTGTTGCAAGAGCAATGAAGCCGTGTAATCAACCGCTGCGGCTCAGTCGGGGAGATGCCCGGCGGCGCTCGAGTCCGCGGGTGCAGTTCCAGGTGCGAAGGCTGCCTTTCTTACTGATTAAAAAAAAGGAACTTTCATGGGCGCGTAATTTTAGCGCACGTAAGCAGTTCAAGCTACTTTAAACTAAACCGCAGCCTGCCGCTATAATATACCTGGACATCTTCTAGGGCATAAAATATAAATTTTAATAAAGACGACTCCGTGCAACTGAAGTATCCTTGAGGTAGTTTAAGCGCCGCCACCTGGAATTGTTCACGAACATTCGTTTCTTTTTTTCCAAATTTTATGACATTTTAGTCTGGATGCACCAGAAAATAGCTCTAGATCATTAAAGGCACACGTTTCCGAAAGGCCTCAAAACTACAAAATTTGAATCTCGGCTTCTGAAATCACTGGCTAAACGCTTATTCTTTTCTGTTACTTCATTAAAGCGCCAATGTATTCTCAACTTAGTTGCGAAAACATAAACTTGACTAACTTAACTGTTATTGCACATCCAAGCATGTCTACTCATACGTAACGTTTTGCCGGCACTTTAATTTAGGGGACTGCAGAAAGCAGGATATCTGCTACAAAGCACAATATCTAAAATTATTTTGTTCACGTTGCGTGTGTTGCATATCCTGGCCGCTTCGGCAATATCAGAATCTAGACTCAACACTATCAATCATGTAACGCGAGAAATATTGGACTTTTTCTTTTCTTTCCGGGAGAGCTCTCGGCTTGTTTTATTTGGACATTTGTGAGGCGCGTGAATCCATTAAGGGAATCGATCAACATGATCAATCATGTAATGCAAGCTAGATATGACTACACATTTTTTCTGAAGCCCTCGGATTGTTTTGTCCGGGCATTTGTAAGGCACAAATGCTCGAAAATCTGTGGCTCACTCTATAATGGAGACATAGAAATGTAAAGGCTGCTACTCGCGTTGGAGGCGCCGTAATTGAATGCATCAATAATTCACGTGGGAGCCACACCCACTGCTTCCCCGGACGACTCTCCGAAACTGGTCTCATTCCTCATTTTAGTTGCTCTGTCCGACGCATTTAGAAGCTTACAAAAATTACCACCGCTTTTCCTAAAATGAGAGAGAGAGAGAGAGAGAGCGAGAGAGAGAGAGAGAGAGAGAGAGAGAGAGAGAGAGAGAGAGAGAGAGAGAGAGAGAGAGAGAGAGAGAGAGAGAGAGAGAGAGAAAATGCTAGGCAAGGAGGCAACGTCTGTTAGTAGATGACACCAGAAAAAATATTGGAGAGGGAAGGAAAGGAACAGCATGGATGCACTAACATGGTTAAGGCTTTGGAATGGCCTATTTGCTGAACCCCCCGGCACGCTGCCCAAAACAAAACGACGAAGACAAAGCTACGCTGAGTCAATCGTGACCTTCTCTCTGTGTTATTTTGTCTTATTCGACTTGAGTCGAGCCAATTATTTGCAATTTTGTGTTTAGAGGTTTAAATATGCTCCCGGCGACGGGCGCGGCCGTGTGTTTGCCCCCGCCAACAACACTTCTTGGCCAACCGTCGGGTGACCCACCAGGCCCTGCCACGGAGCCTGGAATCATCGCTGCTTCCATTGCTGCCGCCTCGTCAGGCCCGCCGGCCGCTTCAAGCCCCTGCAGCAGCGATCCTGGACCCTCCAGGACGTCGCTTCCTCCTGGACAAGTGAGTCCTCCTGTGGTCCCTTCCGAGCAGCCTCTGCCGGACGACATGGACGATTTTTCTGACATCACTGACTCGACTTCTGGGAACATCATTTCTGGGACCATCATGAAAAGTCCCAGCCGTTTCAGCCCGCTGTACCTGAGAAGCGCCACCATGCCTCTAAACGTTGCTATAGGCCTTTCGACGTGAGCGCAGTCCCGAGCCCTCTTAGACACGGGGTTGTCGTGGTCGTAAAGCCTCTCGATTCCTCAAAAATAATCACACGTTACAATCCCCTTGTTCTCAAAGAGGGATTGGAATCCTTGCCTCCAGGCGGCGTGCTACAAGTACGTCCCAACTATCGGCTGAACCTTCTCGCCATCGACACACGCAATGCTGATGCCACCGAGCGCCTCTTGAAGATTTCTAGCATTGTGGGGATCAAGGTGCAGGCATATGAGCCAAGGCCCAGCAACTGCGGAATGGGAGTGATTAGGGGAGTCTCTACGGACCTTTCTAATCAAGACATTCTTAATGCCTTGCGCCTGAGGGTGCCAGTAAAATCTGCCCGCAGACTTGGGAGAACATCAGAGAGTGTCCAGATTTTGTTCGGCATGGAAACAATACCCGAGTACGTAATCATCGGATACACGCGCTACCGGGTGTACAACTACGTGGAAACACCCAGGCAGTGCAAAAATTTCCAGCTCTTTGGGCACGTTTCTGAAGTGTGTAAAAGTTCCTTGCGATGTTCCCGGTGCGGTGGCAGCCATGATCGTATAGGCTGTTCCGCTGAAAAGGTTTGCTGCCCGAACTGCAGCAAAAAGCACGAATCCACATCTGCTCAGTGCTCAGCCCGGCTTGACGAGAAGGCTATTTTTAAGCTCAAGTCTGCTAACAACACTGACTACAAGTAAGCGAAATCGGCTTTTATGCAAGGGCGTGGTACAGGGCGCAAGGAAGCTTGGACCAAGCAAACTGTGGGTCCAATTTTCAAGAACGCCGAGGAGGACTTTCCGGCCTTACCGGTTGTTCAACACGGGCCAAAGCAGCCGCCCCCTGCTGCACCAGCACTGGCAGACCACTCTCCAGCAGCTCAGCATGATCCTACTCCCAGGCACGCGGAACCACCTGCATCTACAGGGGTGCCTGTGATAGCACCGGCTACGACTCCAACTACGCGGTCTTCAGCCTCTGCTCGCCGAGCTTCACTGCAACATCAGCGTGAACCAAAAGACGAGCGAAACACTGGGGGCCTGTGTTCGGTGCTGTCCTCTCTCATTGAGGCTGTGCGCATCATCCTCGCTCCCCTTTCATCTCCGATAGCCGCGGCTGTTTTGACGCTCCTGGACTTTGTATCGCCTCTCCTCGCACAATGGCGGTAGCAGTTCCTAGAGAGCAGCAAACTCGGGACAACTCAAAACTCACCCCGCCAACGGAATTGATAATATGGCAATGGAACATGAATGGTACTCACGGAAAGAAGGCAGTACTCATTCAACCCATCAAGCACGCTGCAAGACAACCGGACATAATCCTCCTGCAAGAGACACACTGCGAAGTCTCCCCGAAGATGCCAAGGTACCGCTCTTACGCTACCTCAGTCGCCAAGTCCACAGAGAAGTGGGCCCGGTCAAGAGGGGGAGTCTGTACCCTGGTAAAGAAGGGAATAGTATACTTGGAGCACGACCTCAAGCATACGACGAACACCGAACATTGAAGTGGTCATCGCCAAGAGGAACAGGAAGTACAAGGAGCACATCTACATCACTAATATCTACATCAAGCCTAAGTACTCATCACAGCGCCACGGCACCCTTATTCGCAAGATCAAGCAGCTTACGGGGGACAACACTACATTGATCTTTGGCGACTTCAATGCTCAACACACCACATGGGGCTACCAGCGCACGACGGCGAAGGGCCGGAACCTCCTAGAGGAGACCCAGGACGCCGGCTACCACCTCATCAATGACATATCCACTCCTACCAGGCACGGCACGTCCGTACAACGGGACACCAACCCCGACCTGGATTTCAGCAACAACACCTAAGTGCGGTGGCGAAACACCCTGGAGACACTCGGCAGTGACCATTGTGTAATCGAGATCATTATCCCTCTCAACAGTCACGTTGCCCCTCCACGAACACAGAAACTCACGGACTGGAACAAGTTCCGTACCAACCTGGAGACCATTCCTGACCACATCGACGACATAGAAGAGTGGACGAAGGCACTACTCACAGAAGCCCAGCGAGCTACCACGGAGCTAGCGACGACGGACGACATGCCCAACATGGACAGCCGGCTAGCGCACTTACTTGAGGCACGGAACTCACTAAAGCGAAGATGGAAGAGTCAGCGGCATAACTGCAAGCTCCGCAAGCGAATAGCCCCACTCAACCGAGAAATTGAAAAGCACTGTGAAGTGCTGTGTCGCCCACAATGGCATGCGATCTGTCAGGAGGCAGACGGTCAAATACATATGAGTCGCACATGGCACTTACTCCGTCACCTGCTGGACGACAGTCAAACCAAGGGCACGCAACAACACACCCTGGTGCGTACCTTGCTCAAAGCTCGAAAAGAGCTAGGTGACGACGAGGTGTGCAAGCGCCTCAACGACAAGTATCTACCGGCCATGCCACCCTCTCCTCTGCCGACTTACACGGGCGACTCAAACCCTAAGCTCGACACAGACATTGAATAATGGGAGGTACGAGCGGCCGGTCTTACAGAAGATCAACAGCAAGTCCGCGGCGGGACCCGACGGTGTCTCTAACAAGGCGCTACGCAACCTCTGCGACGGGGCGATCACAGCACTCACAAAGTTCTTCAATCACTGCTGGTGAAACGGGGCCTTCCCCGCAAGTGGAAAGAGGTACGGACAGTACTCATCCCCAAGCCCGGCAAACCACCAAGCATCGAGAACCTTCGCCCGATTTCACTAACATCGTGTATCGGCAAGGCCCTCGAGCACGTGCTGCTCAACCGGTGGCAAGACTAGCTGGAAGAGAACAACCTCTACCCGGATACCATGCTGGGATTAGAGTGAACTAGAATACAGGACGCCATGCTCCTCATCAAGCACGAGATCATTGACAAACTGTCGACGACCACAAGCCCCATGGACAACCGGGCCATACTCGGTCTCGCTTTGAAGAGTGCCTTCGACACCATCCACCACTCGGCGATTCTACAGCAAGTATCCCACCTCAACATGGGAGAACGCAACTACATCAAGGCCTTCCTCACAGCCCGTACCACCACCATCGTGGCAGGGGATCTGGAGCTACCGACCAAGACGTTGGGGAGCATAGGCACACCGCAGGGGGCCGTGATCTCGCTGACGCTGTTCAACCTAGTCATGATTGGAGTGGCCGAACGCCTCCGCGCCCTCCAAAAAGTTAAGCACACGATCTATGCTGGTGATTTCATCCTTTAGATGACGGGTGGCAGTGACGGCGAGATTGAGGCGTCCCTGCAGCAAGCCGTCGACGTCGTTAAAGACCAACTGCAAGGCACGGGCCTCCAGTGCTCCCCAGCCAAGTCAGAACTGATCCTACTACTGCCACGCCGCAAGTTCAGATCCGACAGCGCACCTGACATACAGCTCCATGCGGGTGACTGTACTACCATCCCAAGAGTCAGCACCTTGCGTGTCCCGGGCCTCCACATCGAAGAGCTACGCTATAACGGCCACACCGTTAAGCTACTGGATTCCAAGGTCTCCAGAGCCATAAGCTTAATTAAGAAGATTTCAACCAAATATGCTGGCAGGAGAGAGCACAACCTGCTCAAACTCGTACAGTCTTTCGCCATCAGCCACCTGGCCTATGTCGTGGCCTTTCATGACTGGACCGACCTCGAGCGTAGAAAGCTGGAGGCGCTCATACGCAAGGCACACAAAGCTGCACTTGGTCTTTACAACCACACTAATAACGAACGGCTCTTTGAGCTAGGCGTGCATAACACACTAGGCGAGATAGTCGAGGCGCAGCAAACCGCGCATCTTACACGTCTCGCGCAGACCCGAATGGGCAGGGCAATACTACAAAGGATAGGATATCAACCGAGGCTGCAGGAAGGTAGGGACTGGCTGCCGCTTCCGCGGGACCTACTGCGCAAGCTGCAGGTCGCCCCACTTCCCCGCTACATGAATCCTGGGGAGAACCACGGAAGACGGCTCGCTCGAGCGCGGGAACTTACAACCACTCACTCCAACTACACCGGGGCCTTCTACGTGGACGTGGCCAGGTACCCGGACCGCAAGAACACGTACGCCGCCGCCGTCGTCGCAGCCACCACCGGTGAGCTCTACATGGCCGGCAGCATCGTGGCATCATCCACTGAACAAGCGGAAGAGCTGGCCATCGCGCTGGCTCTCTCCAACCCTAACTGCACCACCGTCCTCAGCGACTCCCGGACGGCCGTCCTGCGTTTCGCCGAGAACAAGGTGTACCCGAGTGTTGTGAGCGTGTGCGGGGCCCTACGGTCATCACAAACAACGGTGTGCATCAAGTGGTTCCCAGCCCACTTGGGCACAGTGGGACCCGAAACGAACCGAAACGAGGACGCTGACGGGATGGCGAGTGCGCTCACTATAGACGCAACGACGGCTCGGTCTCCCCTCCTCCAGCGGACGATCACGACGACGAAGGTGAAGACTTGAACCCGATTACTACGTACGGGGAGGTACTGAAGTGCTTCCGGGACTCCCCGAGACGATAACCTAGGCCTCACTCGAACCTCTCTAGGCAAGAGGCAGTACAGTTCAGACAATTGCAAGTGCTTGCGACGTGGACCCCTGTATGGGCGAAACACGTCCACCCGAAATACAGCCGAGTGATGTGTGTGTGCTGTGCAGTGCTAGTCGCGCTACTATGGCGCATATGCTATGGACATGTGCTGTGACTCCAGAACCAACAGACATGCTTCCACCCCATCTTGCTCGTGCGGTGGGCAACGAAGACTTAGAATCTCAAGGGGGAGCCGTCCAGTTCGCGATGGAGGCCCTCCAACGCCTGCAGGCATAGATGCTGCCTCCCCTACAGGAGGCTGGTATCTGCGACTAATTTAGCCGGCCAATAAAGATGTTGTTCTCTCTCTCTCTGTCTGTTCCCTTGTAATTGTTTCGTAATCACCATTATCAAATGATTTGAACGAGGATTTATTCGTGTCCAGATGGTAAAATGGAGGAAGATTGTTTAGGCTACGACACCATTGCATCTGCTGGGCCCATTGATTCTTCTGCACTGGCACATCCCTTAAGAAAACAATGGGGATATTCTTGATGTCTAGACAGTGAACCCAGTCACTGAGGCGTTCTAGTCAGGATGTGGGGCTTTACAAAGAGATGACAGTACTTTAATGCTCCTATGAATGCTGGTGGCTGAGCGCATCGAGGGACATGGAAATTACTTTCAGCATTCTTCACGGCAGGTCTCGAGTTTATATTAAGCCGCTTTGAGGTGCCTTGCGGGAGTAAGCAAGAAATCGCTGTCTACCTCATGCACCATGCAGCCATACCATAAAAATAGATGGCCTGGGTGCTGGGCACGGCCTTGATTTGTCATGTCTAAAACGCATGGACGCTTGCCTAGGCCTATAGAAAGAGAGAGAGAGAGAGAGAGAGAGAGAGAGAGAGAAAGAGAGAGAGAGAAAAAGAGAGAAAGAGAGAGAACGAAAGAAAAAGAGACAGAGAGAAATAGAGAGAGAGAGCTCTTTAATAGGAAGTGGAGAGGCCAGCTCTGGTAGCGGCAGGGCTTGTAAAACTAGATTGGTATGATTGCAGTGCTGCGGGGTGAATGTGGGAGATTGTGGAGCCAACTTTGATGGAAAAAGTAAATATGCTATACCAAAACACGAAACGCAATAGAATGCTTCAAACAATACGTTAAAGATAAAGATGAATAAAAATGCAGAGACAACAGTGCCCAGGAAGCGAAGAACATCAACCAACAAAAATAAAAATTATTGACAGATGAAATGCGATCAGAAAAACTATGAAGCAGAACACGCAAAATAATAAAAAAAATACTGCTGGTAGAGGGTCCATATTGGCGCGATGTTGGTATATTTGGGAAGCCCCATTTCCCAATTTTGTTTTTGTAATTAAAGCACGCGTTACTTTCACTTGCGTGAGAAGAAATCCCGCTATTTCCGAGTTACGGTTCATATTGTCCTGTTCGCATTTCATTTGTCGAGGAGTGCACTTGACCACAGAAATCCGCATAGATTAGTCACGCACACAGCTTAAACGGGCCATGAAGACAAAATGCAAGTTAAGTTCATTCAAAAGATTGTCTCGTTAGTATCATACTGACGCCATTTTTAACGTAAACTGCGCTCAAATAAGCTATATAATTATGAAAAAAGGGAATGGCCATGCGACCCACTAGCTCATTTCCTCCAACAAGCCTATGATGTCATACGTGAGAGCGATTGGCGGAGGCCGGTAAAAGCAAGCTCAAATTATGCACAGCTTATAAACTTGCCGAAGGAGCTATTGGCACTTAAATTTAGCGCACATTCTTTTTATATCAGTAGTAACGGTGGGAAAAACAGTGGAAGCTACGAAATCAAACGTAAACATAGAAGTACCGATGCGTACTGCTGTTGGTACTGCGCGCACTATGCTTGGTTAAATGCGCAGCACTGCAGGGCTATGGGATTGTCTCAGACGACACTTGCCGATTGACGCAAGCGACGGTGTCTTACGTGACCATATCTGTCGAGCGCGGACTATGTTTCACGGAACTATTATTTTCTCCATCAACAAAAACAAGCCAGGTTTAAATACGGTCAAAGGCAAACCAAAGACAGAAAACGGCTTGCCGCGGTGTGGTGGCGCCATCTAGGTTGACTAACAGTAATTAAGTCCCTGCTGCACACCAAGTTTATCTGAAAGACCTGTTCTTATGATGTAATTACAAACGTCATTAAAACACACGTTTTGTCGAGAATCAAAATTTTAGTTTAAATTGACTTATTTTGCAGTGCATAAGCATCGTTTACTTCCGGACAAGCACGCGTGGCACTATAGAAGACGAAATCTTTCGAATAAAACAAACTTGTATTTTTTTTTCATAGCCCCTTTAAGGATTACATAACTTTTTTAGTCCAGAGTCCCGCCGGAAACGCAGCAAAATTGTCATTCGTAAAGAAGAGTTACCATCGTGGACCTAGGGTCTTAGAAAGTGACACAATTGAAGCCTTTTTTCACACCCTACACGACACCGCGAGGTAGGAACTGTTGCTCGCGCAGGGGCGAATCGGGGGCAGATGCACATCAAGTGATCCGCAGGGCATATCGGGCAGAGTGGGGAATTCTCTTACCATAATCTAATCTTTAACCTTCAGGTGTAAGCTATGTTCAGACAAGGACAATGAACTGCACCTTCACACCTTTTGTTTAGGCTAAGGTAAAAGCGGAATTCGCAATAAAGGTAGATGGCATGGAAAGGGGGATATATGCTGTGCGGGTTCTGCCATTTCGATATTTTCTCAGACCCTCCAGTTGAATAGATAAGGGTATTACAGTAAAGTCTACTTATATCGAACAGCGCGAGTATTGTAAAATAGTTCTATATAGCAAAAATTCGATATCCAAAGTGAAGCAAAAAAAAATTATATGAGAGCAATCTTGCTGATGGAGTCAGGAGCTAACGCTGAGATCTTACCACCCTGCAGGTCACTATTGGTGTGACACTTTCTCGGAAAGAAAACGATAATTTATTGGGGCGGAAGAACTGTGTGAGTGTAGCCTGCTTATTGGAGTGCAACGTCTTGCTGGTGACTGCTTGCTCCCCGGTATCTAAACAGTCGACAAGCACAAGACCACTGCCCTCAATGGCATTGCAGTATCGCAGTAGCAGGGCCATGGCAGCGACGGCTTCGCTCGGGCTCGGAAGCGGTACAGAGTTCTCGGCGTCTTCGACAGAGCGGAGACACGCATGGATACAAGCGAATGACGGCGAGCCCAACGAACGGAGCAAGTGCGCGTAGCGAGTGGCGCGGACTTGAAGTTAGGTGACACCGCAGCCCGCAGCGCCCAATATGGCGCTTCCAGCTCCAACTGCATGCATGCGTGGAGCTGGTCCACTCTGCCACGGCCGGTTTGGACGCCCCCGAGTTAGCGCGGGAGTCAAAAGCGATACCCGCGCCACCGCTGCGCACCGATGTATTGCGGGAAAGCCTGCCGCATGCCTAAAAAGAGCGAAAATTCCCGCGCGGGAGAGTTCGATATATCAATTGTGAGCAAAATCGCGTTCGATATAAAAAGTTTTAAATGCATGTAATTTTACCAGAATTATACAAGGGTTCGATATAGGCAATAATTCGATATATCCGTGTTCGATATAAGCGGGCTTTACTGTACTGCCACCTAGACAAAGGAAGCTGGGTCACGTGGCGTAGAGAGTGGCCGGTGTTGGCGGCTCCCGAAATAATATTGCCCTCTAATCTAAGGTGACCAGGCAGCCGTTGAAGCACGCTGGGATGACTGGCGCAAACTGCCGCGAAAGTGGTTTTCATTGAATTTGAACAGGAACTGACTAAGGTTGTTCGACAGCCTTCGTAGCGCTCGCAAGGCACCTCGCGATTCCAGGAAGATCACCCATCGCCGCACATCATTTTCGTCAATGAAATGAAAGACAGCCCTCATACCCCAATAGCGGTGGAGGGTGTTTTGTGGCTCCCTTTTTTCTTGGTTGTGCACTGGACGGACGGTATATACAAGCCAATGACGAATGAGTCCGCGGTAACTTAGCCGTCCGCGTAAGGATGTGCGTGTTCTGCGTACACGCTAAATATATATTCGAGAGTGAAAAACTTCCGCGCCGGTGCGGAGACGCACGACGTTTTGCTGATTCCAACAACTTTGATTAATATATTTCACAGGGCAAGTGTACAAGGTGGCAAAGCTGGCTTGAGAAGTCGCTAAAAATTAGCTGGACGCAAGTATGTTACGTGCGATGTGGTTATGGCTGCCAAATGGAGTGCATGGCACCGGGTGAAATGGCATATAGACGTTCGGAGCCACATTTGATATTGAAGCAGTGCGGCCGAAGAGCACTGAACTTCCCGCAAATTTCCAACTGTCGACGTTCATTTCGGAAGGCCCGGGCAGACGCGTAAAGATTGCGCCAGGGCTGAGTTTATGACTTTTAGATTTGTAGAAGACATTTGATGTAAGGCCGGCAGGCTGTAGCACCGGAGGCCCAGAAGCAGTGCTTGGTAGAAGAGAGGACACAGAGCAGGCCCAATAATGTACACTGATCATGCGAAGAATGCGCATGAAAGACAAAAGTCCCTTTCAACTATGGAGAGCCAAGACATCCAGTGGTCAAATATGACCCAAAGGAGTTTGTGTTCTTTGACACAAGGTATCTGCCTGCCTTCAATATTTAAGTGTAACGTGAGACGTCAATCCGTGTGAACGCAATCACTGCACAATCCTGAGAAGAAAAGATCGTTCCGCAGCTTCATAGGTATTTTCGCATCACCAGGATAGCTCTCTCGAGTGTTGCGCGAATGCTTCGGCCGTTTCTGTCTGAGATCCAGACACTAATTCTGTATGCATACAGCGAAATATTTACCCCTCTGGGAAGCACCGTTGGCAGGCGTATGAGGCATATGCTGAACATGGACGGACAATAGAGGTGTTTTCGTTTAACTCTCCAACACCGAAGTTTCAACAACTAAATGAACGCAATGAGGTCGTAATGCAGTAACGCGGTTACGACTTCTTTGCTTTCCGCTTCGCCGTATTAGTACCTATGAGTGAGTTCCGCTTCTAGATAATATTGCGAAGAACAAACGCAATTCAGTCATATGGTTCCGCGCCCAACCATAGTTGTAAATGATCTATTGAAAAATTGCCTTTCATCCCTAGGTACTTCATGCTCCGCGCATGCTTGCTGAATTTTGTGCACTCAGAAATAATGTCTCTGCAACCCTACTTGCGTCTATTCACTTGTAGCCAGGAAATAATTTGATTTGATTGATTGTAAGGTTTAACGCGCCGACGCAACGCAGGCGATGAGGCGCGCCGTAGTGGAGGGCTCCGGATTAATTTTGACCACCTGGGGATCTTTAACGTGCGCCGAAATCTCGTACACACGGGCGTTTTTGCTTTTCGCCGCCATCAGAAAAGCGGCCGCCGCGGCCGGGAATCGAACCCGCGACCTCGTGCTCAGCAGCGCAACGCCTTAGCCACTGAGCCACCGCGGCGGGTCAGGAAATAATTTCAAATTATCTCTAATGAATTCGGCAGGAGGGACACTGACAAGAATAAAGTAGTAAATAAACATTTAGTGTGAAAGATATGCTGCACTAGCAATCACTTGAAAGATGCGTAGCGCTGAAAGAATACGCGTGCACAGTCTGGGACCCTTGGACGGCCACAGATACAGAGCGGTTAGAAAGGATTCAAAATTTGTCCGTTCGTTTTGTTTGCAATGATTATTCTAGCAATTTCAGTGTGTCCCTGGCAAAAAGTTCTCTGGGATGGCAATCTTTGCATGGCCGCAGAAAAATGCTCCGATTGAAGCTTTTTCACAGCATATTTCACTCCAAAACTGGAATAAACCGCGACAGTTGCTTACAAAACCCACATTACATCTCGTCCAGAAGGGATCATTCTCTCAAAGTAAAAGAATTTTCATGCAGAACAAATCTGTTTAAAATGTCCTTTTTTCCGAGGTCTATATCGGAGTGGAATAGTCTAACTCAGCAGGAGGTGTCTTTTACGTCGAGTGAAACTTTCGCCGCATGCCTGCAGATGAGGTGATTCATTTCAATTGTATGCTGTCTTGCTCGCCGTTGTACAATCAGGTTGTGTTATTTCGGTTGTTACTATTCGATTTTGCTTTGTACAAACCTGTACTCAGTGTTTTCTTTGATTGTATGTTTCCCCCCCACTGTAATGCCAACTTTGGCGCTGAGGGTTTTGTGATATATAAATAAATAAATAAAGATGTGCTGGGCTAGCAATCATGTGACGTTATGTTCGGGGAACTCGGATTGCTCCCGAGGAAGCGCCATTTGTTCGGCATTCCCTGCCCCCACCCCAACTTGCGTGACTTTCGTAACGGGCTGTTGGGCTAGGCAGCGCGTCCCGTTTTATCGTCTTCCTTACCAGCTGCTGGTTGGTTCCTGGAAAGTCGGCCCCAGACGAGCTAAGGAAAGGAGAAATCGTCTAGTCGTCCCGTGCACCGCTACAGAAGCGGCCGTGGGACGCACGGCCGCCCTTCACCCTCTCCTTACTTCACGGAACATCAGCAGCGCCCGTGTTTCTAACGGGTTTCGCGGACGATGCAGCGACAATCAGGGACTGCCGTTCGGATCACAAGACACTTCGCTCCCAGGCATGGCGAGAGGGAGAGCCCGTTAAACGAATGCAACCGCGAGTGGCTATTTAAGATTACACAAGTTCATTGTTGTCATTCATTATTTTTTGCACCACGACAGCCCGGGTCCTTATGGAAATGTGTACATAAAAGTACCATCTACTGATATCGCGCGTTCAGACTCCAGACGCCTTAAATTATATGTATTCTGATGCAGGGAAGCCGTACGCGGCGGCAAATCCATGGTCGTATCCAGGGTTAATAGGTGCTCAGGAAGAAAGGCGCCGGGAAATGGTCGAGAGTAGGCAAAAAAGTCGCCAACTTAAAGTGAATATTTGAAAAGGAGCCAGAAAAGCCGTAGTTTTCAGCAAGGCGTTGCTAGTGAGGAGTAGCTTTTGATTACGTTCGCGGAAAAAAAATATAGAAATTCCGAGAACCCTATTAAAAAACCGTATTACAAATTTTATTCGTTTGCTGTGGCCCGGGACAACGACAGTGGCGGACTACTGTCTACAAAAAGCTAAAATATGCGCGTTTAGGTAAAGCATTGAAAGAATATGAATTACTTAGAACGGGAGTTCACGGCACGCCAAGTTTTGCCACTTTCGCTGCCTCTTTACATTGCCGTGTCTATTATAAATTGTCGTACACAATATCCACCCCTCTGCATAGGATCTCAAGCTTCCATAAACTACTGAAGCATTAAAATTTAAAGCTTTGGCGTTGCTTCAGGGTGCTGACGTTGGTCACATGACTTCAGATGCAGGATATGAAAGAAAAGCAAGCAAGTTTTGATTTGTGCGAGTAAGTGGCACGGTACGGTGGTGCATTTCAGTGACTGATTATTTGGTGCCTATTCTAGACTTTGCTAAATAACCGTCATCAGCCTAAACGTTTCTTCTGCTATGTTTGTCCAGTTTGTCACAACGGCTGAAATGCGCTAAAATGTCATATAAGAGCTGTTTGTTGAATGTGGGGCATCGGAAAGGCCTCTAATTATATAAAACCACCAATGCCCAAAGTAGCCAAGTCGCCACACTGAAATGTTCATCACCACGAGTCTCGAAAAGTCGCCAGTTTGGTGACAAATTGCCAGACTTGGCAACCCTCTTCGTATCAATAGCGGCCTGTGCTGGACGCAGCCGTAGCTTTCACTCTGGTTTCCGGCGCCACGGAACAAGATAAAATGTTTAGGTCCGGTACAGGGCACCTTTAGGTGCGTGCTACTGCATTAGCCTACTGTACAGAAGTGGAAAGACCACAAATTTTTGCTATGTTCTTCTGTGTCATCTAAGCCCCTGTTACACATAAAATTCGCTGAATAGCCACCAGAAATTTCACGTTCCTCCACGTTTCTTTCCCTTTCATTTTCCGTATCCCCTCTTCGCTGAGTAGGTTCGCCAACCGGACAGTATCCTGGTTAACCTCCCTGCCTTTCCTGTACTGTTCCTTCCTTCCTTCCTTCGACCAGCTCCGACTTCAACCATCAGCGCTTGCTGATGTTGAGGACTGTTGATGGAAGATCTCAAGGGGTATTGAACTGAGGACTCCTCCGCACTGCTCTTAGAAAAAAAATGTTTATTCTCTCTCGCTCTCGGGCCATTACAATCTAAGCTAAAAAGTGGCCGAAATTTTCTGTTTGGTAATGCTTGTTCTTATTACGAGTAGGCCGGTAGCCCCGTGTCTTCCCAAGTACCGCGAGCGAAAACCCCGGATTAGTATAAGGCAAGTTGAATCCTAAGTTGAAACCCTCCATATGGCTAGGCAGAACAGAGTAGGTACAAATAAAGCAAGCTTCCTGTGCCGAGGGGTGAAAGAAAAAAAAGGAACTGATTGTGTTGTCCATCAGTCTTCACGAGAGGAAAATACAATGGTCTAATACTGCCTGCCCTTAGCCTGATAAGTGGCTTTGTCAAGTTGTGCGAACGCTTGTCCGCGCATTACTGTCCAAAAAATGTCATGGCACGTAATTGCAGTAAACCAGTTGTGAGTAGCGCTTGTCGTGTCACCTTTTTGTTTCCTGTGTTCGCTATTTTGGCCCTAAAGCCAAGTCGTCAAGTATACGCCAGCTTGCCCAGCAACACGTTCTCAACGCACACACTGATTTATCGGCCCCAATACAGAAAATATGCAGCGCGGCGGTGCGCTCGCGCACGCGGAAAGAAGTTCCCGACCATCTCAGTGCTGTATTGTCCAGTCCCCTTAAAAACCGCACCGTTCAATTTTAATGAGCTGCATACTACAAACTATGCGGGACCAGGTTATTGGGGGAGTTGAGGAGGAATATTAATAAAAATACTTAGTTTTGACGAAGTTGTTGAGAATACTAATTATAGAGTGCCAAAGTTCATCGTATTTCCCGACGGACGCCACCAGGGTTCGTCGTCATCGACGAAGTCATTATGATGGTCGGTGTCCTGCAGACTCCTCGCCGCCAGAGGCCAGCGCTCCTGTGCCTTTCCCTGTAAATCTGGACGGGAAATATTAAGGGTCGGATATGAATGGGCTCTGCTAGAGATGAGAGATTATGGCCGAGGGGGAAAGGGGGAGAAGGAATATTTTTAGGAGCTCGAAGTTCGCTGCCAAGGCCCCACTCTTGTTCCTCCTCGTCCTGGGGCATTTTTTCGGAATGTCTATGGCAAAGGAGGGAGGCGCAGGACCGTCATTTTAGGAATTCAGCTCGGCTTTCGGTAACCAGCTCGTCTTCTTTGTTCAACGACCAGGGAGCCTACGCATTACGCAATACGTCTCCTCATAGAATGGACGACTTCTCATATCCTCGCCTACAGACTCAGAGTTCCAGTTCTCCTTTTACGCCTTTGTTTCCCTACCTGAAATTCGCTTTCTGTCGCCTTCCATTTTGGTTATTTTGGTCTTGAATCGACGGTCGGTTTTTTGCCTACGGTAGAAAAATACACGATAAAAGACGGGGCACAATGTCGTAGGCGCGAACAGTGTTAAGGAATTCGTTCTGTTCCTATACTACGAGCTCTGTCCTTTCCCCTTTAAAAAAAATTACCCGTTTCTAATATTACGTGAGTGAACAAGTACGTCATAGCTTTTGTTCTTTTTGGGGAAGAACCTTGGTTCCGTTCCCACTGCTTCAAGTTTCATGCTTTAATCACGTACATGAACACTTACATTTCAGTACGTGCAATTCTGCAGGTCAAAATAACTTGCGATGTAACGTGTGCGCTATGCTCTTCAGCCCCTAAACATGCACAACCTCGCTTCACACAACCCCCTTTCGTCGCTGGAAGGGGTCATTTCATTGTAACGTACGGATGTAGAAGTATTAGGCACATCAATGTATCTTTAGGGCTCTTTCTTCTCACCATCCCCCACACAAAGCCCACTTTCCCTCACCCGAGCACACTGGCTCAACTTAGATATGAATTTATTCCAGAAGGCAAGCGTGGCAGGGTGCGGCAGAAAGTTAGGTGGGCACATGAGATTAAGAAGTTTGCGGGGACAAATTAGTCGCAGTTAGCACTATGGGAAAGACCTTTGCCCTGCAGTGGCTGCAGTCAAGCCGATGATGTTGCTGCTACTGCTGATGATGATTATGAAAGTATTCCTCCTTAATTTCTTTAGCCTACTCTTGAACTTTATACACTATACACAAGATCATTCTAGTTTATCACCTTTACAGAAAAGAAACAGAAACGTCAACCAAGAATCAAACAGCTACGTCGTTGGCAGCAGCGCAATGTATGAACCACTGATCAACAACGATGGTACGCGACTACACTACATTTTATAGACACCCTAAGTGCAGCAGCGTCAGCGCTTTGTTTCAAAAAAGGTGTAGTTAAAAAAAGAGCACTTGCGCTTTTGGCAAAGGGAAAGTCACCATTGAAAAATTGTAGAAATCTTAGGTTCTTTTTAATTTTTTTCTAGTACCCGCTAAAGCGTCCCCATTTGAGCATGCCACCTTGCTAATCCTTGCTCGCCCTCGTACGCTTTCCTCTTCCCCTGGGCAGCAAAAAGGATCAGTGAAAAAAAAACAAAAAAACAGGTGTGATGGATGTCGGAGACACGCGCGCCATGCGGCATCTCCGAAAGTCCTTGGGATCCCGTCTTTTGATGGAGCCCCTTTTCGGCGTTCTCCGGGAATGGCCCTATATAAGAAGGTCTGCGATGGCTGAAGGCGCATTCCGACGACTACGCAGCACCGCCGCTTCGTCTCCCTCCAATAAGAGGCGGCACATCGATTCAGCGATAAACGCGCACCGTCCCTCTTCTCCGGCCACCTCCCCGTCCACATGCTTTATCTCTATTCCCGTTATGTAAACACAGAACAAGGAAAGAAAAAGTGAGACGGGAGAGAAATTGACCATACTGATGGAAGTAGAAGGTCCCCGAAAAGCGCGTTCTCAGGTAGATTTTTCACCTGGAAACCCATCGTACGCTCTAGCTAGCTGTATTTCTCATTTTTTTCCCTTCTTTTTCGGTTTGCGGCACTGAAGCACGAGCCTCGATTCTTCGGGGTGAGTTGCCAGGTCTACGCTTTCATCTGAACCATCGCTTCGCGCCGGATTCCGGAGCGTTGGCATCCTCTTTTAGCCGTTATAAATTGCGAGTGGAGCTGCTCGGCCGTGGTGCCGTGAATGGAGGGGAAAATGGCCGGCTGGCCCCCTAGGCATCTCTGAGCGTCCGAGCGCTTTCCGCGTCACCGCTGATGCTGGATGGGCTGAGGCTGCGTGTGTCGGCTGGTGAGTCGCATTCGGAAAGGGAGTAGGAACGGAACCATGATCGGAAGCGGAACGTAGTAAAATCAGAACACATGAACGAGTGGACCGACCGAAGTTCTCGTTTCAAGCTCATAGTAGACAAAGATTCGTTCATTCATTAATTCATTCTTAAAAGAACGAGTTTTAAACTGTCCCGAAAGCTTCAATGAAAAAAAAAAAGTAATATAATATGGGTTTACATTCCAGAGCCTAGTATGATTAAACGTAAATTAAGGCCTTTGATATATCATAGCGCGTAACCAAACGTATCTGTTGGTATTTTTTGATTACCTGGCCGAGATTGGCGTCATTGAAGTGGTTTAAAGTACAGCAAACATAGTCTTCAGGCTTCTTCATCGCACTACTGCGCACAAACTGACAGTTCATTTTTTTTTCTTTCTTTTCACTCTTCTTCTATTTCTTTTCTTCACCTTTCTTCTCCTCTGTAAGCTATCGCGCCTTTGCTTTCCTTAATTCCCCCATTCCCCGCGGTGTAGCACGCCAGTGTCGAGATTCCGGCAAACATCATAGCTTTCTTTTCTAATTAATAGCGTCATCTCTCTCTCTCTCTCTCTCTCTCTCTCTCTCTCTCTCTCTCTCTCTCTCTCTCTCTCTCTCTCTCTCTCTCTCTCTCTACTGCTTCCCTTGAATATCACACTCGATAGCAGTATTCTCTGTCTTGCTGCTGGCTCATTATTCTGCGTTAATATAAAGCACCCATTCTCGCAGGCCTAATCAGCAAGATATCCAAGATAATTCCAGGAATGCAGAATCCGTAACTGGAAAAAAAAATCATCCAATACATCTCTATTAACTTTAAACTTAGAATGTGAATATAAGGCGCATTAACATTTTAACACGACAGCCCTTATCGTTTCTAACATAAATACCGTGACGATCCATCTGGAAAAAGAGAAAGCTAGGATAAAGCAGGTACCTGAAAGAGGGTACGCAAACAACAGCAAGCATTGACTGTACTACAGCCGTATTACACATCAAGCAGGTGTACTTGTCATCCAGTGGTCACTCATATGTGCGTGGCCAGTTGGGCACGATCAGTGGAAGAGTGCCTTGACCCCCAGCAGCACACGAAATATACAGGGTGATCAAAGTTAAGTGGACAGGTTCTTTTTAAAAATTAGGCGCTTAGATTTACGTGAAGACCACCTCTATATTGAGGTTCTGTGCCCAGGGGGATACAAAATGATGGGGTTATTATTGATGTCATTAGCGTAATTAACTAAAACTGAATAATTAACTTTTAAAGGCTGCAGTAGGCAGGTAAATTTGTATTGAAAAGAGTTGATCGCTATCGTGCTTCTACGCAGTTTCATTTGGCAGAATTCTTCTAGCGCATCCGTGCTCCGAGATATCGAACTGCTAAGTTTAATTGCTGTTCGCATGATTACGCATGCAAGGCAGTGAGGACCGGCGGAATGCTCCTCCTTGTTGTGACGTGCCTGCTGTGTCGGTGTCTAGTTTGACAACGGAATGCAGTCAGAGGAAAAGGTGATAAGCGGCACTTTTTCAGTCTTAGCTGGCGTTATCGCAATCTGCAGTACTTGAAACCGCTATCTAAAGGCCGCACAAAGGGGAGGAGCTTCGCACCGGTCTTCGCTGTCTAGCATGCGTGATCATGCGGGCCGCAAGTAAATTTAGCAGTTCGATATCTCGGAGTACGGTTGTGCTAGAATAATTCTGCCAAACACGATTGCGCCTAACTCTTCAATACAAACATGCCTGTTTACTGCAGCCACTAAAAAGTTAATTATTGAATTTTAGTTTTTTAAGCTATCGGCATCAATAGTTACCACCTCATTCTGAGTCCCCCTGGGCGCATAATATGGCTGTACAGTCGGTCTTCACGTAAATCTAAGCGCCTAATTTAGAAAAAACCTGTCGACTTAATTTTAATTCCCCTGTATAACTAAAGCCATACAGGCAGTTAAATTAGCAATTGTTTCAGAACGGTAATTATCAGACATTTCTAGGAACGGAAGCTTCATTTATCTTTCTATAAGCCCACCTATAAATTTGTGTCTTTCGCTCCTTATATTTCTGTCTTTTTGTCTCTTTGTCTTTTCCTTTTTCCCTTGTAGTATTTAGCCCCTGTCTTTTATATCTCTCTGCTTCACCAGTTTAATGTCAAGTAATTAGAGTGTGTCCTACGGCCAATAACAATATGGCACGATCTCAGGTATATTCGTTTCAGGTGCGCAGGCGGGCCTTATTTGGTTCCTTTGCAAATAAACTTTCCTTCTACTCTTTCACGTTTGTGCACCAGACTTAGCATAGATAAGTTCTTATAAAGGGTTGTCGGTTAAATCTTTGTGATGTTGTTAATACTTATTGTTTACACAATAAGCACCCAGATTACTTGCGGTAGACTCTCCGTTTGTTTGCACACTAATTTCTTCAGCGATTGATTGATTTATTCAACTTGCAGACTCATTAAATTATTAAGTTGATGGGCTGGTTTAAAAGCATTGTCAATATTACTCTATGGCTTTGCGCTGCTGTGTGGATATTTAACATTGTGCTTCACTTCGGAGTACCCGCCGCGGTGGCTCAGTGGCTAAGGCGTTGCGCTGCTGAGCACAAGGTCGCGGGTTCGATTCCCGGCCGCGGCGGCCGCTTTTCTGATGGAGGCGAAACTCAAAAACGCCCGTGTGTACGAGATTTCGGCGCACGATAAAGATCCCCAGGTGGTCAAAATTAATCCGGAGCCCTCCACTACGGCGCGCCTCATCGCCTGCGCTGCGTCGGCGCGTTAAACCCTACAATCAATCAATCACTTAGGAGTACGCGCGTTATGTTTGGCGCACACGGATTTCTTGTGGCTCAGCGACCTTCTTCTTGCGCTTAATAAATAAATAAAAAATTCCCCCGCATTTCCCCGAGGGGGAGAATGTGAAAGTGCGAATGCACGGTTGTCGGCCCGCTTGCGGCGCTTGCGCTCGGCCCCCGCAGCCCACCGCCTCGCCGCCTTCTCTTCCATCTCTTCCATCGGGTTTGTAGTATCACGTGTACACCACGCAGTTATCAAGCCGCTATAACGCCGCTGAGTCGCCAACGCACGCCGCTGACGACGTAGTTTGAATGCGTTAAAGATATAAGGCGCGTTACTAACACTGATATCAGCGTCGCGTCCGTGGCTTAGACGGTAGAGCGTCGCGCTGCGGCCGCAAAGTCCTCGGATCGAAACCTGGCGCCGGATGCTGTTTTTTTTTATAGAGAGAGGAGGACTGCGGACGCCGCCGCCGCCGCCGCCGCCGGCGGTGGAAGGTTTGGGGTCGCTTATAAAGTGCATTCGCACTTAAAACAAGGTTAATAAAGGGTATACCGCAAGCTTCCAAAATAAGTTGTCCGGTGTCTTCAACAAGCCTGGCCCTGCTAGGTGCAAGAGGGTACGTCTAGTGTCACTAGATAAGGTTACAGAGAATCGGCACTCTTTTCTTCTATTGTTCTGTGCCGCCGCCGTGATCATTGGTCAAGTCGCATCATGTGACATTTGTTTACACTGCGACGGTCCATGGACGCCGCCATTTTGTTGTTTATGGGTTTTCCGCCGGTCAACTGTGGCAGTTTGTGCTTGTCCTCCCTGCTATGCGGGTGCGCACGACTGGCGTCGTACCGAATGCGAATCAAAGATAACGCGCTTCGCAGCATTTCAGCTGCACAAGTGTGTCATAAGAAGCCGTGTTTCTGCCTTTACGGCAGTGTTGTTTGCTAATGACGTCGTCAAAGTTAGCAATAAGGGCGCAAAACCAGCAATCTAGCAACACTGATAAACAGCAAAATGGCCACCGTTGCTCACTTGCGTGCGTCAGTGTCGGTACTCTGTATCTTATCTTGTGACACTGGGTAAGTCTAGTGGCACGTTCCGGGAAGCACGGTAATGGTGCAATGAACATAATATACAAAATTGGTGACGCCTTCCAAACAAAAAGAAAGGAGCCGAACCCTTTCATTTGCTTCCCTGGGCATACAAATCTTTACGCAAAAGGAAAGTTACAAAAACATTTCACGCCCATTGCACCTCAGTAGGTCGCAGTATTTTATTCTGCCAACCGCCACAGGCAGTGCGATCTTACGACAGGCACCACAGGAAGCTCATAAGGCACTACTCAGTCGTCCGGGCCACGTATTCGCGTGCCCACTGGACATTGGATGTACAAGACAAACCCTGCAATGGCGAGGATGCGACAGCGTTATATTTGTCACCTCCAGAGCGGGGGGAATGCGATAAAAACGGAAGAGCCTACCTTACCGTGCCGTTGGGACGACACCATTCGTTGCGCGTATTTCGCGTCCACAGCGCGCTGTACTTTGTGCCAAGGGGACGAGCTATATACAGAGGCTCAAGTGGCACGCGTCCGCGAACACACCTGTCGGAAGTGTGTACGGATGTGTGCTCGTATACAGAGTACATAGCTCGTTTCCGAGCATGCGTGCATATCCAGGCGGAAATGAAATGACACACCGGATCGCATTCCGAGAAATCTCTCGCATTCGGAAGGGAAGCGTAAGGAAGAGAAGAGGACGGCGGGAGATGGTGGGAATGAAGGCGTGGTAGAGAGCTTGTATGAAAAGGGAAAATAGAGAAAAATGAAGAATACGGGGCAGAGTGTATTGAAGCGAAGGAAGGAGCTGCGCTGGACGGTTTCGGAGCGAAAGGAGAAGCTGTCGTTCGAGGGGATGAGTGCATGCAAATGAGGCAGGCGCACCCACACAAGGAAGAATAAAAGGAAGAATAAAAGGAAGAAAGAAAGAAAGACAGAAAGAAAGAAGGAAAGAAAGAAAAAAGGAAGGCAAGAAAGAAAGAAAGAAAAGAAAGAAAGAAAGAAGGAAAGAAAGAAGGGAAGAAATAAAGAAAGAAGGAAAGAAAGAAAGAAGGAAAGAAAGAAAGAAAAAAGAAAGAAAGGAAGAAAGAAAGAAAGAATGGAAAGGAAGAAATAAAGAGAAAGACAGAGAGAGAAGGAGGGAGAGGGAAATATAAAGAAAGAAATAAAGAAAGAAAGAATGGAAGGAAGAAAGGGAATTCTCGGAGAACGGTCGCATCTGAGAAGAATGATAAGGAAAAAGAATACTGTGCCAGACTGTAAAAGAGCTGCGGAAGGTAAAATGACAGGGAATGAGAATAGACGAAAGGAAAAAAAAAAGATTTCCGCGTTATAAAGGCTGGACAAACAGAAAAGAGGTCAGGCAGGGGCCGAGAATAGTAATGCTAAGAATAGCATCGCGGAATGAATAGAGCACGGGCTGGAGTATAGTGTGGACTAAAGTTTTCGCCATAGTATGGAAGACATTAGGGGGGTTTCGAATGCCCTGCGTTTCGTTGTACGTGCTGTGTTGAAAATGCCAGGCAACTAAAAACAGAGGAATTGTCCAAGAATGGCATAAAAAGGAGGCAAAGAAACGTGACAGAAAGATGCCGGAGCTGAAAAACACAAGCGCTGTTTGTCACAAGGCACAATCAGAAAAAAATTGGTTACATGCAGAAGCACGAAGGCCCATTTCTTGCATGGGTATTCCTTCATCAGCACACCTGCTAAACCGCGTGCCCGCTTGCTATCCTCGGGCATGTAACAGTCCTAGAAAATTCGCAATGATCAACATAGGTTCGAAAAAATTAGCGACAAAACACTGTAGCGCAACACAGTTATGCTCCAAAAGAGTTACCCCCCATAGGCGGGACACTTTGCGTAAGCTCACGGGCTCCATATGCAAGGTAAACGGGACAGCCACACAAAGCAACGCCATTGCCAACACAGCGGGTCTACCTGACTTATCGGAAAGTTTCGGAAAGGTTGACTGGAGTGGTGGAAAGCTGTAGTCATGCTTGAATGGTCGTAAAAGCTTGCTTTCTTGTAATGCATGTTGCTAAACCGGCTGCCGGAGTATGCAAAGGGAAAAAGCAAGAAGTTATTAAGGCTATTCTATAAAAGAGGGCAAGAGCTCAAAGTTTTAGTCCCATAAACAGTGTTGACAGTTACGTCAACAGTACTTCTAACAAAGTATCTATTGTTTCGCGAGAAACTGCCGTACTGCATTAAGGTCCTCATAGGTGCAGCATTGCATCCGTTTCGATGAAAAAATCGAGAAGAGACCACTGTCGGAATCATAGTATCTGCAGCACTGGAGACCGGGCGGTTTCCCAGAATGGTGCTGTGTGTTCCGTATGTGTAAAAAAGTAAGAAAATGGGCTACTTTGTTTTGCATGTTCGTAGACAGCGCTCGAGGTTACCAGCGACACACTTTTTAAAGAATACAAACGGACGATGCGGACAGCACGAGCGCGAACTAACCACTGATTTATTATGTGCAATATTTGTTTGGGTATTAAAACACATAGAAAGGTTTACGAAGTACAACTGGAATGGTGGGGAGGGGAAAATGAAGGAACATTTTTTTTATACATACCGGCGCTTAACGTCGTAGTCTGGTGAATGCTCTTTACCTTTGTTTATAGTTATGAGCTGCAGCGTGATCTGTTTCGGCGCTTTTGGTCCCCAAGCCTTGTTGATATGAACTGCTCTTTATGAATTCTATTTCAGGCCGGGCTAGCACGATTGAGCACGAGCTCACGAATTCGGTCTGCCTTGTTGACATGTGAAAGGCTTCCAAGATTTCGCGTTTGTTCTGGTGTGATTTTGCAGAACGGAGGTTTCCGCAAACAATAGGTTGCAATCATAACGTTTGCAGTCGGTCGCCAAATTGCCTGAGGGGCCGTTTGATAACGTGCGTACCGGTGCTCTCTAAGCCTCTCATTCAGGCATCTCCTTGTCTAGCTCAAGTATGTTTTGCGGCAGCCCATAGGAATGTTGTACACTACCCCAACTTCACCTTCGACAAACTTATTTTCATGTCTGGATTTGCAGTCTTTCTTGGTGGCTTCCCGCACAGCGTTAACATTTGGGCACATCTTTTTAAGTTTCACTGGCGCGGAAAACACTACATAAACATCAAGGCACGCGCCTATCTTCTTGAGTTTATGTGATGCCTTGTGTATGTACGGAACAACAACGTGCTTCTTGTCATGGCTCCTGGGTTCAGTCTGTTTCTTTCTTTCTTTTCGTGTTGTTCAAGAGCGCCAGGTGCAGATCACGCTACAGCTCATACCTGTGAACAGGGATAAAGAGCCATTCACCAGATTACGAAGTTTAGCGCCGGTGTGTATGTGCTTTCATTTTTACCTCCCACCTTTCCAGTTGTTGATGCTGAAGGAAATTTTGCGCTTATAATATATCAGTGTGAGTTCGCGCTCGTGCTATTTACGTCATCCGTTTGAATACTTTAGGAAGTGCGCCCCTCGTAACCTCAAGCGCAGTCTACGAACTCCCGGAGGTTTCGCACGTATAGGCGGAAAGTTTTAATTTACCAGGGGAGAGGGGGCTGGGCTCCTCCGCTCTATAAATATATATAACTTCAACTTCAGTCCATGATAATAATGATAATGAAACCTACCCATCATCATCTATGTATGTATGTATGTATGTATGTATGTATGTATGTATGTATGTATGTATGTATGTATGTATGTATGTATGTATGTATGTATGTATGTATGTATGTATGTATGTATGTATGTATGTATGTATGTATGTATGTATGTATGTATGTATGTCTCGATTTCGGCGCACGTCAGCGATTTCCCGGTGGTCACAATTAATCACGAGCCCTCCATTATGCCGCACCTCGAGCCCGGGTGTAGAATTCGGCGCGTAAAACCCATAATCTGAATCTGATTCGCATTTTGAGCCAACGTGGCTTGGACTCATTTTGGGTAATGAATAAATTATTTATATTAGATGCAAAGCATCTCTTGCTCTCGGCTCCGTCGTCCGTCGTCCGTTGTCCATCCATCTGCCGGCCCTGGAAAGACACCGGAAAACACTGCCGCTCCAGGAGCCCTTTAAGGGGAAGCGTGCTCGTCTCGTACCGGCCCAGGAAGACACCGGCAACACTGTCGCTCCAGGATCTCATGGTCGGGGCTATGTCCCTCCCTTATTGTGGCGCCGTCCACACCCCCACTGCGCATGCTCGGCTCATCTCGGGCCAGCCCAGGAAGACACCGGTAACACTGTCGCTCCAGGAGCCATTAAAGTGTAAGACACCACCGGGCGTTCAGCAAGCCGAGCATACGCAGTGGGGGTGTGGACGGCGCAACAACGACAAGGGAGGGACATAGCCCCGTCGCATCTAATAAAATTACACCATCTTCCCGTAGGGGAACCCTGAGTTGTGTGCGGAATAGCCATGGGCTCAACGCAATTTCCCATTTCGTAGTTCCGGTAAGTGAAAAGTGTGGTAGTCACCATGGAAACCAAACTGTAAATATAACGGTAGCTACGTACCTCAACTTAACGGAAACGACGAACTGGAAACTAATGGACACTTGAATCGACCCCATGGCTGCTTTGCATACTACTCAGGGTTCCCCTACGGGAAGATGGTGTAATTTTTTTATGACCTCTGCATGCAAGTCTTCGTCCCCAAGAAACGCAAATTATTAGAAGAGCTTTTTTTCCCATGAGTCGTCAGGATTCCTTACTGGAAAGAGTAGCAATTTTGAGACACAGCGGACTCAGATGCATTTCACAAGCCGCTGATAAAAAACTCTGCCGAAGTGGTAGCTGAAGACTGCTGCCTCTTTTCAAACTCCAAAAAGCATGGTAACCAATTTAGAACGAGGTGGACATACAGCAATATAATCATTCCATGAGGATAGCTAGGCTATATCTAACATACAAAATAATGGTTATTAGACTACGTCTTTCTCTTAAAATGTAAAATTTATTCCTATATTTATATTGAAATGTGCTTTGCGTGCACATGGCGTTTAAAGTCAAAAGTAAAAAAAAATGAAATAAACAATACGGATGGTGCAACCGCCGCTGGTGCTTCTAGTGAGCTTGTCCTCCTATCGTAAGCCTTCGAAGGAATAAATGGAAAGTAAGGAAGTAAGCTGTGCAGAAGAAACATCAACTGGTAATGGCGCTGGTAAGGACACCTTGGAGAGTAAGGAGGGAGCAGGAGCCAGCAGCGCCCGGGGGGTGCAAGTGATCATTATTGTGGCGAAATTGTGGCAAGTTCAACATTACTATCGACGCAAACAACTGAATCGGGGTGGGAATTACCGTCGATACGCTCGGCGTTCGCGGCATCGACCACCGGTTTTTTGCTCTGAAATGTTTACTCGATATCATCATAATAATCATCAACAGCCTACTCAGGTTTACCGCCGACCAACTGTTCTTTCCCTGCGCAGCTCTAGTCCATTCATTGCCCCCGAATTTCGCTATTTCAGGACCCCTATTTCCCCCTCATTTAGGCCGTCTCTTTGTATTCAGTCTGTTAGCCTGGCGGTCCCCCGATTGTTATTTCTTCTCACTACATGGCAAAACTAAGTCTATTTCCTTTTCTCTTTTTGAAATTATCTACTCGAGTTTTTTTCTGATCCAGGAAGCTCGTTTCCTGTCCTAAAGTGTTACTCCAATCAGTCATCGCTCCATGGCCTCTTGAGACGATTTAAGTTTTCTTTCCAGTTTTTTAGTAAGGCGCCAGGTTTCTGCTCCGTATGTCATACCCGGCGGTATGCACTGGTTGTATATTTTTCTTTTGAGTGACAGAGGGCAGCTAACTTTTCATTATTTGGGAGTGCTTGTCGAGCCCATCCCAGCTCATACCTATTCTACGCCGGATTTCTCTCTCGGGGTTGCGTCAGCACGGACCGTCTGTACGAGGCAGTAGTTTTGGCTTGGAGAAACCGCTTATGGTCCCTTCCGGAGTTTTATAAGGCCTTTCTATATTGCATAGACCCGTACATGAGAATGAGGCTGCCGGAACGACTACCTCGCCGACTGGAGACACTGTACCATCGACTGCGCCTTAATGCAGCGTTTACAAATTCGTTCCTTCATCGTATAGGCCAGACTTCCAACCCATACTGTGACAACTGTGGCTCACCCGAAACCATCAAACATATACTACTAGAGTGCTCTGCTCACGCTGAATCAAGGGCCCGTTTACAGCAAAAAATTGAATGTCTCCAAGCTGGACCAATAACACTAAGCTTGATGCTTGGACCATTCCACTCACCATCCTCCCAGCGCAAAGCCCTGTCTGCATTATTTGAGTACCTCGAGGACATTGGCTTCGCTACAACACTGCAGTGTTGCGGAGTTACCAGTCCGGAATTGGAATGAATCCGGAATCATTCCACATTTTCGCGACCCCGGAATGGAATGGGAATGGAATTAAGCGCCTTTTGCCCGGAATGGAATGGGAATGGAATTAATGTATTTTTCCCCAAATAAAGCGCACTTTTCCTTCTACGCACTGTTTTTTGTCAAAATATGCAAAAATTCGCAAAAGATCCCACCAGCCCAAGTTCAAACATTAGTAAGCCGGTGCCTTGAATTTAACAATAACGCAGTACTGTTAAAATCGATTGGCTGTTTACAAGCACGGTATATTTATAAGCAGCGATTCTATTACAATTATGTCCTTATATACAGCGCTGCTACGAAGTTCGTCGCGATTCTCCGCGTAATAACCGCGGCTCTAAGCCGTTGGTATCCGTCGTGGGGAACTACCGCGGCGGCATCCCCCCCACCTTTCTCTCCCACCAACTTCGCCTTGTGATTTTTTACCTTGGCGGCGCCTTCACCCCGGCTGCGAGCACAAAAGGGTGGGGATGTCTCCCCACCCTTCACTTTTGTTTTTTGCGTCCAAAACCGTCGGTGATTGCATCCCACCTCGCCGTCATCGGGACGCTGGCGAGGTGCTTGTGTTCACTGCAAAATTTCGCATATCAGCTTACGTCCCAACCCCCCTCCTCCCCCAGGACCTTTTGCAATGCTGTTCCTCCTGTCGAGACACTCGGACGCCTTTGCCCGAAGCAGCGTCGACGAAGGCCTAAAATATTGGTTCGAGAACCCACCCGAAACAGGAGGGCCCATGTAATAGGAACTGCGGTCACATCTGCTCCTGCAAGCTGCACGCTGCAAGCTCTGTTCCGAAGCGGTTCCGACTTAACGGAAAACGAACGCTAGCCACTTTCCCTTGCTTTCCCGACTCGCAGGGGCAGTTTCCGTTGTAAATGGGACGTCAGCTAACGTGGAACGCGTGTTTTCCACGGCATCCCTTTTAATGACAGACAGCGAAGCGAAACCGGCTCTCAAACACCTCTTTTAAGCAGCTCAAGAGACACAAGGCAACAGTTTTATTTTATTTTATTTTTTGTTTTTAGAACTGACCGCTGTAGCAGCCGTCATTTACACTTCGTGTTTTCAGAACTGAACGGCGAAATGACCATTTGGCTCACATCATTTTGCTACGTAATTTTGATGAATGAAACCAAAATAAACTTTTTTTTCGACCTTTCATGGCAGCTTGAGACCTTTATTGCAGCATATGAAATTCACGAGGAGAGCTAATTGCGCTGCTGAGCACGAGGTCGTGGTTCGATTCCCGGCGGCGGCGGCCGCTTTCCTGATGGAGGCGAAAAGCAAAAACGCCCGTGTGTACGAGATTTCGGCCTAAGGTGGTCAAAATTAATCCGGACCCTCTACTACGGCGCACCTCATTCCCTGCGTTGCGTCGGCGCGTTAAACCCTACAATCAATCAACGAGGACATTTACGCACTTTTTTATGGCGTAGGGATTTCCACAACACTAGACTGGCCGGCTGCCGAACGTGTCCTTCTATTATTATCGTTATCATTTTTCTTGACATCTTTTCTTTCGGTTGATCGCCCAGACCAGACGACACTTGAGGGAACCTTCATTGCTACTTTACTGCATGGAACTCCTCAACTTAGTTATACAGGCCTCAGTTATACAATTAGTTACACAGGCCTTGGACTCAGTTTTGCTGAGTCCAAGGCCGCAACACATTCTCTAAGTCCTTCTTTAGTTAGCTAGAGCCAAAGGTTGCGTGGTGCTTACTTGTGAACGATCTCCCAATTTATAAAAGAAAAAAAAAACAAGACGCATATGAGTATACGAACAAATGCACTATCGCTATCCCTGCACTATCACTATCACTATCCCTGCGCATTAGTTCTCATCGAGACACCCATACAAAGGTCGCGCATACTCTAAGCACAGCCTGAACTTTCGCTCGTGCGCAGTGGATGATACCTGACGCACGTAACTAAGCTTTTCAGTAAGGGCGACATTGCGTACCTGCACACGCAAACACAGGAAGTTCTGAACATCCGTGCTTTCAAGGCGCGCTTGACATGCGTGAGTGCTGACGACCTGTGCGGCCGGTGATCCGTATTTGGTGCAAAGGCAGGACTAGGTGCTCAAACGGTAATTCTTCCAACTGATACCACCATATCCGGAGGTTCTGTTCCTCGTTAACAAAAATATAAATCTAACCATGCTCACGACCGCTCCATACGCGTGTTAACTGCTTAAGGAATATAATGTATTCTTCAACCATACCTTTGTCAGCACAAAAATAGAACATGTCGTCACTTTAGCATTAGCACATTCACACTTAAACAATATTAAAGCATCACAACTGGTAAAGACATGATGACCATGCAAATACTGTAATACCTACCGGGAGAACTGCCCCTGTGGGAATTAGTAGGGTGATTGAACTGCACGAGATATGCCACAAAGCCACTATCCCTCGACCGTGGTTACGTGTTTTGCGTATTTTAGCCGTTCTTAACACGTGTAATAACATCAGCTTAATGTTGGGTTTATTGGTAACTTGATAATCACCTGATAAAACGTTGAGGAATTAGAGGAATGGAATTGAACTGCCCGGCCATTCCCGGAGTGGGAATGGGCGAGGTTCAGGCATTCCGGGGAATTGAAAGGAATGGAATTTAGGCAACTTGTCATTCCCCGGAATGGAATTGGAATGGAATGGGGACGCCCATTCCGCAACACTGCAACACTGTAGCCATCTCCATAGCGTGTGCAGTCAAGTTTTTTACTCACCTCCCTTAAACAGGACTCTATTCATTTTTAATTTTTATTCTTTTTTTATTCTTATCTTTTGTCTCCTACTCTTCTTCTTCCAAAGTTCCTTTCTTCCAAAGTTCCTTCTTCCTTTGTTTCCTTCTCCCCCCTTCCCCGCAGAGTAGCATGTCAGCGAATTCATGCTGGCAAACCTCTCTGCTTTCTTTGTAATAAAGAGTCTCTCTCTCTCTCTCTCTCTGTACGAGGTAGTTATATTCTTGTACTTGTTTTAGCGTTTTGTAAATGTGCTGAGGATGGCGACTTCGGCATATCTATTCCTCATTCTTTTAGACTTATTCGTGTTTATTTTTAGCCCCACGGCCGTGCTTACTGATTGTATTTCCTCGGGCATTTTACGCTGGTGTTCTGGAGTCTAACTTACCAAGACTGTGTCGTCTGCAAACAAGAAAAGGCTCAACTATTCTCCGTTTATCCTTAGCTAAAATCATAACAGCAACAAGTTCCAGTAGAATGCGTGAAGTTTAACTAAAGGAGATCAGAATCTTTTAACATGCTTACCGATGTATGAGGGGAGGACGCAATCCTTCGTGCGTGTGGGTTCGATCGGCGCCAAAGAAAATCACTGAAGGATATCACAGTGGCGATCAACAACGGCAAGGGCTTCTGTGACTTCGTTTTTCCTGTGTTACATCTCCATGTTTCTCGATTTTCTTTCATGCCACTTTTTTTTTGTCACTTTTATTTGCGGCCGCAGGATCTTCTCTTCAAGCATCTAAAAACGCTTGAGAGGTACCGTGACTCTTTTCTTCAATTTCTGTAGACACTTCTTTGTGACGCATTTTCTATTTTCGAACTGAACATTTTTCGGCGCCCAATACCGATATGAAACGTTACACACGACGGCTGAGGTCTCCAGGGTGGCTGTGGGGAATAATTTTCTTCCAAGCAGGTGCCTACAGACGCGCTCTATATCCCCACTCCTTTCTGCGAGTACGGGCAACCAATTCTTCGAACTTTGTACCACCTACTTATTAGAGCCGTGTTGTCAACCCTGTTGGTCCAAATTAATTCCTTCCCTCTCCCACATACCTTACATTTAGGCAGCTAAATTGCGTTTCTGTGCGAAGTGTTGTCAAGGTGTTGCCGAAACGTAAAGAGTGTGCAGGGTTCGGATCATCTGTCTGCTGTAGACGTGCAATTTGACTCATTACCCTTATAGTTTCATAGGCTGTGAAAAACTAACCGAGAGTTGACCCTTAGTTTCATGTACTGACCCTTCCTTTCGGCGCAGATTGAACGGCTCTCATTTGCATATGAATAAGTTGTATACTTTGACGCGAAGCGGAGCTTACTTAACCGGCAATGAGCGTTTAACGATCGGTCACACCATTTGAATACAGACTAGATACTGCTCCAAGAAATCCGACCCGCCTTTACCGAGAGGGACGAGATTCATCACTTATAATTAAAGAGTTCAATCGACAATTATCCCCAGTCGTGGATTCAGCTGCTGAAATTAGCTATCAACAGTCCAAACAAAATACCGCGACTGCGAAAAAAAGAACACTGGCGCTTTCAGCATAAGAAAAATTGAGCAAGATTGCACGATTTCTTACATCATCGAACCGTACAGGCGGCTGTTAAAGTTCAGAGATTATTCACTGCATCAGAACAAGGGATGTAGCAAGATACTCTGAGCTCCTCCCAGCTCTATCAGGTCCCGAGATCGCTGAGGCAGGACTCGAGAATGATGACGCGTGTGAAGTTTACTGGCACGGTGAGAACCTGTAATGACGGGATATTAGGTTCTACACTTAGGATCAAAAGTTGAAGACAAAGTTAAACACGCCTGCGGGGAGCGTTTCCACCCGCCGCGGTGGCTCGGTGGCTAAGGCGTTGTGCTGCTGAGCCTAAGGGCGCAGATTCGATCCCGGCCATGGTGACCCGAGATATACAACTCCTTCAAAAATATTTCGCATTTTTGTTCCACAAGACCCAATGTTACGACACGATTTATCCCATGGTAATAACGAAATAAAACCGCTTGATGAGGATAAAGAGACAAAACTAATTTCAAGACGCCCCTGGCCCTATTCATAGTTGGCTCGGTTTATTCTTTATGCCATTTCACAGCAGCTAATAACGTTTGAGAAAGGGAGATAAAAATAAATATAACCAAGTGTTATTCGTTTCGGCATATCCTGGCACTTCAGCTGAAACTCGTGGCGGCGGCTTTCACGCACGGTAAAACAACACGTCGAACCAATATTAGAAGAACAAGAAGGAGGTGACGCTTAGGTGAAACAAAATCTGAGGTGGTCGCAAGAACAGGAACAAAAGAAAGCAAGCCCTCTGGCTGTTGAGGGATTGCCGAGAGAGAGGTCACGTTCCGGCGACGCGTCTTCGCGCAACCGCGGTTGACGTTATGAAGGGATCTAGCTCGCCCGTCTGCGTGCATGTACGCCGCACCAGGTCCACGTTTGCTCGTTCGCGCGCTTGCGTATGGTCGGCGCAACGGTGGCACTGATCCTTCGCACGGCAAGAAAGAAACAGAAAACTTTGGAGCAAGACATCCAAACATGAGCCGGGAACAGCGAACAAGAGGAACAAAAGAAGGGCTCGGAGGAAGTCATCCTTTGCGTGAGACGCGAGTAGGATCTTGGAGCCGGCGAACAATCCATCATGTCGTTGTGGCACGTCTCGGGTATGGGAAAGCAGAGCGGAGGCTTTCGCTGCCGTCCACGTTGGTGATGGTCTGCGCGCCTTCATGAGGACCGACGGTCTGAGGAGAGTGCAGCGGCGTGAGTGGGGATACAGCTTTTCTGCCTCGCGTCCGATGGATCGCTTAGCCGATGCAGAGCAGCAGGAGACTTGCCGTCCTTTTTCCCGGCCTTTTCTCCAGTCAGATGGGGCTCAAGTTTAAACGCTAACTCGTGTTTCGGCGCTCCTCTCTTTCTTTGTCCCGATCCCTATCACCGTTTCCTTCTCTACTCGTCTTTTTCTTGGAATTATGTAAGGACTGCATTTTTGTTTTAGATTTTTGGTCCTATTATATGTTTTTTAGACGCCCATGTGCGTCAAAGAAGTGTCCCTGGATATCGGTCGGCCTTTTGAGTAGAATGTTCCAGCATAGAAAACATGCAGGTGAAAAAAAAGCTCCAAGGCATTTTTTCGGCTACTGCAGATGCTTCAAGTATGTCAGGGCTTAGAAGTGTCCAGGTTCCATGTAAAGCGTGCCGTTATAAGGTAGGAAGAAAGGATGGAAGGAGAAAGAAAGGAAGAACGAAACAAGGAACTAAGAATATACATAAATGGAGGAAGAAAGGAAAGAAGGAAAGAAATTACCAAAGATAGAAAGACAGCACACAATACTTACGCCACCAAGTCCTTTCCAAGCACTTCCTCAGCTCCACGCTACATTCGTCTTGCATATTATACAACCTCTTTACTTTTGAAGTGAACTATGGATTTGTTGCCATGTAAGCGACGTAAATGCAACTGTGGAGGCGCGCTATGCCGAGTCATTATGCCTCTTAGAAGTGCAGGCTACTCCTCTAGAGCGTTGTACCAGGTCCGAAATGCTGCCTGGTCTGGGATAGAATGTCGCTGGATACCACGCGACGCTGTACTAAAGGCGTTCAACAATACTAAGTAAGGCTCCCTGGGACACAAACAGCAATTCCTGACCAGATAAGGATTTGCAACCCTGGTTGAGTACACTTGCTAAAAAACCTACCAATGATTATACAATCACACTGTCGGCCTCCAGGCACTCTAAAGGCGTGGCTGGAGATCTTCAGGAGAGGCTTTTGTCCTGCAGTGGACTCAACCGGGCTATAGATAAAGATAAATGATGAAGATAAAGCGACGTCGTTAGCGGCCATCTTGTTGTGGTAGGCCGGGGTGTATCCCCAGGAGAATAAATTCTGCGCTGATAACGTGCGGCAAAAAGATCTTCGATGCCTTTTTGTTATTGGTCTTTGATGCAAACCTTCCACCTGTAGCAACGAAGGTAGTGAGTCAATGCCCGAATCGGCAATAGAACAATCTTTACACTGAAGCAACGAAAATGTAAGCAGAAAACAATTACAATCAGGGCTGAACTTAAAGCAAGAGAATTTGGCCCTAGTAATAAATACGAACATAAAGGAAACAAAGTAGCAGTCCAGACACCCTTACAAATCAACGTGAATGTGAAACCGGGAAATAACATCGCATTACGTACAAACTAGACAAATAACACAAAACTCAAATTATTTTGCGGGAAACCCTCATGGCGGGGTTGCGAAATTTCTTGGTAGTCACTCAACACCGGAGATCGACGGCTATCTCCAAGCTTGTGGTGTGTCTAAGGAGAGTAGCTTTCCCAGATTGTTGACGCCTTGATGCCCTGATGAGCAGGGAATTTCTGGTAGTTGTTTTGACATAGGTCGAAATGCGTGCTCGTCCAAAGTGCGGCTGAGTCCCGCGATGCAACGAGAACGTCAACGGAAAGGACTATGAGGCGCAGTGTGCCTGCTCTCCAACTAATCCAACAGTCAGGGAGATCATCATGGTCAAAAGGGTTCGTAGGTGCAGATGTCTGACTGCTGAGATGAACACCCTATTCCGAGGGGATCAGACTCGTCAGTTCGGCAGATATGTGAAGAAAGGGTGACGTGAATATCGAATTGATTCGGTACTTTGAGAGCACTTTGCGAAAAGCGTGTTTGTTTTGCTTTGCCGAGGAGAATTCCGGTTGCCCTTAGCTGGTGTGCCTCCTTCTGATGTCGGAGCTCTTTTTCAGCGAATCTGTGTAAGACTGTAGGGCTCTGTGGAGTTCTGGTGTGCGTAAAAGCTCCCGAGGCTCCACGTCTCTTTGAAGCGCGAGGCTTTTTATTGCGCGAGGTGTTCTTGTGTGCGTGTTTGTTCTTCAACTTGCTTCCTCGCTCTCACATCTGCCTCTCTTTGTCGTCGTTCCAAGCGCTTGCACCCTGAGATTCCTTTCCGCTTTTAAGTGGTGTCGGGGTGTCGGCTTAACTGTCATAACGTTGTTTTATCACGGCTACGTTCGATACGGCGAAAGAGCTGTTACTCGTGTTAAGCCGGTAGTCTGAACACAGCTTCATGCGTGTCGACCTTATGCCGGGTGGCAGACACGTCGAAACATCACTCACGTATAGTTTCATTCAGGTCATCGGAGCGGTGCTAGCTGTCCCCCTGACTGCATATAAAATAAGAAAGACACGACAATACACGTGTGACCATGCCTTTTGCCATGATCACAACCTATCAAGGCAATGGATGAGTTCGTACCCTTGTTCAAAATTCTGCGGCATCCCAGCTTCTCTCGTAATTTGCTATCACAGAGTGGAATGGTTAATGATTGTGTCATTCCAAAAATCTTGTCCTGTCTTGTCTGGTTGTCTTGCCTGGTTGTTATGATGCCCCTTCGTAACAACCGTCAGCATGACCATTATGGGTCCTTCAAAAATACCTGCGAAATCTATGGGGAGTTCCAAATAGGAAAAATGCGCTACCCATCTTTTACCGGCACTAGGGAGGAGTGGAGCACAGAAGATTACACAATAAGGCTATGCCTATGCACAAAGTCAATGAAACCTTTCACACTGAAGTAACCTTCAGTCCCGATACGTCTGATGGAGTCTAAAACCCCCAAAAATAACGCATTCTGCAAGGCTACACTTGATAGATACCCGTTTGTTTCTTTTTGGTGATATGCACTTTATAATGTATACCTCGACTGTGACCTATCATCCGCATGACCGTTTCATGCGGACAATATTGCTGCACCAACCTTTTATTGCGGACACTACCCGGTAGAATCTTCATGGAATATTTAGGTTTGGCGAGGGGTTATAGCGGTAGAAAGTGGAAGCCTTAAGAGGCAAGCCTCAAGGCTTCTCTTTCCGGAACTTGGCAGAAACATATCTAAAAGGTGACCTTCGAGGCGTGACATTCAACCAAAAGCAAGTTTTTTACCTTCCATAATAACTCTGCATGATAACTTTGTAGGAATGTCCATAAGTTTCGAGCAATCAGTTATGAGAGTAATGCGAAGTAGTGTAGAGCTACGAATGATACTTGTTCACAATTGGAAACTATTTACCATCGTCCCGGAACAAGTCTATCATTTAAAAGTTGTGTTAAAAAGACAAAGGGAAAAAAGTCTTGAAAAGGTAAAGGAAGAGACTGCCGCCATTTAAGCACTTCAAGGGCACAATGGACAGAAATGGGTACTTAAAGCTCCTCTTTCACCTAGAAAAAGGACATTCCCTCCCGATCTCTTCAGTGCGATAGTAGAAACAGGAGCAGTGGCACCTGAATAGACACCAAAAGAGCAGCGAAATCGAAATACTGGGAAGACATCTGGGCCCACTCTGCCCGTGTTTTTTTTTTTTTCATCAGGCAAATCGCCGTTTTTGCCAACTCTGGCTTGATATCAGTAAACGTGCAGGTCCATTAACTTCTCAATAATGGCTATCGTGCTATTAGAGAAATGGCTCCCAGGGTTTGGCTTTCTGTTTAATTGGGTAAGCGATGATGACCCCCTCGAACCTTGGGAGGCTTATGGGCTAACGTTTTAGATGGAGCCGGGTTTCTTTCTTCGTGTTTTTTTATTTGTGTTTCTATGTTCCTTTCTTTGTCCCAGCGTACAAACGTTTTAAGTTGAGAGGAGCCGGATCGGGAAGAAATGTAATCCAGGCGTTTGTGTAAGAACTGAGAACAGAAGGTGTGCGCGTAGTACTCTGAGTTAATCATTCCTCCAAAACTGCCTGTTTGGAGGCGCAGCAAGAAGTGTTAAGACCAATGCGGTTATATGGTATTTCCTGCGAAGACTGAAAACAGGTGAAAATTTTTTTTTCGGAGATATTGAGAGCTTCAGTAAATCAAGACGACTTTTGCAGTACCTTTCTGCCAAGAGAATAATAAAAAAAAAAGACTTGTTTTGAACGCAATTAATATCGTCTTTACAGCTCCATGATTTTATTTTTTAAGTGTTTTTCAGAAATGGTCCAGAAAGATGATTTAGTACGTCCTCAGTGTTTAAAGACATTAAGCACGTTATTTACAGGAGACTGCACCATCAACATGGCACTCGCAATGCAACGGAAGCGTATTAGTGTTTCAATGACTAGCGCATCATAGACACCACCTTTCTTCCTTCGATTTTCTCTGCAGAAAACTCACGGAAGAAACTTCTTTCAAGCTCTGAGCACTCTGCCAAAAACAACAAAACTCCAGTTGCCCGCAGGAAATTCCTAAAAACAATATATCGCGACTGACACGAATAATGAATACGCAAGGTATAATTGTTTTCCGGGAAGCGAAAAAGAATTGTGTTTTGCCATCTTCAAATTGCAATTTTTACAAAGTGAGCGCAACCGCTTTCAACGCGTCGCATCCAGTTTTTCATTCTTTTTTTTGTTCCAAGAACTACGTGGAATGCTCCGCCATTGGTAAACAGCACGTTCCAGATAAACAAGCCAAGTTGATTTCTCGGCTAAGCTTAGCAGCCCCGGGTGCAAGACGTCACCGTAATAAGAGCTCATTATAGAGGCACGAAAATAGAGAAAGCAGAAAACGTCGTATAAATATTTCAAAGTGCATCTTCCAAGGTTCTGATGCTGTTCTTTGTGCTGTTGAAGTGTCGCGTATAAGATTAGCACGCTCTTGCTCTTGCATTCACTGTAGCACTTGGGAGGAAATATCGAGACAAGAGAACTCATTTAGCAGGCGGGTATGGCTCGGACGGAGCCGAAGATAAATAAATTTGAATACAACTCAGAAAACGAAGTCAAGAAGAAGACAAATAGCAGAGACAATACGAAACTACACACCACTTCACATGAACAATTAATGAGCCCCAGGGAACCCAATGCCTCGCTTCATGTGTTGTCTTTCGTGTCTTCTTCTATCTCGCTGTTTTTTCACGGTTCCTTTTCGAGCAGTCTGGATGCGCGTAGAATAATAACGCAGTCGTTCGCCGGAACATAAGTTTTCCTTAACAAGAACAGTACTAAAACCGACTTTTTTCGGGATGAACGAAGAAATGATACTAAAAAAGGTGGTGTACGGAGATACGAAATGTATCTTTTCTCTTACTGGACTGTAGAAGTTCTGGATGTCCGGATATTGCTGTGGGAACAGGAGGTTAAAAGTACACGGCAACACTATTTCCAGCTTTTTTTGAAACCTTAAATGCTTGCCGAACGTAGTCACCCAGCACATCCAGTACTTAGATTAGGGGGTCGCAAAGTGCCTCAGCCAAAAAATTACTGCTCTATGCCCATCAGATAACTTGTAAACTCGCTCAAAAGGTTTTTCTCTCATTCCCGGTCTTTACGTTCTTCGACGGCTCGAATTACGTCACTGAGGCCATGTAGCGGCTGTGGGCCGATTTTCCTTCAGTTGCAGCAATGAACGCTTTTCGATAGAAACTTAAAAAAGAAAGCCACAAAGCAGAAATGGAAGGCGTATCTGGTGCAACGAGCAAATCACGCAGTGCCGCCCAGTGCTGGCGATAACTATCGCTTTCGAAGTGGTTCCAGACGCGAAGGAAAGAGTGAAAGCTCTTATCGAAAGTGTTGTAGGGCCGCTTTAAATACTTCAAACACTCCCTCTAAATTGGTGCGCCAGTAACGTCATTGTCAACAAAGGAGCACCTGGCGCTGGTTTTCTCGCCGCTGATAAAGACTGAGCTTCTGCTTCGACTGCGTGTACTCACGTGCTGTGACCCGCAGCCGAAGTGCATTGAACGCGAAAATGCCGCCAAGAAAGGCAGGACAACCTAGGGAGACCACGGCCGGACTGGAGCAGCGGCGAGCGCGCACTTTCATACGGCCTGCGCACCCAAGAAGGAACCAATACAGCAGATTCTTTACAGTGGGGGCGCTTCGAACCAACCCTCTGCCCTTCCAACCCGCCTTTCTGTTAGTCGACGCATCGCCTCTGGCCGAGCAGCTGTGTGTTTTTGACAGTGCGCTTCGCTGCCGGCGGGCCGCTCAGCCCGACCGGAGCGTGAATAGCAGAATCACGTTTAGCTAAGCGATAACCCTATCTCCCTCAACGGGAAATCATTCGCGTCACTGGTCGTGCCCTGTGCCTGTGACAACCAAGACATCATCCGAAAGGAAAAATAAGAAATGATATTTCAGTCACGGAAAGTGCCGTGTTTATTTGCCTGTCTCACCATTTTCATATAATACAGTCGCTGATAAGATATGAAGGCCTCGCATATTTTTCTTCATGTGCCCCGAGTTAAAATGTTTCTTTCAATTTTTTGATTGGGCGCTTCCGAGTGATAATGTTAGGCTGTTTGACCCAATTAGATCGAAAATTCAGAAGGGGGGAGGAGTCGCCTATTTTAATGACGCACATGTAAATTTACACGGACAGGTATCGCGTGTAGCCACGGCAGGGCTAGAGCAGTGGCAAGTGCGCGCGCGCCGCCGCTCTACCTACCCCGCGCGTGCTGTAGGTCAACCGGCGAGGGTTGGTCCGCAGCGACACGAACTAGCGGCGGTCAAAGGTGGGAACTATACCCGAAGCGCAGGCCGTATGAAAGTGCGCGCCCGCCGCTCCTCCAGCCCGGCCGTGGGGAGACGAAGTTAGAACAGAAACCGCTCACCCACTGTGGTGTCGCGTTTGTCGCTCCAGACCAAATAAACGAGCTCTATGGTCACTTGCTTGTTCATAGAAAAATACGGTCTGCTGTGATCCGCCGCTATACACCGTTGTGCTCGCATGACACCAGCCAGGCTAAATTTCCGTTGCTTCTGCTAGATTTTGAAAACCACTCTCCTGTATATTTCGTTATTGTTTCTCGTGTACGAGGTGTCTTTTACTCCACGCTTTATGTTTCTTAGAGAGCTCATGTTCGATCGGTCGTAAGGTGTGTGTGACGCCTATGTTGCTCAAATGAGGCTGGTGCTGGCGACGCGCCGTAAGTACCTAGGTGACGTCGGCTTGTTTGTGGCATGCCTTAAGTGACACCGAGCTTAGACGCGCTGTAACTTGCGGCCCGCTGTTCAGAAATTAATAAACTGCGAAGACTGAAGAAGGTGCCGCACTTTAATTATAAGCGTGTGCCAAGCATTAAAACTGCATAGGACCATAACGCTGTGAAGCCAAAGTTCATATTTGTTGTGTTGTTCACACCCACTCAACGACCTATATTATGTTTACATTTACAAGCGGGCTTAACAATGAAACCCTCCTTCCATCTCTAACGCATGATATGTCACACATTGGCCTCATTCGAAACTGCTATTAATAAGTGGTATGACTTTCACGCTTTGTTATTAGGCAACTTATATTGCTTAAATTGATATTCTCAGCAGTGAATTAGTGTATAACATTGAAGCCAAGTTTAAAGTTAAGTTTATAGCGTACAACAGGTATACATAGGGTCCGATGGAGGTATTCAAGATAATGACCTAGGTCTTCCATATTTTTACGTAAGACGTCTTATGTTGACTGTAAGAAATGTCTTCCTTGCAAATCTTTCATGTAGAGCAGTAAAACGACCTTAATGGAGCCTATTTTGGTAAATTTGATTTCATGCGGATATATGGTTTCTTATGCAGGAGTTCAATATAAGAGGTTACGGTCTCTCCACTTTGGTATCATACTGTTTATAAGACGCTCAACAAGAAATGTCTTCGCAGATATTCATGTGTGTTCAGTATTGAAAGCGACTTTAAAAGGGCTCCGTGAATAGAGTTTTTTTTTTTTTTTGAATAGATGTTCTTACTCCCTTGGGCCATCGTAGACTTTATCAGGCTTCTTATATGACCACAAAATAACAATGCTCCACGTATGCAGTAGTGTATATCAGTGAGGAGAACTCTATGGGCTCTGTGTAAAGCGGATACACACATATATGGGTAGCATAGAGGTTCTATAATCCCTTGAGAACCCATAATAAAAGAAATTTCCCCTCATTTCCCCGAGGGGAAGAATGTGAAAGTGCGAATGCAGGAGTTGAATTTGCGCGGTTCGGTAATGTTCGCGAAAGAGAGATCACACATACACACACAAGTACAAAGAAAGAAAGATGCATTTATTCACAGACACCTATTTGCGTTGTCGTTGTACTTGATTGCTAGAGCGGATCTCAGCTTTGAAATTTCGTGTCAGTACTCCTTTAAGCGGGTGCATTAGCCCTTCTTACGCCCGATTCCTGGCCAATCCCCCACGTGGGTATGTGCCATGTCAGCGGCCAGGCAGCGCGCGCCCACTCCCCCCGTTGCCAAGGAAGACGAGGAGATTCCTGGCCAATCTCCCACGTGGGTATGTGCCATCTCCCCCCGTTGCCAAGGAAGACGAGGAGCGCGCGCACCCGCAGCTGTTGCTATGTGGACGGACGGCGGTCAACGGAATTCAGGGTCGCTTATAGAGTGCATTCGCACTTAATATAATCTATAATATAGACCCTTGGGCTCCTCGTGTTTTTATATAAAACCTCGTATATTACACCCGATAAAGATGTGCTCCTAGCGAAGCACAAATCGCTCTCTGAAAGCTAGCAAAAGACGAATATCTGTTTTTTTTTTTCTCACAATGCAGTAATGGCACCCTTGTGCTTCGTTGTTTAACTCAGGACTTGCCGCAGAAAAAGAAATAAGAAACTCCGGGAACACATAAGCCCTTATCATCAGTTGTGAATGCAGAAGTATTAGCGTAAATTGACAGAACCGCTATGCCAGTATATCGGGCACCGCCGTCCTCCGCGCAGAGCCCTTATTCTAGTTCACTCTACCCGTGGCTCACCGCTGAGTGCGGCGCCGCTGGCGGAAGCAGCGGCGTTCGTGAAGTTCGGCGAGACGTGGAGCATGGCCATGCCGCCCCCTGTGTAATTCAACGCCGCGCTGCGTTTATGTAATGCGTCGGAAGCAACCTGACGCATCGCAGCCAATGGGGGAATCCATGGCGGACACCCTGCTTACAGCCAATGCATACCCGCGTTTGCCGCCACATTACGCGTCGTAGGCAATGGGCACGCTCCTTCATTTGCGTACTTTTTCCGCATTCTCTGTCGACCTGGCTGCAGCCAACGGGCACTTAGGAGCCGCTATAGACGCCGAACGACGCCCGAATCCGGCTTTCTTGAGTCAGTTTGGCATATTATGCTTTCGTCACGAAAGGAAATGATCGCTTTTTACGTCTATTCGATTTGAGGCTTTCATTACAGCCCTGGTAATTAACGTAAAAACAATGCCGTTCTAAACACAAATTTAGGGGTGTGGACTCACAAGGAAGTATGTGTGGTTGTAATGCTGAACTTTATATTTCAATGAGCATGTTACTCGTTGTGATTACGGTTATCAGTAGAGACTCGAACTTCACGCAAAATGCCTATTTTTCCCTTGAGGCCGTACCAGGCCAATTTAACATATAATCATGAACTAAGGGAAGGGGAGCATTTGAAGAAATATTTTTTTGTGAATTTAAGTGCCTATTTTGACTATATGGTCTTTTTACTACCTACTTTGGCTAGGTTGGCCTATAAGGGCTCTTTAGCACTTAAAAATGCCTTTTTGTGTAATATATGACTTTTTCGAGTTATATGGGTTTTTGGAGTCGATGTTTGCAAGGACTGTTCTCGCTTCAGAAGCCTACAACGGTGTGTTTGCCGCACACCTTTTGCGAGAATAATCCGCGAGACACCCCAAGAACGCCGAGAAACGTAAACCGTGCTCGAGCCGATGCCACCTTGACCTCGCCACATCGGCCGAGCCGCCAGAGGTCCGTACGTAGTGACACCCCAGCCAACCTCACCAGCCCCTGTCTACACGAGCTGTTTTGCACTATGTCCTTCCGACGCGCTAAGTCTCGTACCAACGGATCAAATTTTTGCCGATATGCTCTATCCAATGCTAAGGCAATAAAAAAAAGCGAAGGAGAAAATGAACGTGACACAGCCGCGCACATGCCGCAAGGATAACACGTCAAGAAAAACAACGTGCAAATCATACAACAACGTTTCAAGGTGACGCCATGAACACGTGCACAGTCAAGTACACCGCTGGCCGGCAAGACGGAGCACGCGTAGCACGAAGAACGAACGATAAACACACGTTATAGGAATGAGCATCCCGACACTTTTCAAGAATTCTAGAATCGTGACAGACGTCATCTGCCGCGCCGGGTGACCTTCAAGGGCGTTTGGAAACCTAGCAATACGATAATTGGTTCAAAGAATCTTGCGTGCTTCTAATATTGATAATCGGTATATTGTGCACACTTACTGAATTTTATTATTCGCGCAGCTTCACTAGTCATCTTATTCACGGAATTCATCGGTGTTGCGAAGAGCTGAAGAGGTGGTTCCGATTTGCCAATAACTGCGGTTAAAATAGTTCTTCGAGGTGCAGTTGTGTCTTCAAGCACCAGTTACTGATTGTGCCTCTTCCACCCGAGACTGTTGTAACCCTTCAAAAAAAACTTAGCTAATGGTGAAAACTACAACACAAACACTTGTCACTGGTATTGACAGCTTTGGAGCCGACAAATGTGTCGCAGCCACAATTATTGATGCTACGATACACTTGAACGTGACTTGACACCTTCGTGTGCTTCTTTCATATACTTAGCAGAAAGCATTCAGCATCTAGGAACTTATGCTCCACTCTGACTCAGAATGCTGAACTCATTTTGAAGGTCCGGGAGAGGTTCGCCGGCGCCATCACCGAAGAAGCGCTTTCTCACAAAGCCATTGCGATGCTTAAATCTGTCTCCGACGTAAAATTCCTGGATTCCCTGTGCTATAAGAAATGGCAAAGGTTTTTAGCGGCAAACGTTTGGACATTCCAGATGGCATTAGGTCATACAGCGCCGGGTGTACAAGCATGCTCCTCCAACTTCGGTGGACGTAGGGCATTGTTTTTCACCCAAAATTATCCACTGAAATAATGTTCAACATCAAGGTGCAAATGATTGGCTTGTAAGCTTTTCTTTTCTTGTCTAGTCTCGCTGCATTTCACGTAAATCTGTTACCGACTCTTGTGTGGCTTATTTTAGCGAAGAAAATAAAATTGCTTTCCCACAGCACAAGACATGTTCGCTGTATACGCCGCTGAAGTAAATACCCATTGATCCTGTATGCGTCTTAACGACGGTATTTGGTGCCTATGTTTCTCCTAATGAAGGGACTGCACGACGGCCCGGACTAGGGCTGTTTAGATAATAAAGTTATCTCTCTCACCCACACACACACACACACACACTATCTCTCTTGCCCTAAATGACACTTTCAGTGCCTGTATAATAGGCATTGAAATAGGCGCCTAAAATCTTGGTTTTTCGTGCTTAAAGTTCCGATTCCTAGTTATCAGCTATGATGACACAGCGAGCCAGCGTAGTTAGAATGCTATTATGTCAGCGTATTCTATTTCACCTGCATATCATACACCCCACAATATATCCACCAACATGCCCATACCGCAGCGAACATCCAACACTGCACAACACCATGTGGGTGTGCCAAAACACACCAGCAGCCCCCATTATTTGCACCACCACCCACGAACAGTGGGAGGTCACGCTGTGCAGTTCGGAGCCTGTGGACCAGCGACAGTTGGTGGACCGGGCACACAGGACCGCAGCCACCGCAGGAACCCTGGACTGAGGACTTCTCCCGCTTTCAAGTGCGAACATCGTTTACTTGAATAAATGTTTCACCACCACCACCACCCCAACGGGCGGACCACTAAAGGGGCCAGGGATGTCGACTGTACAATTCCGTTGGGTGTCACGCACAATGGCTGGTACCGAAAGTAGTCAAGAGAAGCCTCCACAGCACCCAGGATGTACAGAAGCTACTCAAGAGAGGGCGCCACAGCCTCTAGGAATAGATCCTGCGAAAAGAACCAGTGTTTCCCGCCATGAACGCCGAACAGTTGGCACGGTTCGGGAGACAGCGGGCGCTTACCAGCGAAAGACAGCGACGCCGGAGGGCCGATTCATCTGTGCGGCAACGTGAGGCAGGAGCGAAGCGTGAACTAAGAGAGGAAAATCCCCAGCTTTATCGGGCAGCAGACAAGTTTCAACAACCGTGGAGGAATGCGAAAAACCAAGTCAACCTAAAGTAATAAAGGCAAATGAACAATGGATAAACATACGAAAAGAAAAGAACACGTAAACAAAAGCGAAACACGGAAAAATAAAACATAAACATGAAAAAGAAAAGCAACACACACAAAAAGGAAATCAACACAGTGAAAAATAAAAAAACACAGGAAAATAAAAGCAAAGCGAAAATAAACAGAAGATAAACACAAGGTACTCACAACAATAACAGAGGGGAAAGAGTTGTGAATCACAGCTCCACACTTCCGACAGCTTTCGCGTTGAGTGGAACTGCATCCATTTTTGATATTTATATTAACTCTCGCCCATACGTTGCAGCATACATTAGCCCTGGCTAACCACCACTCTTCCCATAAATGCGCGCTATCTTCATCAAGGCCATCAGCATTGTCGCCATCATCTCCCGTCAGCCTCTGCCATCATCATTTGTTTTCACAATCATGCCTAGACAGCCGAAACTAGCTTGTTGCACCTTCCGCTGTGTCGCGTTGAAAACGGTCCTGCCCGAAACTTCTGCTTCTGCGGGTCGACATAAACCGCTTCCTTCCTACACCCCCCCCCCCTCTAAACAAAAAATAAAGCACGCAACAATTGCAAACCAACAGCGTTAGCAGTGGTAGTGGCGGCAGAATTCCATTTCAACGAAAGGCTCCACTCCGGTTCTGCGCTATTCGCTGTTAGTCAGCGTAAGCAGGGAAAACAGAAATCGAGGAGAGCCAATGAGCTGAAGAACTTCATAAGAGCCTTGTAGGACCACTGGTCTCAGTCGGAACTTCAACGAGAGCTCAAAAACCTTAACCAGCCGGAGAAAAGATTGGTCAGAGAGATGAACAATGAGATGGCGTAAAGCCGTCAAAATCACGGAGGTTGAGGTAGGTTTCGAAAAAACTCTGTCGCTATTATACGGGACAAAATTGATGACAGTGTGGGTAATTCCTAAAGACCTGTTTCTGCCTGAAAGGAGAGTTTCGATACAATGTTAAAAAAGAAAAAGAAAATGCGCAAAGTGATTTCTGCTGCCTCGCTTTGTTCAATTTTCTCTCAAAGGCCGCGGAGCAAAAGACATCAGCTGCTGACAATGGGTGCACGTATACGGGAACTCGTTGCGATTTACGTAAGCGCTTTTTATTCAACCACCAGGATTTCGCTGGTCAGAGTGAAGGGAGAACCCAAAGAAAAGGAAAGCAATTGAAAACATTCGCGGCATTGGTGTTTTGTGTCAGGAGAGAGAGGTTCTCCTTGAATGTATTTCAATGGACACTGAAGACAATCAGTAAGTTGGTTTCTAACGATAGTCTGACATTACCATAGCCATTTTAGTGCTGGTCGGTGCAGGAAGATGGATGCCTTAATTGCTGAGAAGTCGCTAATCAAATTCTGATCAAACGTGACGCAAACAGCGACTGCAGTAGCCGTTTGCGTCACGATAAAACGGAAGCAAGCTAGGCAGCGGTGATATATAGCGGTATAGAAGCAACTGAATACAACGCTACCACGTACCGAGCGGTTTGGTCATTTTCTGTCCAATCAGTCCTGCTTTCTCGAACTCCCACGTCCCTTGCAGCTCCGGACTACTAAGCAAAATGTTCCCTCATGGGACCTGTGATAACTATTGACGCTTTGTCGAAGAAAAAAGTATTGTCGTTTCACGGCCCCGCGAACTTTGGCGTCGAACCAACCACTCGTGCTAGCTCGCACGCTTCCTGGAAAAGCGGTACCGCCTCCCAAAGATGACGTTGTTGATGATGATAATGCCCAGCGGCTTCCCATTTCCAACAGGGTGGCGTTGCACAGAGACCTTAGTTTTAACGCCCCTGTACAATCACCTCGCCAAAAAAAAGCCTGTCTGTAATTTTTGTGCTAGTGTGACTTTTATGTTCGCATGTCTTCCCAGATTTTTCTCGGCTTTTTCCCCAACAACATTTTAACCTTCTTTTACTATCTCTACTGCTGTCCAATTCACTTTTACGTTAACCTTAAAGCCAAGAGTTTACGGAAGCTGGATGTCTTCCTCACAGGGGACTGGACGGATACCTTTGAACTCCGTTACAATACGTCCCATGGTTTCTGGCTCCCTGCCCAACCTGCGCACAGTTCTTCTTGTACTGGCTCGCTGATAAGCGTTTTTGTCCGCAAGCAACCCACCCGAACTTCAAAAAGCAATCCACTCCCGAAGGTATTATCAAGACCTTTTCCCTCGTGATCTCCCGCTTCCCGATTCCGTATAATATCTAAGGACTTCTTTGCGCCCATCCTTTTTTTCCATGTCGTTGTCTCTGATTCGTTTACTTCATTTTTTATTGCCTTGGTCGTTCCCCCGCGCTTCAAGGTTTCATAATCTTTGTCCTGAGAATTCTGGTTCTTTTCCTCCACTGTGTGTCCACGCCTTGGGACAAATATGGATGAGTAGCGCCATCCAGCGGCGGCAAGGAAATACGTTGCGCACACAAGACGATTTAAGAATTTCCAGGGCAAGTTACGCCGTATAGCCAGTGGCGGTAGCATCTGTCTTCACGCTTTAGGCATTTTCTACCTTATTTTAAAAACGCTACGCGTATCAGTTGTATATTCGTGCTTTCGGTGAGCTAATCTATAGATCTAGAGCAACTTGTATTTTGACGTCAGTGTTCCTTAAAAACCAGGTGCCGCTTCCACCCATAACCAATGACTGTACCAGCAGAGAGCTCAAAATTTTACCCTACGCTTCATTGACGGCTGTCTGGGAAAGGGATCCGCATGGTCTGACTTCTTAACTGGGATAAGCTAATGTCGTCCAACACACTAAGCAAACCACGAGAAAAGGTTCGAGTGACAGTTTTTGTAAAAGTGCGTAAAGAACTAGAGTTGGCGCAGTAAGAAGATCCGGTCTGGTGGCAGCACGTGACTTAGGTGGTTGATTCGCGAGGTATTGATGTTCACACGGATTCCCGTGGATCTGGGATAGCTTCTGTGGAAAACCAGAGTTTAGTGATTACCCGATGTGATTGCTCACGACGACAAACAAAACGGAGACATTCGCTCACACCAACCAAAACAGCCGCAGTGTTTATGAGACTTTTTATGTGTGCATGAGGATTGCTCAATGGTATGAAGGTCGCAACGGATGGCGGTACGTTCTGTAGCCGTCGAAGAGGCGGGATTGGCTATGTCCAATTCTGTGGGCGTCGAAGATGAACGATCTTGTGCGACTCAAAGCCTGCGCTTCAATGGCTCCACTCAGCCATGTGCCGATGACCTCATGAACAGCTGCTGGCCGAGATAAGACTATTGTATGACCATGCTGCCCAAGTGGATCATGACATTTCCTTGTAATGGCTTCCCATTCACTGCGGAATTTTCGACAATGAAAGTGCGAAGGCTGCCGCTCGCTTGGCACAGCTAAGAAACGGAGACAATATCCGTTCCATTATCCAGGACGGATGCTGCTAGGACTCTCCGAAAACTTTCCCGGGAGACAACAATAGTGAAATGAACTACAGTCAAACCCGTTTATAGCGAATTGCAATATGCACCGCGATGAGTTCGATATATCCAATAGTTCGATATAGCCGAACCCGCCTATAACGAACTTATTGTTACAAGTTCGCAATCCGCGGGAGACCCCCTTCCCCCTCCCCAACTTCACCATCCCCGCATAGAGAAACGAACACAGTGAAGTAGCCATTCCCATACCCAAAATAATGCATTTATTGCAAATAATATAGCTACTTTCCACCTGAACTGCCTACTTTCCAACGAAAAAAAGCGGTGATTTTTGTTTTCACTTTCGTTTTGGCGACTTCAACTAGCATAGCATTCTCTACACGGAACATTGTTTGCACCAGTTCGAGTCCGCGTCCTCCAAAATCTAAGAAGCATTGGCGGAGCACATCGACTGCCGAAAGCGCTTCATTATAAGCGTCGGACGGATTTCACTCGCGACATCATCGGGAACGTGGGGGAGCTCTTCCCACAGTTCACCGATGCTGCTGTCTTGGTCCGGACTCGCTGACTGCGCGGGTTCCGTTGTGAGTCCCGCGCGTCGGAAACAGCTACGGAAAGTGTCGGGCGTCACGTCGCTCCATGCGAGGCGCAATGTCTCAGACGCAACTCTTGCTCCGTGGTCACGGCCAATCCACATCTCAATCGCCACTCCGACTCCAAGACCATGCATTTCGGCGGCCATTCTAGGCGCGCAGAGTTCGATATATCCGATGTGAACTTCGTTATAAGGAATATGTTTCCCATGTATTTCCGTAACTGAAATATTTTTGTTCGATATACAAAATAATTCGCTCTATCCGGGTTCGTTATAGCCGGGTTTGACTGTACCCAAGAGTTTTCTAGCTGTCGGAGTAATGCCCTGGAGCCTCATCATACGCGTTTTCTTTCATTAGGCTTCCCACGGACTGATGCAGCCGTTCTCGGTCGTCGCTGGCTGGGAGTCGCCTTCCAAATGCTTACTTGCGTATGATCGGAAGGGCAGACAGCGAGGCGCAGAAAGTCTTTGACACACCGGAGGCCATACGCCATGTTCTATGTGAATGTCCACGCTTTTATTCGGCAAGAAAGCAACTCTTCCCAACTTAACAGAAGCTGGATTCTCGGCGGCCGTTCTCTGAGGAGAAAATCATGGGCGGCTGGCCTTCTCCCTCATCTACACACAACACTACAAAAGCGCTCTTGTGCTTCCTGAAAAAAAAAAACAAAAAAAAAAAACAGCGAACTAGGACAGAAAACTGTAGCGGAAAAGGCTACTCTGTAGGAAATCACCTAAGTTCATCGTCACTAGTGTCGTAACGCTGGACACACCTCTCTACGCTCTTTCATTATCTTCCAATTCTTTTTCAGTTTTCTTCTTTTCCCCCCATTGTTACCCTTTTCCAAGTGTAGGATAGCGAACCAGACCACAGCCTGGTTGACATTTCTGCCATTTCTTCACCTTTATTTCTTCCTTCCTTATGTGTGCGTGTGACAATGCCGTATTATACGTACTTTACTTTTTCCTCATCTTTTGCAGACATATTTTTATTTTTTGTATAAGCGTAGAGCTTCGTTTCGGGCTTTTCGCGAAGATTTTGATGACAATTTTAGTGGCTGATTACTTGACACAACTATGTCGGGCAAACTCCCCTCCCCCCTGCTTCTCTGCCAGCACCCTTGTAATCAAGGTGTTTTGCCCATTTCCGTGTAAGGCATACAAATACAAGGTATACAAATGTGTATGCAAAGACACTTTTCCGATACTCACGGCTTCTTACGCGTTTTTCTTTTTTGGGGGGAGCATACTCTAAACGCCCAGTGTAAAGCATCGCGCAAAATATTCGCAAGCAGCGATTCTTGATACGTCGTAGGCCGCCGACTCTTTCATCCGCACGCCCGGATCGAAGGCAGTTCCCGGACAGGCCCTATTTTAGCGCAGCCAGATACCACGAGGGAAGCTAGGGCCGGGGCTCAGTCCCCGGAGGGCTGTCTAAGGCCACCATATCGGCTCGCTGCAGAGTCGAAGGAAAAGTTGCCCGGGGGAAGCGAAAGAGTAAAGACTGCCCGGAACAGCGGAGAAAGATAAAATCGGGCCGCAGCTGACACGTATATAGATCGCCGAGCGTGGAATAACGACTGGCATTAGTGAGTGCCGCTGCCTGATAATGGTGCCGATAAAGGCCGGAAGCGTGATTAATTGGGGGAAAACGGTAATTAAACGAGCGGTCTCCCTCACACTCCGCACCTCCCCGTCTACCTCTTTTTCGCAGCCTTTCAGCGTCGTTTCGCTTAATCCGTGCACCCCACTGGCGAACAGAACAAAAGAAAAGCAGAGGTGCGAAGAGAAGGTACACTCGGAACACGCCATATACTGGAAGCAAAGGGCTAGTACGAAGGGCGAAGCTGACAGCGGAAGCCCCAATAAAAAGATTACGCGCAAGAGACTGCATAGGCGGTGTATGACTCAAGGGGGTCGTTAAATGGGTGGGGCCAGCCACTGCGCTATATATCGTGCGTTGTTTGTATACAATGCCCGGTTTACACAGGGCGTGCCTGTAGATAGCGATGCCGATGCGAAAAAAGAAAAACGTATCGCTTGACGCGAGTCTTCAGTTTTCCACTGACAATTAAGGTTCCATCCTTCTGTCTTGCTTAATTCACTTTGTAAGGGCTTAGTATTTATAAGGCCTGTGTTCAGGAAAATGCTTTAAATTTGAATTGTTCTTTTTTCATGAACTGCCTCTGTTTTTTTTTTTTTTCCAGCTGCACGCACATTTTAAATGCGCTTAATACGGCTACCAGTTTCGCACGCTCACCGCACGAGTTCTAGCACTCTTCGAACAAGCTGCGAAGTGACCCGTAAACACCCGACTTTTGTAGCATGAAGCTTTGCTAAGCAGAAAAATTAAGCCTACACTTTGCGGACATAGTGCTGGCAGTTTACGGTGACAGCCGCCAATACGGGTAACGTTTTGATTTCGCAAGCCTTCCACTTACCGGCCCTCCTACTTGGTGGAGTGCCTACTTGCCGACATGCCTGTGTACCGAGAGCGTGTAATGGTTCTCTAAAGAAGATGCGACACTGGGGCGATGGTGCGGCGAAGGTGCGAAATTCCTATGGAGTTCCCTCCTAAGAATTCCCTATGAGGGGAAGTTACTGTAATGCCCCTTTTTAGCAGGTCCCACCTCACCATCGAAATGTTTCGAAATAATATTCAACGTCTGCGTGACAGCTGTCGCCATGCTTGAATTATCGCGACAGTTTGGTGTAATTCTGTACTGGGTGTTTTAAACAAAGCTTATATGGATTGTATTCCGTGTAGTTTTGATGACTGATTTATTTATTTATTTATTTATTTATTTATTTATTTATTTATTTATTTATTTATTTATTTATTGAGTCATTGATTGATTGATTGATTGATTGATTGATTGATTGATTGATTGATTGATTGATTGATTGATTGATTGATTGTGAACTTTAACGCACCGAATCAACACAAGCGATGAGGCGCGTCGTAGTGGAGGGCTGTGGATTAATTTTGACCACCTCGGAATCTTTAATATGCGCCGAAAGCTCGATCACACGGGCGCTTTCGCTTATCGTCTCCATCAAAAAAGCGGCCGCCACGGCAGGGAATCGAATCCGCTTCCTGGAGCTCAGCAGCACGATCCTTAGGCACTAAGCCACCGCGGTGGTTGTATTTTTGATGACCGCTGACGAAAACTGCCGAGGTTTCAGGTTCTTTGAAGCGGAGGAGTTCTATAGCGCGAGGCGTTGGAAAACGGGTGCGTTATTAGCACATGGTCACCACAAAATTTGCATGCCATTAAAAAATTATTTGGACCACAATCTTATGCGTATCATCAGTTGGATTTGCATTTTGAGTGGAATGGTGATCCATAGTTATGAAGTTTCGAGATCAGTAGAGTCAAAATGAAAATCTCTCTACGTGAATGTGTGCGTTTTTCTTAGGGATGATTGCCCTCAACGCTCAAGAGAAAGAAAATTGCGATGGTCATCTACCTTGAGAGAGTGAAATGCCTCGTGAATTTTTTTTTCAATTCAGTGCTTTGCCCTTACCCCGTTCTCACTGTTCCCGAAATAAGTATCACCCCGTACTCTTTCGGAGTCTAGATTGGGATTAAAAAAAGAAAAGGTTACCCCGTAAGAAGGTTGTAATCAAAGCGAGGCCTAGAATTACAGCTGATATGCAAGGCGGGTTTGTCGAGCGTACTCGGCCCGTGACTGTGAGATTTATTGGGGAATAAGAACGAAAGAAATGCCGTTACGAGGCCGAATTTTAACTAAGGTTTGAACTTGGGCTAGTTGGTTCTGTTGCAAATTTTCACAAAAAAACACCGTGCAGACGATGATGGATAGTGGAATTCGGCGCTCGTGTTTCTGAATTCTTTTCTTCATCCTCGTCTTCGCGCTGGTGTTTCCCCCAAAAAGGTGTGCGAGTGAATTTTACATCCAAATTTATCCTTGCACAACCAGACTGAAACTGACTGGAGGCAAGCAGGGGGCCCTAAAATGGTCACCGTCATGTTCGCTTCGGCTTCGGAGTCGTGGGCCATGGCGACCAGTAGAAAAGCAATAAAAGCAGCCCTTTTTTCCTTGACATTTTGACTCGCCCGGCAGCAGCTACTGACTGACTGACCTTCCAATCAACCTGACACTCATGACATTTCCTGCTGGTGTAGGAAAGTCCGTTTGAGGGCTGCACTGATCCATATTATGCTTCTTAGCACCAAACATAAAACCCGGCTTTCAGCTTAAATTCCTATTTCCTGAAAAGCAGTCCCGTGCAAGGGTCAACTGGGGCGTGCATGTTGACAATTTGAAGCAGGTCGTACCGCTCTAAGATCTTACCGCCGCTTGTTCTTCACAGACTCGCTATGTGGGGCTGTCTCAGAGCTGTTTTACGTGGTGAAAATACAGTCGGGCTGAAATCTACCACACCCGTCCAGGCCTGAATAATTTGATAATTTATTGACTAACATGTAGCAATTGGTTGAAGAGTTGAGGTTGTTAGGTGTAATTGGTTCAAGGAGAGCCTTTTGTGTTTCTTTGTAGTGAGCTAGTCTTATTATCCTTGGTCGTTACCATCTGGTCCCTCAATAGAAATGTTCCGTGTGGTGGACCCTCGGACTAGCGCATTTGCTCGCTCATTCGCTTTGCAGCTGTCTCCTCTTCCATGGTGCCAAATAAAACATGTCGCACTCCCACTGGCAACTTCTGGAACTCGGCCCATATGGTTCCGGAAGCAACATTTATAAAATCGTAACTAAACAAGCAGATATACAAAACCAAGTTTTTATGACGCACACTCTCCTCTAATGCGAGTCTGGCCAGTCTGTTATTAATAACGCACCTCGGACAAATAAAAACATGCAGAGTATTCGAAGAAATTTGTTATCCTTTTGCGTAATGGTCGAACGGCCGCTCGCATAGACGAACGCTGCGGTGACAGGTGTATTTTTGCGCGCGGTGCCTCGCACGTGGAACGCTCCCTCGTGAAGCACCGAAATAGCATCCCGCTGTGGTGCGGGGCATGAGCTTTCAGCACGTCGAGGACTGGCCGGATATAAATCTAAAAGAAGACAGCAAAACGAAACGAATACAAAAAACGTCAATAACACAAAATCAGCAAATGACGGTGCATAAATCAGGAACGTTGAGTTCCCCCAAAGCGATCAATGCCCTGGCGCGATAAAGTTTCGGACAGGTGACGTGTCGCTGCTGTGACATCGAAGCCACGTGTGTCAGCAACCGGGAAGTTCATGCTGGGCGTCGGAGGCCAACTGCGACGCAAGGGAGCGTAGGGGGTTGGAGGTTGTGCGGAACGTTTTTACGCTGTCACCCCATTGACAGTAGCGGTCGTGTTTGCACGCGGAAACACGTTTAGTTGGCAGGCTTCTTCCGAAGAGCGTGCGTCTTCAACCTACGTCAGGGTCCCTGAGACCCCAGAGACGCCGTCCTTCCACTGCTGCTTTTGGGGTCGCTGCCGCAGCAGAGCGGGGTAGCTGGGGACATCGTGGAAAAGTAAAAACGGCGCTGCTTGCTGCCGAATGCCCAAGAAAATACGGGTGTTTTCCCGACCAACTGCAAAACATCACTCATGGCTAGACTGGTGCGAGCGTATCGTTCCTAAAGACCTCAAACAACGTGAATGCGACTTATTCCAGATGACACACTTCCTGGGGGCAGTTTACGGGAAAAGATTTTCATAGCCATACTAAAGTTTGTAACACTTATGAGGTAGTCATGGTTGAAGCGCAGATTCTTATGTTTTCTGCATATTGTTTTTTTTTTTTCATGTATTAAGTGTTAAAATTGGCCGTATGCAACGGAAAGAGATCCTTTGAGGTGCGACAACTCGGTATTTTAATGTCACACACGCCAAGGAGGCTTGGTGACCGCATCTGGTGACTGTTGCCGAACGTTCTGACGTTTTGTTTTATCAAGAAATCGTGTCCACGTTTTTAGCCATTGCTGTTGGTCGCGCTGGACTTCTTACACTTTGCCCTCGCATTACAATTCAGCCTAGACTGCATGTAGTGCTAATATTCTGTGTTCCAGCCGGGTGAGCTAAAGCTCTTGTAAGAGGTGGCCTGGAAAGCGCGGCTGCTATAAGCAAGAGTCTACCTATTTTGTGTGCCAGAAATGGGCCATCATTTCATTCCCGGCCGCACAGGTGCTTCGTAAATGGTGGCTGTATCTACAAGACCTCGCAACTAATCCGCGCATTATAAAAACATTGCACATTTTTGGTGGCTTATAAGTCCCTCGCTTTGAAGTGTGTCGCAAGAGCAGCGGAGCCCATCGGCACGTCATGATAGCGGGGTTGTTATGTGTTAGCTGAGTAAAACATCAAGTACTAGCCACCTCCACCCTTGGTGAACCTCAAGGGTCGTGGGTATCAGCTTCCTTTCAGTGACTTCGAAGAATTACTGGCACCAGATATGCATGTTTTTTTTTTTCTAACCAGTACTAGCTAGCCCATAAAATATACAGGACGAGTTAAATCGAACCACTTACAGCACTACTTATATCCCGTGCTGCAAGGCGCCACCACATTGTCTGCTCTCCTTCGAAGCTTAGGTACACGGGGCGCACATTTATAGAGGAAAAAGCTTTTCTTTAAGACGATTCGCGACCGCCAATACCATATCATGTACTTCTAGCCTTGGAAAAGGGGCGCATATGGCTCGCCGAGCTTTTCTCTACCACTGCGCGCCTGTGTCCAAGGGCTGCGTACCACATGGTTGTTGATGAGGAAAGCTACAGTCGTGAGGGGTCTGGTTTAGACTTTTTGGTACGGCATGCTAACGAGAAAATAGGGCTTAGACAAAGGAGGGAGAAGTGAGTAGCAGCAGGACACATAAGCGGCAATTGTTCTTCGTTGTTGCTCACGCCCCAACATCAGCCCTTGCTCCAAAAAGTTTACTCTCTCTCTCTCTCTCATTCTCTCTCTCTCTCTCTCTCTCTCTCTCTCTCTCTCTCTCTCTCTCTCGCACGTCCAGCTCGACCCAGGTGGTTTCGACTGGATGAGTACTGCTTGCAACAGTAAGGGCATTCAACAGCACTTCGGTATAATTTCGGTAGATCCACCGGGTTTCAACAATATTAGAATTTCAGGTGGTGACAAGAAGAGTAGTTTTTTTGGTGTTGTTGTTTGGTTTGAGAAATTTCTGTCTTCACAGTTGCATTTGACTGTAACAGGCCCGAACATGACTCCACCTCTGCTGATCTGCATAAATTCTACTTAAGCGTTTTCACACGTCGTATATTGACGGTTTTTTAACGCATTGCAGGCCTTTTGTAATTTTTAGAAGTGAAGCAAGCCTCATTTGTCAAGGCGAAATGAAAATCCGGCGGCACCGTGCACGGAGAAAACTCTACCAGGGCTACCCCATGCATATGCGCGAAAAAAACCAGATTGGACAGGGGTTAGAAGTAAGGGGAAAGATATTGGCTGCATTCATAGATGACGTAGCTGCACTTTCATATCTACCGAAACAGATAAAACGGCGCATCGCAGGGAACAAAAAAGTCCCTCGCAGCCGAGCGCGCGCGCAGCTACCACGTGAAACATAGCTCAAGCGACAACGGCGGGCACAGGCGACGGCTGTGCGGGCGGAGCAGCGTCAACATGAAAATGGCAAGCACCGGCCGCACGTTACTTCCAAATGGGTAGGCCACACATCATACACAAAAAAATGGATGCCATCCCACCCTGTGAAAGTGCGTGTCCAGCGCAACATTTGTAAACCACTACGCATGCTGATGGGGGAGGGTTCCTCGTTGTATCGGCGGGCTTCCACTCGGCTTCTCTAGCAGCAAATTCTCGGACCTTTACGCATGCGCTCGGCGTCTTGGGGGAGAGCTGCTGGGTCCTACCTAGCCTGACGCACGCGCTAGCCCTCGAATGACGTCAAACCCCTCCTCTGTCGAGTGCAACCGCAAGCTTAATCTTTACCAGAACACATGCGGAGGGGTCTCCATTGTTCACTGGCACCTCATCATCCATCATGCGGTTTCGATGCTCGTTTTGTGGTGTTTTCATTAAAAGAATACTGAGCTCTAGGTTGCACGCCTGATTAGCCTGACGCATGCGCTGAGCGTCTTAAGCGAGAACTGCTGGGAACTGCCCTGGTTTTTGTTTACGACACAAAATTTTCCGACCAACGAGAGGCTGACAGTTTCGCTGTTACACGGTAATGCGTTACAGCTCGATGGTTAACCTTCGGTGCAGAGTGCATGGGCACATTTCTTTAAAGACGAAAGTCTTTTTCAGGGCTCTTTATAACGCAGACATTTTGGTCTGTCTGTCGGTCTGTGACTCGATTCAGCCACATGGCCAAAGTGATATAAGGTCTGCACAAGAGTCTTATATACTCGCAGCCAAATCTAAACGTCTAAGTCCGGTGTAATGTTCACACTTGTCAACACTGTTGAAAAAGAACAATATATTACGCAAATATAAGACAACATGTTATTACGTAAGTGATATTAGCAGTGTTCCTTTATAAAAAAATATAGAAGCTTGATTTTTGTGAAATGAAATACTACATCCACTGCAGAATAAAAATCACCCCGCCGCAGCCTGCGGTCGCCCACGCCACTATAGCTTCTGGTGGCATTTGAAGAAATAAGGGGCAGCAGTTAGAAAAGGCTCCACTTGATAAGTTCCATGGTCTGCTTGGAGCGCACGTGGAGTAGGGCAACGTAGTTTTATAAACGTTGAAGTAGGGCGCCTCGATTCACGCGTGTCTCCGCCGTGCGGCAGCGCTGGCATCCAGGTACCCGGCCTGGAGCAGTGGAACGCAGTAAATTTAAATTTACTTGAGCAAACCTTTAGCGTGTTTGCCTTGAAAGGAGCGAGACGAAAGAGGAACAGCATGAGAGGTGAGTGGGAAAGCGAAGAGAGGCATTTACGTGGCCAATGTCGACAAAGACTATCGTCTTTTGTCGACATTTGCAACGAAAGGAGCAGATACGCGGCTAATTTTTAGATGCGACGGCATCTCATTCACTCGCCTTGTCCCTCCATACGGAGTTGTTGTCCGTCCACACCCCTACCCTATTCTCCTCGCCGCGCGAGCTGCGCTCTCCGCCGCTCACCCCCTTTCCTCTCCGATAGCGAACACTCTCTCGCGAGGGGCATTGGATTGGATTGGCTTGGCTTGGCTTGGATTGGATTGGATTGGATTGGATTAAAGTGGATTGTGTTGGATTGTGTTGCGTCATAGCAACGCCACGTTGCGTCATAGCCGCGGCAGGGGGTTCACGGCACGTTTTACGCGATGGGAGAATCAACCTAACGGAAACAACAACGGAACCCCCTATGCGTCGCATCTACACGGTGGTTCCCGCGAGGGGAGGCGGGAGTAATTTTTTCGGTAGCAACCCTTCATGATACTGTGCTTAGCACAGCTGTCACATGAAAGGGGTGCTTTCGTTCCTGCTGTGTTAAACTGCATAATATATTATTTTTTAATGGAACCCTACTCGTTTATTTTAACTTGCCTGTTCCAATTTTCAATTCAACCTTTTATAGTTACAACTTGCTCTCCTCAATGCACGAGCACATTCTCAACGCAAAAGAAAATCTAGTAAAACGTTGTTTTATCCCAACACAGATTGAAGGCGGGCCAGTTGGTACATAACTAACTTATAAAACAGCGCTAGAAACAGGACTACAGAAAGGGCACACAGACAGGGCGCTGACTAACAACTGAGTTTATTGTCACTGAACGGGCAATAAATACGGAAAGAAAGTGACACGTGAGGAAAGAAATAACAACTGAAGGTACAGTGATCTTCATTACTAACACAATCGTAGCAACTAGCACGCCTTATCTACAGTATCACCAAGAAAGTGAAATTCTTTCACCGAAAAAGCAACAGACGGAGCGCTGACGCAATCATGTTTCCGGGTATGGATTTCCCAGGCTTCTCTAATCTCCCGTCGCATCCGGTCGCGGTATCGCGCCAGCACGTGGCTTTTCTCAAACAGAGGGGAACAGCCTGGGCATTTGGCAACGTGAGTAGGGAGTGTGCTACCAGTGGCGTTTCTTACGTCGCACGCGTGCGGGCACGCGTGCGTGGCGTTTCTTAGCACGCGTGCGACGTAAGAAACGCCACTGGTAGCACACTCGCTACTCACGTTGCCAAATGCCCAGGCTGTTCCCCTCTGTTTGAGAAAAGCCACGTGCTGGCGCGATACCGCGACCGGATGCGACGGGAGATTAGAGAGGCCTGGGAAATCCATACCCGGAAAATATGATTGCGTCAGCGCTCCGTCTGTTGCTCTTTCGGTGAAAGAATTTCACTTTCTTGGTGATACTGTAGATAAGGCGTGCTAGTTGCTACGATTGTGTTAGTAATGAAGATCACTGTACCTTCAGTTGTTATTTCTTTCCTCACGTGTCACTTTCTTTCCGTATTTATTGCCCGTTCAGTGACAATAAACTCAGTTGTTAGTCAGCGCCCTGTCTGTGTGCCCTTTCTGTAGTCCTGTTTCTAGCGCTGTTTTATAAGTTTGTTTTATCCCGACCGTACTGAGCGACTCTCTTCAAGGGGATGAAAACAAGCTCTAGTGACGGGCGGTTAAGACGTTGGCTCCATGGGCCTCTCAACACCACTCATTTTCTTACGTCATAAATTATGAACTTCCATGGCATCCAAGGGAATGTATTGAACTGGACTCGGCGAGAAAGCCGGCACTTACCTTGTGCCTGTGGTTTTCTATTTTTAAATGCATCCTGTGCCATCCCGCACCAGCGTACTGTGCCGAAAGTATCAAAAAGGATACAAAATGGCCGATGGTTCAGGGGGAAGAAGTAAAGTAATTGAGTTTAAAATAATATAAAGTAGTTTTGGGTGTTAAAGGGAGCCGAACCTGGGGCCTTCGGTATGCGACAGAAGCTGTGTCTCCAGTGCCACCATTGATCGACGGCTCTAGCTCACCGGAGATGGATCTTCAATATGCGTTGTTGATTTTCACCTCAAAATGTGTTTTGGAGGCGTGCTCTGAGGAGGCGTGCAACGGAAAGATCGAGCATGCCAATGACACAATTAGCAATCAGGCGGTTATGAAGTACGTTCAAGCTAACTGTCCTGTTTGCTTGGCGATACGAACGCGGGTATATTCCGACCGGATGATAGTAGCGCCATCATGCGGAGTCCAATGAAATCTGTGATCGTAGGAAGCATCTGCGACAGGTGGCGCGCGAACAGGGCGAACGTGGATGTGGGTTGTGTTGACGTTAGCCCCAACGTTACGGTTTGAGCACTAATGTCGGCAACCGGTGCCGGAAATTTGACTTGGCCTTCTAAGAGTGGGACGTCGCTTAGCCAGTCGTAAGGGTCAAGGTTGTCTGCTGAACATTAGGCCTAAATGTATGCCTATCCACGGTGACTGACCAAGGCTTTCTGTCACAGTGACGGGAACAAGAAAAAGACGCAATAGGAAATGATGTTGACGGCAATGAGAGGACAGTTTCGGTAACTGGACACGAGTGCTACGGTATTCATAAATCATCAGGAGTGCTTAGTTGGCCTGGAATTATTCCATGGCGGCCTGCATTTTCGAGAGGTTGGTATTGGTTTGCACGCCCGTTATTTATGTAAATATTCCTTTACCGCGCAACGTAGGGTGTTCCGGTGTTTCTCAGAGTAATGTTTTCGACGGGCTTGAAACATTGACTGGTTTGCAGCGCAGCTATTTCAATCTGAAATGTATCATCATGATCATGACGATCATCATTATCATACACGACGGATATAGTCTGAACCGGTACGACAGATATAGTCTGGTTAATACTCTATGTGCAGGCTAAGGGCTTCTTTCTGCGGGTATGGGTCATTTCAGCAGTTCTTTTAATGCGTAGTATTCGTTGCCGAGTACCCCCAAAGCCAGGACCGTGTAACGCCGTGCATTTCCACAAAAATGCAGATTTGGCGGGAGTAACACCTGAAATCGCTATAATATCGCAAATGGACACTATTGGCGGGAGAGAATGCTGAATATACAATAAAATGAAAATAGTACAAGAAAAACTATTTTCACAATGATGTTCTAACAAAGTTAAAAACATGCATATTATACAACCCCCCCCCCCTTGAAAAAAAAATAATCGAAGGCTAAACAAAAAATTTCGTAAAGACAACGTTCAAAATACGAATAAAAATTGCAGAAATGACGAACCGTGTAACTCCCTGCATTTCCACAAAAATTGATTGATTGTAGGGCTTAACGCGCCGACGCAACGCAGGCGATTAGGCGCGCCGTAGTGGCGAGCTCCCGATCAATTTTGACCGCCTGGGGATCTTTAATGTGCGCCGAAATCTCGTACACACGGGCGTTTTTACTTTTCGCCTTCATCAGAAAAGCGTCCGCCGTGGCCGGGAATCGAGCCCGCACTCTCGTTCTCAGCAGTGCAACGCCTTAGCCACTGAGTCACCGCCGCGTGTTTTCCCACAAAAATGCAGATTTGACTGCAGTAACCCCTGTAATTGTTAAACAATTAAACCTGGATGTAACAAACCTCTATATAATTAATTCTTGGATTTAACGAAGTCTCTCACTTCCCCATTTTCAGCCCCATTGAAACCCGTGTGTTTGCGACCTCCGTGTAACAAAGGCGTTGCGACGATTAACCTTGATGGACCGAATTCACTACGGATATTAGCCATTGTTTTTGCACTTTCTCTGAAAAATCGGCTCGAGAAATTCACTAGTTTAGCGAACTTCGCCCGCACCGCCAACTACCATTCGTTTGCAGTTTGAGTGCGCAGTCAGTCAGGTGCTAGGCCGGCCTTTCGGCGTGTAGTCTTACGTCTCCACTGTAATCTGTTGTCTTGACTCGTCGTTTATGGCTTCTGTTGCCAGAAAACGAAAAAGTTTTCTCCTTTCAAGACAAGCTCCCAATTTTAAATGACGCCTCCCCCGGCGAGAGACAAGAACGTCGCCGCCCGGCAGGCACAGTATCCCAGCTAGCGCCACCTCGCCCATTTTTGAGTGCGGCAAGAAGCATCAAATTCGCTAAAAAGTGCCATTTCGGCATACCGTATTTACCCGATTCTAACGCTCCCCCGATTCTAACGCGCACCCGATTTTCCTGGCAAAAAAACCGAAAAAACTTGCACCTCCGATTGTAACGCGCACGGGACTTTGTGACCCAGCCAAACGAATGCGAGAGAAACGGGCGATTTATTTCCTGAAGTAATCTCACTCATCTCACTCCTCGTCGCCCTCCGCTGACCACAACATCTCGGCCTCGGTGCCTTCAAGCGCGTTCGCGATGCCACACTTCTGAACGAACGTTCATCCATGGTCTATGGGATCGTGGCCCACGCCTCGCACGCCCATACCGAGAGCTTCTCCAGAGGTGCACGCTTCAGCCGACCGCTCGTTTTAAACGCGTGGGAGCCGCTGCTGCCATTACTGTTATCAAGCGCACAAGTGCTTCGATTTGACAATTTGTGTGAACTCCGATAGAAAACATTAGGCGCCTAGGCTTGCTGCGTCCGAAAAATCCTTGCTAAAAGCTTTGGCGCCATCTTGAGATGGCAATGGCGATGGGTTGGACGAAATTTCCGCTGTTTCGGCAGTTTCGGTTTTGTATCCGATTCTAACGCGCATGCGATTTTTCGGCCTATTTTTTCGGAAAAAAAGTGCGCGTTAGAATCGGGTAAATACGGTAAGTTTGGTCCTTCAAGCAGGTTAAGGTAGCAAAAAGTGCCAAACGCAAAATTGAAACTTAAGTTATGGGTGCGAATAGGGGAATAAGTGACCTTGCTTCTGTGTAGTGCCGCGTAGTGACTCAGTTTGTGGGAAAGCAGCAGGCGCGAATCTCGCAGTTTTCCATTGGGAAATAAATACTTCAAGGGTGAGTTTATTATCACTGGCGTATAGCTGTTTTGTTTTGTTTTTGCTTCGTTCGCGAGAGCCTTCACTCGAAACCTGCATGTAACGAAAGACCGCATGTAACGAAAAATGGCGAATTTTTATCAACTTCGTTATATCCGGGTTTAACTGTAGTAACGTAAACGGAGATAATTGGTCGAACAAAATTTTGAAAAACCAAAAAATAAGGAAATAACCGAAAACATAAATACGGCTGTGGCTTAGCTCGACTAACCCTGGATATGCAAACTGGCCCTTCAGCAAACCCTTCCGCAAAGCGAAAGCTTGGCTTAGCCTGGTTCTCTTGGTTTCACTTGGTTGACTTTTGTTTTAGCTGCAATCATTACGCCATTCCTCCAAAGCCTGGCTTTGTCTATGGTTACGGTCTCACTTCCGGCGTTTTCCGAGCCGAACGGGTCACGCTTCCTCAGTCTTCGACTAAGACCTTCGCGTTCTCAGCGTTCTGGACTTTCTCCAGTGAAGCAGCTCGCCGGGCAATATCGAAGGGGTTTCAGTTTCAGTTGCAGTTTATTTTGCATTTCTTACATAGCACAAAAAATATGCAGGGAGAGGGGACAGAAAGCTGATGCTATATCAGCTTGACGGGGTCCCATCTCCCCTTGCAAGGCAGTGAGCTAGGCAGAGTGCAGCTCTTAATGGAATGAAAAACACTTTGTTTGGTAGAGTAACAGACTGTGTAACGTTACTGAGAAGAGCAATGACAGAAAACATCAACTACAGGAATGGAGAAAAAACACGATAAAAACACTGCTAACTTGCATATTTCTAAAAAAAATTACTGCAGTGACACCATTTAGGAGAGAAAGAAAGAAATCAAGTGTGCAAAAAAAAGAAAAATCAAGTAGCCCAAAATATTGAAACATAAGACAACACTATAATGTACGAAATACGAACCGTATCATGTTCAAAGAGAAATAATGTGACAGCAGCCTACGACTCAATCAAGTAAAGCTATGAATTGGAAATAGAAAACCGAGCAAAAACACAACCAAATTAGATCGCATACATGTATTTACGTGTCACTACGCTTTTAACCACAATGTTTATGTACAATTCAAGAATGGCAATTTATAAAATAATACTTTAATGCGGATATGGAAATACTGTCTACGTTAACACTTTCTACAATCATGTCATTTAATAGTCGCGAGATACGGTTATCGATGTTATCTAGCCCATGATTGGATCGTCATAAGCCGCTTTCCGACACCTGACGTTCAGGAACGGTAGACGAGCACTACTGCGCATGCGCCAACTAGACATCAAAAAACAAAGAAAGCGACTTTTTTTTTTTGCCGGATGTGACGTCATGGTTAAAAAAAAAATGGCAGCTGTTGCGCGGTCATTTCGCTGCGCTCTTCTCGTCGTGATTTTTGCCTGCCGTTGCAGCGGTGCATAGGTGTTCGGCTTACGATTGTGACGAAGGTGCTCTCGAAGAACTTCTGGAGAGCACTTACGGTGGTGTGCAGCGTGTGATCGGGACGCTGAGTGTGTGCGACTGCCTAATTTTCGCGTAGTACGTTGCGACGGTGACGACGGGCGCTCTGCATCAGTTCTGTCGCCTCGATTTACGACAGTGATGAGTGCGTTCCCGTCGAACTTCTGCACTGTGTTTTATTAGAGCGCCGTGTTGAGGCCGCTGGGCGTTTCGCCGCCTACGTACCGTGGCGAGAGGCAGCAACGCCGGTCAGACGAGGGCACTGGGATGGCGCATGACCACTCCCATCGTAACCAAGCTAGCCACTGCAAACGTAGACCACAGGGCTGTGTTTTTGTCCCAGTACAACGGAGTTAACCTGTGCGAAGGTATAATTGTGTGTTCGGAATCGTGAGGCAGGCAGGTAATGTTCACCATTGCGAAGGTGTAGTAACTCCCATAATCTGTCTGCTAATCACTTTGTTGGTCTGAAACCTTAAGCCAGCTGATAATAGGACATGCAGCCCGGTGGGAGGTAGGGCTGCGCACAGGACAAAAGTTTTTTTTTTGTTGTTGTTGTTACCGGCTGTAGGAACCAAGCCTTAATCCACATCCAGGCCTCAAGTAGTGAATGAGAAAATATTAACTAGTTGCACTTAGCCCTGGTGCTAAGCATTTTTTTTTTTCGTGGGCCCCCTCAAGTTACCGCTTTTAAAATTATCCCTTCTAAGGCACGTTCAAGCTGGTATAATGCAATGCATTCAACAGATGCTGGACAGTTCACCCAATATGCCCTTGATGTGTGCTGTCACATGCCGAAGAACAATATTGTACTTCAGTTGGTACTTTTAGGAACAGATCTTATGATGTGCAATGCTTTCAAGTTCATTTCTTCTGTGTTTAGCGTGACTGAGGACTTGCCTGCAGCAATCTTACCGCAAATAAGTGATTGCTTGTCGAACAGCACAAAAGTACCACTACAACTTAAAACTGAAATTAGTCAGGGATGAGGTTTTGCTTGTCAGTTTTCTCTCTCCAGCAGTGATGGCAATGGAAGCTGAGCAGTGGCGTTGCTGGGTAAACTTGCACCCGGGGCCCAGAATATTTGTCTCCCCCTCACATATACAAAACAATGATTAATAATAAAACTAGTGTTATTGTTATTATTGATAATATTAATGTCTTCTCTTGTTAGCATATGAACGCTGGTTCACACTTGCGACTAAAGCTACCAAAAGCGATTTCTGTCACTATTGTCACTTGGCATTGCTCTCATCGCGCGACAAGAGCGAGTGGTCTTGACAAATTTTGTCTTTCATTTGGATACCAATGTAAAAAAAAAAATTTTACAGCTACTGAATGCATGGGCTTCGAAACGTCAATGCAAGCATGCATAATATGCGACATGCGATGCGAAATGAAGCCACAGGATACTTGATGTGTAGTTATTTATAAGAACTGGCAATATATTAGAAAAGTAAGCAGCAAGATAAGAAGCCGTGTGTTATTTAGGCAATAATAGCTACACGAGCTTGGTTTAGAGAACCCCAGACGACGACTCTGGTGCAGATCTTGATACACAACACTGACCTTTTCAGTGAATTAGGCATCGATAAAAATCCTACCAGTAAGGAGCATTATGGTGTGTCACTCGTGAGCACGAAAACACCATTAGCAGCCGAGAAAGGAGTGGCCAAGAGCTACTTGCGGCAGCACAGGGTGTAATGTGCCAAACCAAAGTAGGTTAGGGGAAAAGTGAAGGCTGATATGCGGCAGTGTGAGAGTACCACATCTTACAGCCGATACCAAGCGAATGGATGCCTGCAAGAGCAATGGAGGTGTGAGGGAGTCTCGGGCCTCGTCAGACAACGACACTTATTATAAGGTGGTCGCCAGAGGCGTTTGGAAAGCTTTGCAGCCCGCTGTGTTGACTAAATCATGCAGACGTCCCGCGGGCCTGGAGGAGGGTGGCCAGCAATGATAGGCTGTTTAAAGGCAACACATGCAAGACAAATAGTCGCTTCATTCGCATCAATTTTCCTGTGTCTAGGAACACACCTTGAACAAATTATGCTTGAAGGACCACAGGCGGAGCCTGGTGAAAGAAGGCTGGGGGAGAAATAGAAGTTGTCCCAGCAAATAAACAACAGCCGGACTTAAAAAAAAGCTATTTCCAAGTATTGTGCAGGACAAGTGGTATAAAATGTGAAGGAAACGGCCGCCCCATAAATTAGGAAAAACCGCCTGCGCCTGCCCGTTTGTCACTAAAGGCAGCCTCTGTGGCAGCATGCGACTGCTGGAAATTTCTCTAAGTGAGAATTTCAGTACGTTTGAAATAGATACATTGTCGGGTCTCTATTTCTATGGTTATGTGATTACTGAGAATGGAAGCAGATAGAAAGGGAGCATTTAGTGGGGAAAGAGATGACTGGCCGTACATGAGTCGTCTAAGCGGCCAGTGCACGGCTAGTCGTGTGGATGTTTGTCTGCGGCAATGTTGTCGTTTCCTTTCGTACGTTGTAAAAAGATTCCACCACACATTTGCAAATAAGTTAATTGACATTGGCGTCTTGGGAAAACGAACACAGTATAAAGTATAAAATGTGAGGTTCGGGCTTACCAGTGAAGCAGCCACTAGTCAATGAAGGAAATCTGAATCGAAGGAGGTTACGAAGCGATAAAGAAAGAACTCTTGAGTAAAATATCAGATTCGTACGGGCCCGAGTGTATCAGCGCCACACGCTGGGTCACAACCGTTCGGTCGCGCCCATCCCGATTTGTTGGTGACAATTTCATTGACGTCGTTGTACAGTCGACTAGCTCAAGACAGATCCTAGATGAAACAACCTTTTCCCAGTAGCTGAGGAAATAATATCGCCCTCTCCAACCAAAAGTAATAACCAAGAACAAGACGTTTGGGACCCATCTCGATTCCCTCTTCCTTCAGGGGTGACTGGGGTCGCGTTGTAGCGCCAGTCACTCACAAAGTGCTTCGCTGTGGAGCGCGGTGCCTGCATGTACACAAGTGGAGGGTTCGTAGGGAAGGATTTATGTTCTTTGCAACTTTTCCTCCAGTTGGTCACGCTTCTGGAGTGTTTCACCGAAGTCTCTTTTGCGGTCTGATGTTTTGGAGCCAGACGTCGTCGTTGTGCTGCCTGAGTTGTTCCAGTAGATTTTTTCTCCCCACTGCATGCGGAGGGGCACTCAGCTCAAAAATCTTGTATACGACACCGGGCGTCCTGTCCTTTGTCGCACAGTCTTCAAAATTTTTTTTCTAGTAATGTTCACAAAGCACTCAGCAGAACGCTTTCACTAACACAGAAACTGCCCCTCACTCCCACCTCAATTATCGTGTGGTCTCCCGACCATGTTCCGGGATGGGAGCACTCAGCGGATCGAATGCCTAATGATAGAAAGTGGGTGACGTACTTGGTGTTTAACTTTTTGTTATGCACTTAATTTCGTTGTCCTGTCCTTTTTTTTCTCACCCTCCACCTAGATGATGAACCTACCAGAGCAAAATATTTAGGTCATCAGCTTCAACTATTTCTTCACTTAGAACTCCTTGGGACGGTCACTCGGAAACCATGGTAAAATGGAAAGAACATGAACACACGGCTATCCGCTTTATTTATGTGCGCAACGCAGATACTCATTTATATTGCTCTTAACTTACAGGGGAATGAAATAAAAAAACGTAGATTTACCTGATTAAAAGTTTGGTAAATAAAATTAATGCCTACATAACTGTTCTATTTCTTGCATAATTTGTTCAACAAGCTACTCGTCCGTTCTTTTAGTTTACATACACGGGGCCGCATGGGATACGCCCCTTCCATATAATGCCATCTTCGTACAATTGCCATGTGCTGGCTGCGTCACTGGGCACGATGAAGGAAAGTCAACGACATAAAAAATGAGCTATCAACACCCGATATCAGATCCTTTGCAATTGCTTAAATTGCGAATTGGTTGGTTAGTGCAAGCACTGAAGGAATCGGGTGCAACCAAGGGGAAATCGCGACAACCCATTTGTCTCACCTAATGTTGGACACCTGAGCTCCCACCCCTCCTCCCAACACAGGCTTAATTTGTACAGTTAGCTCCCCCGCACCAACCTTCATTGCATGTTTCACACTTACTTTCATTTCGTTTTAATTATCAGTCCCCGCTTCCTCAAGACTCAATCTTCCCCATATTTTTTTTTTCAGGTCATTTTCACCTTTGTTTCCTTCTGAAAATATGACAACCGGACCGGGGTACATGGTCTCCAACGCGTCACTGCGAAGTCTCCAGAAAATGCTAAACATTCACCATGACCCGTACACAACATCTGATGTGCGTAAAAAAAGTCACATAAATAACCGCCGAGGACACATGACCAAAGTCTCGTAGGCTTGGATGCCTCCCCCTTCACTCCTCCCCCCTACTGATCTCGTCCGCCGCCCCAACAGTGGTCCTGGACGTGATGAAGGGGCTTTGTTAGGCCCCTGTTGTCCCATTGGAAAGCAAGCTTGCTCGCTACACCCCTCCGAGCGTCGCAGTCGTATACCGACGCACCCCCTCTCCAGGAATCGTTCCTTGTTTGCCTCCGCTCACTCTGCAGCCAATTAACTCCTAAGCCGCACCCATCCTCGACTACCGCGACATTCCTGGATGCCAAAATTCTCCTCGCTTTCTTCCATTGTACCAGGAAACAAATTTGAATAGACTGGTGGGGACGTAAATTGAACAGGCCAAAGCTTTGGTCTCGTTACAGTTGTCTTCCAGTTTTCGACGTCAGCATTGCACATTGTAGGGGCACAAGTGGCACCTCCCCCCCTTCACCGAGGGGCTGTTACCCGGGGCCCAGGGACCCCCGGCCCCCCCTTAGCGACGCCACTGCAGCTGAGTGTTTCTTGTCACTACAAACGACAACTTACCTTTTGTATATATATTTAGAGGTGTGTGATTATCAACTTTGCGTCTGTGAATTGAACACAAGTTAAACTTGGCTGTGAATTCAATAAAATATTTTTGAATACGAATAGTAAAAGCTGGCTGCGAATTGAATATTTTCAAACCACACTATCTTTGTTTTGGTGTTTCTAGAGTGTATAAAACATAACTACACCAAAAAAGACAGCTTAGGCAGTCAGAACTAGACACATCTCTGTTCAGGTACTTGCGCTTGACATACAAAAAATTTAATGTAACAGAGAAAATAAAACATAGACATGCAAACCAGTGCAACAAGAATTTTGCATATATTGAGATAAAGAAATATGGGCTCCTCAAAATGCTGTGAACACAGTAAGCATTATAGGCATATTTAATATGACAGGCAGCAGTCCCCCCACTCTCCTCAATGATTGAAAGGAAGCTGCGCATGCTAGTTGCCGGTGGGACCTCACCAACAAGCCAGCAATAACGTTTTATTTCTCACTTCTGCTATTATATTTATAGGAAAGCTATTTTAGATTATAAATTTTGCTTTTGTAGTGTGGCACTTGACCTAACATACAGCACAGTTAGTGAACACTTGCTTGGTGCAAGGCTTCTGCATTAGGCTTTTGGCACGGCTTCGGTGTCATGCAGAAAAACCAACCCGCAAGGTCTTACCATGTAGTGAAGCTTGAAAGTTTGCACATCTTCAGATAGAGCAAACATTCGTTCCTCTACTATTTGTAAATTTCAAATATTTGAAACAGAGCTGCAAATCGAATATCAAAAAGTACTCGCACAGTATTCTAAGTTGCGAATGTTCACACACCTTCAAATATACTGCCTGGTCACTTGAGTATAAGTGTATAATTTACACAAATAATTTCATGAACGATAGTTAAAAATGCAGTAAGGTGTTTCATGCAAGTTTGACGCATTTCTTTGAAATCACTGATAAGCATTGGGTGCAGTTGATTGGATGCTTAACCGCTCTGTCTTCCCTTTACTATCTCCTACATACCCTCAAACTCAATGGGCATGGCTTCATTTCTCCTACTCCCTTCTTTAAACACTGCTATGCTTTCCTTTCTTCCTCCACCGGATTCGACCTCCCTCGAAGAATACGCCATTGCCCTTGCAATAGAGCATGCTACTCTTAATGTTCCTACCACCACGCCAGTATATATCTTCTCCGACTGTCAGTCAGCCCTTCGTAATTTCGCTAACCATGAGACCCACCCACACACCACTGATTTCGTCACTCCGATACTTGCATCGAATCCTTGGCCACGCTTCACACTGGTTTGGGTTCCTGGCCACGCTGGCATGTGCGGAAACGCCTTAGCAGACGCGCTCACCCGAGTACCTTTCCCAGGTCCGCCCATGTCCTGGCCAACCTTGTACCACCCGCCGACGGTTCGTACTCAACACCGCGCTTCCCACCATTACCAATTAAACGCCCAATGCCTATCACGCACCCTGTACCCACCCCCCAGTTCCTGTCTAACTCGTGAGGCTGCGTGCCTCATTCGACAGGCTTAAACCTCTTCACTCCCCTCCCATCACATTCTTCACCGCATCTATCGGCGCCCTGGCCATCCTTCCTGCCCCAGGTGTTCTTTCTACCCATCCGTCCCTCATTCTAATTGGGACTTCACCCCACCATCTCCTACCCAATCCCTCACTTTCATCACTTCCTGGGAGCTCTGGCTGTCTCCCCCGCCGACAGTGAACATTTAGGCTGCCCAGGAAGCTCTCTACAAACACGTGCACCGGATCCGCACGGACATTCTGTAGTACTACGTGGATCCGGTGAATTGAACTTTCAAATTAGGACCAGGCATTCAGGAGTACTACGCGGATCCGGTAAATTGAACTTTCAAATTAGGACCTGGACTTAGAAATAAGTGTTTGTTCTCTCTCTCTCTCCTTCCTTCCTTTGCAGGGTGGGCATTCATAGGGGCACGTGTTGGGTAATATGTTGTGTTGTAGTATGTGTGGGTTTGTAGGCATCTGTAAAACGGCTTTGGACTTAGAGGTTCGCGAGGGAATCTGGCAGGTCTTTTCTGCTTTCTACGAATCCGTGGCTAGTAAATTTGAGGGCAGCAGTGTGTGCCGCCTCATTCCGTTGTAGAAAGGCGTGATGTCCAGATGAGGTAGATGATCACTAGCTTTTGTATGCGTCGTAGTGTACTTGAGGTGTGATGCATCCTTCTTGATAAAGGGACATGCTTACTGGGAAGCACGGTGGAATCTGTCATGGCTGTGCTTGCATCTGTTTTTGCAAAGTTGTGGAAGTGGTAGTGGTGAGTGTGGCGGGCATCAAGGGTTTTTTATGAGTGATTAATGGCAGACGTCCCAGGGTTTTGTGCTTAAATATGCATCAAAACAGTGAACTGAATGAAGGTGGCTATGCAGGTTAGTTGAGACTTCATCTTGGAAATTTTGGTCAAATGTCAGGCATGACTGAAGGAAAGGATAGAGGAAAGCTTCATCAACGAAGCTTCATTTCCCTCTGAGAGTGATTACAAAGTAAACAAAACCCTCATGTGACACTGCTTTAACACCACATGTATAAAAAGCAATTACAGCTGCTGCACACTTCACACTAATTATTCAGTATTCTATAGTGCATCTGTCTCCCACCTTTATCACATAGGCCTCAAAGATTTCTCGTTCCTGTTTTGTGCCATACTACTTCAGCACTCTCGTCGTATCAAATTCTGGCATGCAGCCACCTGGCGTGCATTGAGTCTTGGAGTGGAGCACCAAATCGGTTTCTGTTCAAGTCGTCACCAATGCGGCATGCTCCCACCACCGCCTGTTAGGGCCTTGTCTGCCCTATGTACCATCAAGATACATTGAAATAGGAACAACAAACTATGTGACTTTCAGTATATGCTGTGCATCATGGTGACGGGCTGTGTAGCCACAGGAGGAACAAAGTTACAAGAATTCGTGTCCAACAGTGTTATGGAAATAGCATTTGAGAATGTTAATTTGGCCCACTGCCGCATGTCGTGCGGGGTCCCGCTACGGTTATCAAACTTTGTCACTGTGTACGCTCAAGCAGAACACGACGAAGGCTGATCGCAGAAGCACAAACGGGCACCAAATATGGTGGTGGGCGAAATAAATATTTTCACGGACCGAACAGTGCCCTCTCGACACCCACGTGCAAGTTGGTCGAACTGGAAGTACATAATACCTTAGATAAACTGCACGAAGCTTACCATCACTCCCAAACCTCCCGCCTCAACCACCTACCAGACGAGACACCCTTGAACTCCTCGTATATCCAGCGCCCCAAGAACAGCTACAAAGTGTGCCCGTCCACATCCGTCAACACATTTGTACAGCTCCCATACCGCGATATACGCATCAATACGCTCGTCAGGAAAGCAACCCTCTGGAGACCAACGAAACTAACGTGGATAATTACAAACTTTTCATTTCTGCGCGCCAAGAGTCCTCTGCAATGATTTAAGAATATGCAGCAGGACCATGACCTCCTGAATATAATGTCAAGAGCTTATGACAGCACGCAGCGATTACAAGACACGGGGTTCGACGAACCAAAGCGACGCGCAGGAATCACCTTTGTAGCCTGTAGGTCGGAATAGTCTTGTTATTTCTTAGTCAACGACCGTGTGGTGAGCGACAATAGTTTCGTGCGAACGATCGCTCGTGGCTGGCCGGTCGCAATAGTCTTGTCTTGATATTTCTTAGTCAATGACCGTGTGGTGAGCGACAAGAGTTTCGTGCGAACGATCGTTCGCGGCTGGCCATGATAGCACCGCCGTTTGATGTTGAAGGCATACGCGCACTCGCACATCGGAGACGAAACGCCCAGCGGCCTCAACACGGTGCTCTAATAAAATGCAGCGCAGAAGCTTGTCGCGAGCGCACTCATCACTCTCGCAAATCGAGGCGGCACAACTTATGCAGAACGCCCGTGTTCACCGTCGTAACGCACTACGCGCAAATAAGGCGGCCGCACACACTCAGCGTCTCAATCACACGCTGCACACCACCGTGAGCGCTCTCCAGAAGTTCTTTGAGAGCGCCCTTATCACAATCGCAAGCCGAACACCCATGCACCGCTGCAACGGCAGACAAAAATCACGCCGAGAAGATCGCAGCAAAGTAAACGTACAACAGCTGCCATTTTTTTTAATTATGACGTCACATCCGGCAAAAAAAAAGTCGCTTTCTTTGTTTTTTGATGTCTAGTTGGCGCATGCGCAGTAGGGCTTGTCCACCGTTCCTGAACGTCAGGTCTTTCCGACGACGGCTAAAAGCCCCCAGCCTCCGCGCAACGCTCAGAGAAGAGAATACAGCCCCGTCTCGCTCTTACTCATTGCCAAGCTCGCATGCACACCTCGAATCACGTGGCCAGGCGGCGACCGAGCTGTGGAGGGGTAGTGCGCCAGTCGGCAGCGGCGTTGGAGGCGACGGCGGCTAGGGAACGCGGTTGTCGGCGGAGCTCGGCCCGTCAAGACACGTGATGCTTTTCGAAGGGTACGACGCCACTGCGGTCAAGTAAAGGTCAAGTCCTCCCCGATGGCAAAACAACTCGACAAGTTTCATACAGCTTTGCTCCAAAATTTTCACAAAAGTGGCCTGACAAAATAAAAAAACATGCATCTATACATCTCCCCCAAAACCTAAGAATTAACAAAAAAGGGCGCAACAAAACGCTCCAGATAAGAATAAAAAATAGCGAAAATGACGGAACGTGTAACGCCCTGTGATTCCCCAAAACTGCAGGTTTGGTGAAAGTAACACCTGTAATCGTTATAATAGCGTAAATTGGGATAATTGGTGGAGGAGAATTTCGAACAAGTAAAAATAAGGAAATACAAAATTTTTTTATATAAAAAATGAACTGACCTAATGAAAAATACGCATTTTGTACATCTCCCCCCACCCCCAAACAAAAGAATAATCAAGAAAATCCGCAAAAAGGAGGGAAAATAGCGAAACGTGTACGCCATGCATTTCTATAAAAATGCCGATTTGGCGAAAGTAACACCTGCAGTCGTTATAATGGCGGAAATGGAGATAATTGGTCGCAGAGAAATTTGGAAAGCCCAGAAATAAAAAAATAGAGAAAAAGCTTTCACAAAAATTATCCGCGAAATGAAAAATATTCACCTCATACACAAAATAGCGTAAAGAGACCAACTCTGTAGTACGCCTTGCTTCTTTGGAAAAAATATATAATTAGCAAAACAGGCAGTTCAATGCTCAAATAGTATATATTTACATATTGGCGAAAGGATACAAAAAACTTACAAAGCACAAAATAGTCCAACGTATTTCACTACCAATACTCATATTTATCTGTAAATAACTCACGCTGTAGACAAGTGGCCTAAGAATCCTACGCATTAGTAGACAATTGCCTGAATTTCTGCAGATTTTAAAATTAACAGTCATCTGCCATTTCGAGCGTCATGTTTGTAGTAAAGATAGGGAGGTGTTCAAATCTGCCTGATAGTTTGAATTGCCTACTTCGTTATACAAAATTCAGTCATCTTCGAAAAGCTTTATCTTGACGCGTATGTCCCTAATGATGTCATTTATAAAGACAAGAAAGAGGAGCGGCCTTGATACGAATATTTGTGGAATGCCCGAGTCTATGTATAGCGAGTGTCGATGCTGCATTGCGGATTTGAACGAATTCTTTCCGCCAGTACGTCCGTGCTGACAGTTATGCTCCAATCCAGATTACTAAGGTGTCGTTCTTTAAAGGGCCCCTGCAACACTTTTTTCTTATCTTTTTTAAAATTCTTTCAAAAATGCACTACAAAAAAAAAATTCCCCCGCACCTCCCCGAACGGAATCGTGCAGAAATGCGAACGCATTGGGTGCACCGATGAGTATGTTGCGAGTAATGGCGTAATTAATGACGAGAGTGTGAACGTAATCATTTATTCATCAGCACCTGTTTGTGTTATCGTTGTACCTGACGGCCACAATCACTGCCTTGTGATCGCTAAAGTGCACGGTCAAAGGGTCTTTGAGAAGCATACGCGCGTCAGTTTCGCGTAAAGACCAGATCAATGCAACTCCCGTGAATGGTAGTGGGGCACGTGTCGAAGCCGGCAGAGAGACAGTGCATAGAGTGCCTGGTCTACATGTACTCGACCAGCCACTCGCCACTCTTCTTGCTCACGTCAACGTTGAAGTCGCCAACCAAGACTATGGGGTCAGAGGGTTTGGAGCGCACGCGCACACTTTCCATAGCCGCGTCCAGCTGCGCGGCAACGGCGTCTCGAGCGAGGTTGGGCGCGAGGTACACGGTCACCACAAAGACTCCGTCTCCGGTGTAGGCAAGGGTGTACAAGTCATTGTACGGAGACGTGTCTCGAACGGGAGACGTGGCAACGGCGTGCGATATCAAGTTCCCATACACGTTAGACACGAGACTAACACCGCAGTACTCGCCGTCCTTGCCGCTTCGAGCAAACTAGTACAGCTCGCTTCAAGCGCATGCGTTCGGCATTGAGCGCGGAGAGATAACACGTGCGGGCGCACGCCGACAGAGCACGACAACCCCCGACTAAGCAATGCATTCGCATTTACGACGACGACGACGACGACGACGACGAAGGCAGAACTACGAGGCGCGCGCTCACGTGCGCTCGCGCTGGAGGAATGCAGGCGCACGCCGCTCGATGGACGCAAGACAACCCCCGACTTATAAATGCATTCGCATTTAAAAAACACCAAGTAGGGGGTCACAAAGCCCTTCAGCCAAAATTTACTACTCAATGCCTATCAGACTGCTTTAGAGGTTGTCCAAGAAAACTTTCTCTCGTTCCCGATATTGGCGTTCTTTGAGCTCTCAAATTGCAGTGGCATAGCGACTATTGGCCGGCTTTCGTTCGGTTGCAGAAATAAACGCGTTCAATAGTCACAAAAAATACACAAAAGCCAAACAGAAACGGAAGGCGCATCTGCTGCGAGGAACAAATCCCGCAATGCCGCTCCATGCTGGCGATAACTATAGCTATAACAAAGTATTCAGACGCGAAGGAAAGAGTGAAAGTATTTATTGGAGGTGTTGCAGAGTTCGTTTAAAATAGGTTTTAGTTTACGCTGCAATTTGAAGTGAGAGACGTAGTCAAATGCTATTTCAATTCTAGAAATATTAAGTCAGTTTGGCTTTGCGTATCTTCAGCTGTCGCTGCGCTTTGTTTCCACGAGCTAGATTATTGCCGGAAAGCATCGTCGGAGGCTTTGTTGTTGTCACAAACTCGAGCGTACGACGTCTAAAAGTGCCTTATAAATTTTTCATTTTATTGTACAGCGCCTAATTCTTCTTACACTCGTCCGATTCATTCAGTCCGGTTCTATTCGCCCCGAGACAAGGCTAGAACTTTCGCGAACGAAGAGGCGGTAATACGATCACCCGCCGGCTCGCCGGCAAGAAAACCACAAACATAAAACCCCCGCCGCTCCGGTTTCGTCGAAGCTTCCAGTACTTTCGAGGAGGTGCGCGTGGCCTTGCCAGTTCTAAAGAGCGTCGATGATTCTAGAAGGGAGAAGAGTGAAGTTATTCGCTGACGGCGGCGGGCGCGTTGTGTGTTGTGCTCTCCTCCCTCTCCGCACCTGCGCGCCTATAAAAAGAGAAGCCGCGCCTAAGCAAACCAGCTACGTTTGGCAGTCGTGATGTGACAACGGCACCTGTCAGTTTGTACATCACACCATCGGCGACCCGCGCCCTGGAGGACTCCAACGTGCTCCCGGGCCTCGAATCACCGTGATCGTGTCTGACGGCCTGGCCTACAGCGAAGCCACGCTTCCCAGGTAGCCGAATCGCCTCCGACAGCGGTGCATCGTCCGGCCCGGTCGGTGAATATGCTGGGACTCTGTCTCTCATATGCATCGAACTGTTCATTTTCTTTTAGTTAACTGCTCCGATTCGTAATCTTCATTTGTTAACGCTCCTGTTTGTATAATTTTGTCTAATTGGACTGTTTCTTGTATTTGAATTCCATCTAAGTTGCCTGTAATTATCGAACCGTTACCTCGTGCTTGTATTTGTAACTTGCCTGTCTGAATATAAGTCTTTGTGCTGTTTTCCGATCAAGGCTCTTGCTCATTCTTGCTGCTCTGTTCGGCGAAAGCCGCACATCAGACGGCCACCCCCTTTGTCACCTGTGCCCTGTGGATTCGGTGGGGTTTGTTGGCTCTCTTGAGTCGACTCCCCATATCTTCCGACAGTGCACCCTAAATTAAGGAAGCGGGTGACAGTTGTCTAGCGTGAATTATTGCGTTCTCATTTAAGGAGGTCGCGATGTGTTTAAAAATGATGTGTTTGAAACATTATGTGTTTGAGAAATGGGTTTGAAAAATTAAGGAAGATAGTGGCCTGTATGATGTGGGGAAAGGTGGATTTGGTGTTTTTGGTAATGAAAGAATTTTCGCGTATTCCCATTTGCCTCGGATTACCGTGCACGACAGTGATTTCTCAAATAGTAAGGTTAAATATTCCAAACACCACTCGGCGTAGCGGTAAAGAAGTGCATGCAGATTTCTGTCAGCTGCGAGCTAGTCTTTTTTTTGCGTCTAGATTGAGCAAAAGTACTAAAACACCTCGCTCAGAAATTCTGGCATCACTAATTGGCATAATCATATATTACCAAGAAATGTGCTCTCTTGTGCTAAAAACTACAGCGCCTCTGCTCAAGACGATGACTTTGAAAGTACTTCTTCGTTGGATTGATTTATCGATTGATAGCCGTAGGTTCTACCAGTTCAGTTATTTGCGTGCACAAAAACTCTAAAGCCGCAAGACAACAGCCAACAAGACGCATGTTCTGCCGGGCAGGCCAGAGTTTCTTCCCCTCGTCCTCATGCTTGGGCTAGGTAAACATCGCCGTGAACAAGTCAGCAATACCGCCGATAATCCGCACCGCCCTCAGCCCACACAGTTAGTTCGGCATGCACACTCCGCACCCTTCCCGCAGAGTACTCCCGGCTTCGGCCGCAAGAGTTACGACTGCTATAAAGTTCGTCGTCCCCTGTTTCTTCTTGGCACTAACCATGAGTATTAGCGGGCTGCCTCTAAGCTATCCTCGTGGGCGGGTTCTCCGTACTCTCTCTTTACTTTCCGGTTTTTCGCCGCGGTCGCTTCCGCCCTTCTCTCGGTCGGCTATTACGCGTAGATGACCCTTGCAGGCGTAATCCCATCAATCAGGGAAACGTCAAGCCTCTGCATTAAAAGAGGCCGCTGCGGGGCTCCCTTCATTTAGAGAAGCCGTCTTCCAGTATTCCTCTAGTTCCCGCAGCCCAGACGCGGCATAAATAGATAAATGGGCTTTACGGCTTGGCCCTGGGAAGATTTAGGGCAGATGGGCGTAAGAGGAAGCGCTAGAGACGGTATGGCCGGGACTCTAAAAGGGAAATAAGGCGGGCGAAAATGGGGGTTCTGCACTTGAAAGGAAAGCTTATAAGCGACCACTGACGGGCTCGACGTGCCAGTAATCAACTTAAACTGGAGGATGGGGAGCAAGGCTTGTATCTTCTCTGTAATGTCACCTCGCTTACAAAGCACTCGGGCTTACTTCCTTTATTAACATGCCTATGAAGGTGCCCACTACATATCTTTGTCGTAGTGAAGTAGCAGTAGTTCCCTATTCCATGAATCCATGAGATGACGCGCAGCCTTCGCTTTTCAGGCCAGGCGTTGTTGGACGTCGAGAGGGTGGCTGTTCATCTGGCTCTCCCACAGCTCGCCGGTGAAAAGGTGGGACAGGAGAAGGGTAAGCATCTCGGCAATAAATTTTGGATAACTTGCCGTCATCATGAGCAAAGAGAACAGCAATACACATTGTCCTCCTGACGTCCTCTGCTGCAAGAAGCTTTAGCCTGTGGCATCCGCATCTTCGTCACTAAATTTCTAATACAATTTCTCTACGAGTTCTATGTCCCAGGGGGCGGAGAAATAGCACGATTTTACGTTAAATGCACGTACTAGACTCGCGTCCTGGAATGTGTTTGAGAAGAAGATGCGAATGAAGGCGGAAAAATTGTATCCAATAAAAATATTTCAAAAAAATTTCTTAGATATTATACGCCAGAAATTTCAGCGTTACTGTAGATTAATTTTCTAGGCTAATGATTGAGAAATTCAGTTACTCTGCTCAGTGAGCCAATTCCGCCTTAACCCATCGTTCGGACAACATGAGCTATTCTCCAAACTTTTACTCACTCAATGCTATAACACTTGCTAAATTGTACACCGCGTGCATGTGAATCCTGAAGTTCTTGTTATTTCTTAGCGAAAAGCTGTTAATCGACGTGTTTTGCATATGTGCTTCTTTTTTGTAAAGGTGTTGGACAAAGGGAGTGTTTGCCGCACGGCCTGCTGGTATGCAATTACAAAAGAATAGTGGCTTTTGTTGACGTCTCCTAATCGGAAGTTTGTTCCAGAAAAGAAGCATTATCGAAAGAGCCGAGATAACGTGGACGTGTCTCTGCAATAGCTCTATGAATACAGTGCAGGATGAGCGAAGAACTGTTTGTAGGAGAGTCATAGCGGAGTCACGAGTAGGCCGGTAAATTCTCTTTGTGAAGACGAATCTTCATGCGTCTACAGAAATGTTTATACCATAATGCTCTGTAGGCTTCACCTGGCCAATTTTGACGACGAATAAAAGCACAGATATGCGCAAAGATGAGCTGTGCAATTCTTATATGAGGCATCCGGGCTTAGGCACATCCAGGATGGTCACTTCAAAGGTCCTCTGAAGCACCATTTCAGCACTAGACATAAAACTGCGCCATTATTAGGTTACACTGTCCGGTACATCTGGACCGCAATTGCACATCGACGCGCCTCGGGAAGCTCACGAATTCCTGTTATCAATAATTACCATAATCATCATGATCACCACCACCATTATCATCCTCCTATTTAGGTCCACTGCAGTACGAAGGCCTCTCCCGTTGACCTCAAACCGGTCCTATCTTGAGCTTCCAGAGACCAGCCTTTGCCTCCGAATTTTCTTATTTCTTCCCTCCATCGAGTTAATAATGGCCTTCCCCTCTTTCTACAGCCGTCTGTGAAAACTGTGGGAAAACTGAACATGCTCTGTCTCGCTTGTTTTAAATTCAGGACTCGATTGGCGTCCGATTCGGGCCATAGCTGTCTTTAATCGCTATAATCATGTAAATCGTGTAAATTTTGTAGATTATTCTAAACAACCACCAGAAAACAAGCAAATGCCACCAAACAAATAAAAATGTAGCCGAATTCGCCTGTGAATACTGAAATCTGGCACTTAAGCTTTTGATACCCAAACCTAGGAACTAAAAAAAGGATGATAAAAAACAACAAAAGCTGAAAACGAAGTAGCAAAGTCGCAAAGGTCTGCCTAAACCGGCGACACAGGTAAATATTTAAAATACAAAATATATTGAAACCTCGAAAATGAACTAACGATTTCATAATTATGATCATAATGGTGATGAAGATGACGACTAAGTAATTCTCTTAGCTCAGTCTGGAGTTTTAAGCTCCCTCACTTACTGGACGCAAGCCCATACTTGCATGACACTCAGTCCTTGCAAACCATGCATCGTGCACTCTACGAAGAATTAGTGAACTACCTTGTCCCCCCCAGGATCCCACAACTGCAAGGAACAGTTCCGCTTCCTCCTTTTGAATAAAGGACACCAGGAAGCATGTCGGACAAGCCAGCTACAAACTGCCACTCACACGACAAGCCACACAAAGACAATCGAAAAATGGAGTTTTTAGAACACATTTTACTTACCTATAAGGGCAAAGTCTTTTCTAGTTAGAAATAACTTTAATGACGAAGTTACAAGACGAATGGATTCTCAGATAAGCACTGATGATTTTGGCAGACACCGTTCAAAGTGCGGGTGAAGTCGGCGGCCTGCCATCCTATTTGTTCTGGGGTAAAACAGTGAAGGCATATATGCCATCAATGGGAGGTGGGTGGACTAGAGGGGGCAAGAGAGAAAAGGTGTGCAGAATAGGTGACCCCGAAGCCGCAGGAAAACACAGAAATAGAAAAACGTCCTGCCAAACAGGAGATTTACGGTTGATTAGGTGAGTGCGTTTTGCAATTCCCACGTCCGCAATCCTTCGCGAAAGTAGGCCGGAAAAACTTTCGCCAAACCCTTTACCCCTTCTTTGTGTGTTTTGCTAAGCTTTTCCTTGGTGTAACGATCTATTTGATTGTTCCCGTCCACCAAGCACGCACATTCGGTCGGACCAATTTTATTCTGTCGGTTAGAGTGGAAATTTTGAGGAATCATACAAAAAAGCTTTCGAACTGGTAAGCACAACATTACCATGTTGTGGAGGCTAAAAACAGTAAAACATCAAGTATGGGTGGTTTTTCCTCTTCTTAGTTTCTCTAAGGACGAGGGGTGAAGTCACATTTTTAAATCAACCTGCTTTCGGGCCTTTCATAATTAACAAGAAACTGCAGTGCAGAAGTTTTTATGATAGACTCCCCAGTGCAATGGCGTTTTCCCTACAGGGTTGTACCTCTGACGCCCGAGGTCACACTTCGACTCCCGTTTTTAGAGCCTAAACTTCAGACTGCAGCAAAAAAATAAAATAAAATAAAATAAAGGACAACTGTCGTACGTGCAAGATTTGCTCGCAGGTTGGAAACCCTGCAGGTGGTCGAAATACCTGGTTCCCACCTACTACAATCTGTTGTACAGCCTCATTATAACTGGAGTGTATACTTGGAATATACGGGAAGTATTTTATTATGTATAGTTGCAATGTATTCGATGGATTTTATTAAATTTCTGGGACATAGATGCCACGATCTATCGCTCTCTCCCACGTTCCACACATGCGAGGCTAGACGATGGTCGGTACATTAGACTACAACTGGGAGGCTTGTACGATGCAACTTTTTTGCTTGCAGTGTCTAACCCAGGAGTACCTTGCTTCACCAAAAATTCACTTTGAGGAGGTTCACCCCGAAAGCCACATAATGGTGCGCAGAGCTTTAGTAAGCACGCTGTGTAGTACAGTGGTGCTCGCCTTATACTAATTACCTTATGCAGAGAGGCTGTACAACACGGGAGGAAGTGAAACGCCTCATAAAGCCGAAATAGGGAAGGTCGTGACCACGGAGGTCGTGACCAGTTCCGCGTCTTTGCTGCCAGCACGAGCAAAATGAGCAAAAATGACAGGAGGCGTTCTCTCAGGTGACGGCTGTGGGGAGTCCAGGATATGGAGCTTCGATGCGACTAAAAAATTCATAATGGTAAACGTAAAGCATTTGCGTGCCATTCATGAACATAGCAAAGCCGGAGATATCAATATTTGTGAAAGCAACCAAGAAATGAAGAACCCGCAAATTCTGAGGTGCTTTAGTTCTACCGCCAAATGGGCTTTCCCCAATTTGGGTTTGAACACTTCTGACGTTGTTGTCTGAAGTACTGTAGAGATCGCATCGGAATGAATAGAAATGTTGACTCCCTGTGGCAGTACTTTGTTCATGGTGATGCGACTGGCCTAGTGGGACCTTTCTTCGGTGCGTTCGGCTGACGAAAGGTACATATAATAATTCTATTTCCCGTCTACTTGCTTGCTATTGATTTTTTTCAAGAGTGCTACCACGAATGACTGGTTTCGTTTGCATGAAGCATAAGAGGCAATTCAAGTTTGTCAAGCACTCCTTCCCTCTTTACTGCACAAAACTTGGTGAGGGCAAACGTGAATGAGACGCTTCCAAGTCACAATATGAATCCCCAACTTTTATCACCTTATCACCAGACATGCCAAAAATAGAGCGCATTCCAAGGAGGGTGGAGTGGAAAGAGGGAGAGAGAGATGCATAGACTTTCAGCATAGAAACTTCTGTGATAAGATAGAAGGCACTACCGCTTCTCGGACTCAGGTGTCAGAACCAGTGGCGCATTGAGGCTCCGATTACATTACAGCAGAAACTATGGACAAACGCGACCTGGAGGATTATAATTAGGCGAGGGCAAAAGAATCTCGTGCATTCGCATGTTTCCCTGTTTGCCTATGCAAATAAAAAACATCCGTGGGCTGCTTTTCGAACCGCAGCCTTACCCACAGCAGCAAAACTTATTAGGTCACTGCAGTGGTCCTGTTATGGTGCAGTATTAAGAAACTCTCCTACATAATAATAACCATAAGCGAAGCAACACATCACCGCTGTCGCCGCTTAGTTGCGTCAGCCAGCATAAGTAGTGCTTTTGTACAACTCGACAGTGAGGCGGAACTGTGCGCGATTGCGTGACAGCCGTATCGCTAGCAGCGAGAGAAGCATCAGATGGGACAAAAACCACAAATAAAGAAAATCCATTAAATGAGCAGGAAAGAAAGCATCGTAAATGAGATAAAGGACAGAAAGGAGGCGGAAAAGAGAGCCAGCCAGCCTCCTATCGACGGGCTTGTCTCCATGAGAAGCTGTCACGGAAGAAGTGGGCTGGCCCGTGCCGCCAGTCTGCGTCGCTTGCCTGTCGAGTTGCAACGATTCCGGAGTTGGCCGTAGGTCCCAGAAAGAGCCGACGAGGCCTGATCCATAATGCAGGCGGCCAAGTCGGCTGCTGCAAAATAAACGATGCAGCCGCGCGGATCGGGTCACAAAGGGAAGACGCTGTGGCGCCTTGCCCGTATCCCTCCCAGAACCGGTGGCGCTTTGGGGTTGTGACTCGGTTATAAGAGCACTCCGGCCCTGTTGCACTCGGATGCCTGAGGTTGGCGGCTGAGCAGTGCAGCCAAGTAGAGAGAGCCTGAAACGGGCGGCGCAATTGTCACCGTGGTGACCTGTCCCCGCAGAAGCCGCGTATCGCCTAAGTACGCGGTGAATGCAGCGGTACTGCCCAATTCGTGGCTATACTGCGAGCACATAACAGCTCTCTATGCTGTGTTTAGACAGATAAAGTGATCACTAAACCGCTTAAAAAATTTGCGCTGCTTGTCACCCATGACGGTCAAGCAGCTAGCGTCGTCTCTAGCGCCCGAAAGGGGGAATGGATGGCCTTTGGATTTCATTTGACATTCGGTGAAGTATTTCAGTGCACGTTCACATTTTTTGTCTCCATAGACACGTTGGACCTCTGAAACGTTTCAAGTAGAGGTATCAGATAATCATTCAAAGATGTGCTAATCTGAAGTAATTCACTCATTGACGGGAAAAAGCTAACTTGGCTCACTGCGTTCTGTCACGCGCTTATCGCCTGTCGAGTGCAGTTGGCTGTTGTAAGGCATCACTCAGTTCACGGTATTGATTTATAAGGCATTGCAGCTCATCTGTCTTCGCTATAGCGCACCTTGTGCTATTCATGTTAGTTGAAACCGGTGCTAAGAGACACTAAGGGTGGGGGATGTGGCGTAGGCGCGTAAAAGACAGCAGTCTACATTTCAACTGCTACATTTCAACTTCTTTGAAACCCGAAACCTTCACAAAGAAGAAACGTGATCACGCTTATGAAACATGGCGCAGTTGGAATGTTCCTTTAATATATTGCCAGTCCATGAGAGCAGACGTCGGAGTGCGTTAAAAATCTTAAAAGTTAAAAAAGTCCAAAGTGCGTTAAAAAAGTCCAATCACGGCTGTGGTGAAGACATTTATTGGGCAAAAAATGTCGTGGGGTGTTACAGAACCGTATATCAGTTCATGATGTGTCATCTTATGACATGCTATGAGCTGTAACCATATCAGCAGATGCCGGATTTTGAGGCAATGAAAAACCGCGTTTTAGGCACCGAAAATGTGCAGGCAAAACAACGTTCTAGGCCTCCAAGGTCGCAAACATGGGCACGATACATTTTTACATGAATGCAAATGATTTGAAACGAAGACGTGCGTGGCCTGTATCTACGACAGGAAAACCAGTCACAAATAAAGTTTTTCCTAAGCCTTATCGTAAACCAAAAATGTTAGGGTTGGTATCTAGTGTTTATGAGGGCGCAGAGGCCCGAACAGTTGAACATTGCCGTTCAAAATTCCCATAAAATGGCTGAATGAATGAAGATATATTGCCTCGATTCAACAAGCGCACTCATGTTCATTTACCTCTTTTGCTTGCACGAGTGTCGCATATAGTGAAACAGGAATGAAAAAGAATATTGAAAGCTGGTAATAATGATTAAATATTAAAGCCGTTCCACTCAATGTGAAAGTTGTCGGAAGTGCTGAGCAGTGATTCGCCATAATGGGCTGTAGCGCCGTTATCCGCTTACTGCTACCACACAATGCAATTAAAATTTCCCGCTTTCGCAGTGCTCGCCCGCCCCCTGCCTCAAACTGCGCCAGCGGGAGTTTTGTTCTTATTATGTTTGCTTTTCCTCCCGCATGTGCCGGCGCTGCACTGCCACTTTTTTAAAGACGATAGCCTTTCTTGGGCTACTTAAACCCAGAAATTTTGGTCTGACTGTATGTCTGTCTGTCTGTCCGTCTGTCTGTCTTGAAAGGTTAAATTTATTATAAAAAATCCTGGTATCACTGATATAATGTAACAACCTGAAACAATTAAACGAGTGCAGCGCCCGTTGCTACAAAACTAATAGAGCGCGAAGGCTGCAAGTAACAGACACTTATAGAAACATATAAACAGCTTCAAGTTGATTGTAGACAAAATATTAACATAGAAACAATTTAGAGTTGCTTACAACCAAAAGATTAACATGCCAGGTAAATAATGATACAAAAACATTCGCTTCAAGAATGCAGCAATATACAGAACAGGTTTGGTTTTATGTCACAACGGGTACTGTACCGCACTAGCACACAATTCTAACACCAAAATCACTTGTTACAACGACAATCCCTAAGGACACAGGTCTGGAAAACTGGCATGCATAATAACCCTTTTGTTCGAAACCTCAATAAACCGGGTAGACCAATGTCGCAGAAACTCTTCCTCACCCAGAAGGGCCATCTCGCCTTCCAAAAAGGTCACGAGGTGTTGTCTGAAAAAGGAAAGCAAGGGCCACTGCATAAGTAGCCTGCGATTCGGTGCTACAGCCCTGCAGTGATTACGCCATAGTATATAATCGCCAATTACTACGAATAGTTTTTCTAGGGGTGTGCCAGGGCACTGTTCTCTCAGTTGATACCGTGCAAGGCCCAAACTTTGAGTGCCATGGTGTATGATGCGCCAAAAGCAACGCGCAACACTGCAGCTTGAGAAAGTGTGAGCCGTGGATTCTGGTTGCCCGCAGTTGGGATACCAAGAGTTCTGTGTTACTCCCCAGCAAAATAATCTGTCTTTCGTGGGAAGCATTCGCCACGCTTTTTGCCACTGGATGTTTTTGGCGTCCTCTGGCAGCCTACCTGAAGTCAGCCGTAACCAGGGGAAATCTGCTGGATCCACACGTCTGTCTGATCTCGCAGTAACTATTTTTTCACACAGCCTGGCAGGTTGTTCATTCACAAAATCGAGATCCGCATCCAGTGCACGAATTTCCTTAGTTAAAGTAATGACGGCCTTGAAGAGTCTTGACGGGATAGCTGCACTGGGGTGCAGGTTTCTGGCCAAAGTTGGACAAAGAACCCGTCTGGAAGGACCGAGAAAGTATAGGATCAAAGGTCAGCCCGGAGCTTCTAAATCACTGAGAAGTGAAGAGACGACTCTAAGGGCCAACAACTGGCTCATGAGGTCGATGCAAGGGAGACTATAAGCCCAGAGCGGCGTGGGAGGCGCAGGGCATCCCTCGCTATACGCTCCGTGCTTCCATCCCAAAAGAAAGAAAAAATGTCGCGGGACACTGTGTGTAACAGGATTGGGAGGCAGCATAATCCTGGAGACAAAAAAGAATTTAGCAAGAAAAACGCATATAATTAGATACGATTTCTCCAAAAAAGAGAGGTTTAAAGACTAGCCCTGGCAACATTGTTTTGAATATCATCAACTAACTCGGGCCACATGCCTGGAGAAACACCTTCTTCGGTAAATTTGACACCGAGAATCTTCAGGTCTCGAACTATTTTTAATTATGGATGGGGGCGATTGTAGCGTTTCCCAGAGGGAGGACAGCACTTTTTCTGACATTTAATTCGGCACCTGAAAGTCGAGCATAAGACTCAAAGTCCCCTAAAACAGCCGTGAGGCTATCAGTATACCGGATAAAAATAGTCACGTCATCTGCGTACGCAGACACTTTAACCGAACCTTGTCCGGGTAGGGAGAGAGCCCTAATTTTGGGATTATCAACGAGTTTTCTGATGAAGGGGTCTAGACATAAGACAAAAACAAGCGGCGACAAGGGGCATCCTTGTCTGTCACCTCTATGAATTGCAATTTCACCCTGGACCACACCATTAATGACCACGTCACTGGATAAATTATCATACAATTCTCGGAGAAGATGAACAAATTCAGGGGAAAACCCTTATGCCTGAAATATGGCAACCAGGTATGAATGATTGTCCCTATCAAATGCGTGTTTTTTGTCTAAAGAGACACACAGGCCAGCAATACCAGTTTGGCGCGTATAGCCTAGTGTGTCTCGGGTTAGGCTAAGTGCCGAAACAATATTTCTGTATGGGACCGAGTCAACCTGTTGGAGTGAGAGAAGGTCCGGCCAAAGAGCTTTAATTCTGGACACCAAAAGGGAAGTTAAAATATTGTAGTCCGAATTCAAAACGGTTATTGGTCTGTGAGAACTCAGTAGAGAGGGGTCTCTTCCTTCTTTCAAAAGTAAGATTAGACGGCCTCTCTTAAACGAGTTTGGAAGCCGCTGATCTGCTAGGATTGAATTTATAAGTTGCGCTAAGGAAGAGCCTAATTCTGACCAGCAACGCTTGTAGAATTCCGTTGGCAAACCATCCGGACCAGGCGCCGATCCGGTTTTCATTTCTCTTAAAATGTCGTAGAGCTCAGAACAGGTTACGTCCTTCAGTATTTGGGAGTGTATGCTTTGTGGAACCTGAGGTAGGGAATTTGAAGCAGAACATAGTTGTGCTACCATGTGCCTTTCATCTACCTCGAGCGAATCTTCTGCAAAGACCTCAAAAAAGAAAGAAACCCTGATTTTATAGCTGATGGGTCTGTGGAGATGGTGTTATCCGGACAGCGCCCACACTCTATAATGTTTGGAGTTTCACGCGTCGCCAAAATTCTTTGAATTTCTAAACTACCGTTGCAAGGACCATGAATATTGTAAGAAGCGGATGGTTGCATTGTTTCATTTAGTTGGTGTTTGTACCCCTCCCTAAGGATACCAAGATATTCGCTCATTAGAGGCGTTAGTTCTTTATCATATCTAACTATCCGGATACGCTTGAGCGTGTTGTTAAGCTCAGCTGTGTCACGAACCTTTCTTTGTTGGCCAACTATTTGAGCTAGTTGCCTCCATATGGATTTTAAACTATCCCAGCGTTGTATGCTAACTACGACCGTTAGGGAAGAAGAAATATCTGTTTTTAATGACAATAAAGCAACGTCATCTTGCAGTATTCTAGTATTAAGCCTCCAGTGTCGGGCACCATCGAGTCTACGGTGACCTGTACATAGGGACAGGAGCACTGGGTAATGGGTCGGAATACTAGGGAATTGATTTACTTCTATGTTGATACAGCGGTGATTAGGTCTGGAGTTATATAAAACCTGTCTAGTCGGGACATTGAGGAACCGCGCTTCCACGTAGGAGAGAAATAATTCCCGCAATGGAGCAGCCATACATTCTCCAGGTGAAAGTCTTGCACTAAAAACCCGAGTTCCCGCGCGTTCCACGTCGGTCGTCCCTGACCCGGCCCGCGTACATCACGCATATTATCAAGGACGCAGTTGAAATCTCCGCAAAGAATTGTGGGCACGCGCTCCAAAAGATAAACCCCTAGGCAACGAAAGAAGTTATTTGTAGCTGTGACGCGTGCAGGAGTTCAGCCACCCGGCCAAAGTAAAATGTATACTGCGCAATAGTCTTATACACTCACAGCCAAATGTGAGCGTCTAAGCCCGGTTTACATGTTGATGCTTGTCAACTTTGTTAAACATGAACAAGATATTGCGCAAATGTAAGACCGAGAAATAATACACAAGGGATATTTACGATGTTCCTTTATTAAAAAATTCATAGATGCATGGTTTTTCGATACCAAATGATATTCTACATCTACTGCAGAAAACCGCCGACTGCTGTTGCCCGCGCCACCTCCTGGCGGCATATGAGAAATCACGCGGCAACAGCAACGAAAGGTTCCACTAGCTAGGTTCTACGTTCGGCTTGGAAAGCACGTGGAGCGTAGCAACGCGGTTCTATAAACCTTGAAGACGGCCGCCCCTTTTCACGTGCGTCTCCGCCGTACTGTAGCGCTGGCATAGAGGAGCCCGGCCTGTAGCAGTGGAACGCGGTAAATTCAAATCGCCTTGAGAAACCTTTAGCGTGTTTACCTTGGGATGAACATGACGGAACAGAAACAGCATGAGAGGTGAGCGGGAAAGCAAAGAGGGGCATTTCTTTGGCAAATGTCTACAAAGACTATCCTCTTTTGACGACATTTGCAACGAAAGGAGAAAATACGCGGCCAATTATTTCGCTTACTATGGTAAAAATCAACCCAACGAGCGTTCCTAACTGAATGAACGCAGGCGCTGGCGGTTAATTACGTATATTTTGCCTTAAATGTACCTACAGTTTTCTTTGCGCTAAACAGCGGGGGGATGTACTTGAAGCGCCAGCGCTTGACGAGTTTCAAATGCTTATGACTATATAAACCACTTGGCTTTCGAATCCCCTGGGTTACGGCCAGACGACAGCCGCTACGACGGAACGCCGAGTGGCTCTACTCGGGTCCAGCGAGCGAGCTACGACGACAAGGCGAACCCCTAACAGGCTCTGCACTTAAAAAGCGGTCCCTTGTTTCCGCTAGGCGTGATTAAATTACGACACGACAAAAATAGACACAAGTAATAAATGCGAGTAACAAACAATTATTAGAAATTAACATGTTCTTCCATTAATACCCTTAGATACAACTCCGGCAAGTTTCTCCGACCTGTTACCCGAATTCTACAAGGAAGACGTCCAAATACTGCAGAATACCCATCAACATATTTGAAGAGCTTTTTTCGAAGCGTGCTCAGCAGCCAGACAGATTATTGCTTGAAAGGCGCATTTTAGAGCCTTTCAACAATATGGATTTTAAGGAATAAGAACATTGAGCTGCACAGTGATGTTTTGCCATTGGCTCTTCAATATAGGAGTGACCTGCTAACAAAAGCGTATTGAATGCCCGACCGTTGCGTTAAAAATTGAGTTGGGTTGGAGTATGCTTCTAAAAACAAGAATGCAACTGCAATGCACATCTTTGAAATAATCTGTTTGGAGAGTACGCGAAACGTATTCTAAGAATCACTACGAGACATGTGAGAGCAAAAGCAAACTACGCCATCTCCAAATTTCGTAATCAAAACTGTGCCTCTCGTCACTGAGGATTAGCGTCCCATTGCACTAGTTGCTAGCGGTTGCTCTCGAAAAGTTGGTTGAACCCCATAGGGTTCGGAACTTCTGCCAGGTAAGTTGTATAAGAATCTCAAACTGCACTCGAAAGAAAAACTTGAGGCTGAATGTGGTCCATATAGGCGCTGATTCAGGTGAAAAGACGTTTATAGACATATATAAAAATTTAATCCCAAACGCCAGAGAGGCATTTATAAGCATTAAATAAACACCAGAAAATCCCTTGTCAACCCCTAAATTATTCTCACATCTGAAAATGGTGCGATATGAGCGCAAGGAACAAGATAGGCATTTGCTTTAAATCCATTCTCTATTTATAAAGAATTAAAATCAACCGAAGCTTTTGTTGTAAAGGGAAAAACCACAGTACGGCAAGCATTTGTGTCTTTGGTGAACTAGCAAATCGGTCAGCAGCATGACCACACATTTTCGATGGCTTTTTGCTGCATGAGGAAGGCAGTCCCTAGTGATAATATGTGACGGGGATTTGATATCCTCACCTCCACGTTCGAACAGCCACTTGTTTCCTTCCGACTCGACCGCTCCCTAAAATTTGAAACGATTTTTGCAAGAACAAAGAAACAGCGCCATTCACCTCTGGTCCTCAGCCTTACAGAATGAGACACGTTACTCTAAGTCATCGTCGCAGAAACTAACTTATCATCTTTTCAAACAGCGCTATTATATTCTCAAAACGATATGTGTGTGTTTGTGGGCACTTAGAAATGATAATTTTCTTTGTATAGAAATCGTCTGTAACTTATGGGTAAATTTTTTTCCTTTCATGATCCTCCCTATAGACTGCCCTTCGGGGCCTGTAAAGTACCTGAATAAATCCATAGATAAATGAATTTGTTCCTTCTGTAATAGGAATGCTATCGCTCAAATTCTTTAGCTTGCATTTAGTGCGTATTCAGGAACTCCAACTCACTTTCCACGTAGAGCTACTTTATTGGCCATGGAAAGGAAGCATAATACTTGTATGTTTTCCTCTGAATTCAAATAGAATAGCCATGTTAAGGTAATATCCTTTCCCAGTAGTCATACCTTTAAATTTACTTTGAGAATTTTCCGCATGTAACCATATTTTTAAGAAGTTGTCTACTTGACTGATTGATTCGTTGGTTTGACACGCCGAAGCGGCGCCTGGGCTATCAGGCAAGCCATAGTGGAGGGCTTCAGATTAATTTTGACCATCTGGTGATCTTTAAAGTGCTCTCAAACCTCGACAAACGGGCGTTTTAGCTTTTCGCCTCAGTCAGGAAAGCAGCCACCGTGGCCGATATCGAACCCGCGTCGTTAGGCTCAGCGGCACAACGCCGTAGCCACTGAGACACCTCGGCGAGTAACTTGTCTATTTAACCAACACCCAACCAAATGCATGTACATGTGTGGTAGGTAACTTAAGCGATATTTTGGTCTCTGTTTTACGCAAATCTCAAGAATACCACGAAAACTTCAGAGGTCATTATACAGGCAATAGTTGCACGAAAGGGCGTGTAAAAAGAGGTGAAACTGTAAAATGTGTCGACTCTTGCCGTATTTCCGGGCTTTTGTTCTAGCAAAAATTTATCCGTTGATTTGTTTGTCTATTAACACTTTCTACACTGGTCAACACATGCTCGCAGCACTGGTCGTACTACTTGGTGACCCTAGTTCGCATTCATCTCTTCCAATACTAACTGCACCGGCATGAGATGCCGCTTGCCAAACTTCGTCCTTTTAGGTCATTCGAAACGTTAAACAATTGCTGCTTTCCGCAATATGGGTCGCCCGTGCGGAGTTGCAGAGTGGCTGGTAATGGCCGGATGTGTCGGCAAATGGCGGCTGCTTGTTTCTGGCTGCTACGTGGGCGGAAATTGGGAAAGACATTGTTTATGTAATGCCTCTTCGCATCAGCAGCGTTTGACGAGGGCATAAAAGACGCAAGACTGCGTACTGGGACGACCAGACTGCGGGGCTCACGCTGCTATGGGCGCTCTGCATACACTCGCCGCTGTCACTTTACTCGCCGTGGTTTCGGGGACGGAAGTCCAAGTGAGTGGGCTCAGACCCACTGACAATGCGGGCCTCCGTACGCAGGTGGATATTTCGCGTGCTGCCCTGGGAAGAAACCAGGCCTCACTCCGTGACCTGGAGGACTTCATAAACCGGCGGGACTTCACTGGGGTAATGTTTCCTCCATGTTTCAGAAAGCAATTATAAAACAATCAAAAGCGCTCTGCAAAAGATTTGAAGCCCTTCTTTAGAACTAATATAAAACGAAAACATTACGATGTCACTTCTTGAACAAAGTATTACACTTAAGTAGTAGTTCTTAAGGGGCGAGGGTGTCTAAAATGTCATCAGGTTCTTTTTCTGCCATCTGCAGAGAATAATTGCACCTATTGTGAGTAGTAAGCTTGAAACATCGTGCGGCCGCACGGAATGTGGAGTAATGCGCCAGAACCTGTGAGTTTTTTGTTACTCTTGTACAATGATAGCAAGAAATTTCCGATCTGTTAAGTTCATGTTGGAGTGAATTTTTCTATTCAGACGCTAATTTACAGAAAGGCGGCGTCTACAGGGCCGTCCTAGGGGACAATAAGCACTACACTAAAGCGACGTCCACCCGCATCATTGGTGGAAAAATGCCTCGTCTTGCCCTATTTCGCCCTCCATCACCCTAATGTAGCGTAAACTAAGCTGACATGACTTAACGAAAAAAGCGATGAAAATTGTAATGAAAACTAAAGATGTAAAAAAACAGATGATCACAAGAACGGGACTCGAAACAAAGCCTGTCGTAACGCGACGTTGATACGGAACCTTTGTACCTCAACGCATTTTTTTATTTCAATGACACATCACATGCGCAAACTAAACACAACAACGACAAAAACCGCTGGCGGACCCCTTGCGAGAAGAAAGCTGCTAAAGTTGCTTGAGGTTTGTTAGCGTCTCCATTATGGGCAGCCACTCTGCAAGTTCAGACAGAGCCCTGCCCACTTCAATCATCATTCGCATTGAATCAGCAAAATACTCTTTCAAGTGCTTAGCATCAACATCACGATGCGCTGTGAACCTAGCTGTCTTCCAAATGCCGTGCAGGGCCAGAACCACGACAACGGCATATGGTATTGATTGATTATTTTGGGTTTAATGGCGCAAGGCCGGCAAAAGAAAAGAGCGCCATGACAATGGTGAAGGAGATGAGAAGGATTTATAAGAAAGGGTTTAGTTCAAAAATGTACTTAGAGAATTCGTGTATAGGCCCATATTAAGACATAACGAGTAACACGCCCCTGAAGTGTAAAGCTTCAGGTTCCGTCACTGTTTTGCACTACGTCACGGAATCAGGTGAGATCATAGAGAGTATATATGTTTTAAAAGCCAGTATCTGCAAAGTAACTAAAAACGTTCTTGTGAGAGAACATGGGATGGTTTGATAGGAATAACGAAAGGTGCTGAAAAATATTATATGTGTAAACGTCATTAAAATGACCTCTTCTTTCAATGTTGCACATCCTACAATCAATAAGCATATGAAGCATAGATAGCTTGAGTGTTGCCGACGTAAGTCGAAAACGAGACAGTTCGAGGTGTAAAACATTGTTATCGAACCTATTTTAGCCAGAAAAATTGCACAGCTCAGCTCTCCTCCCTGAAGTACACCAATTTTTGAACAGAGGTTTTAAAGAGCGCATTACCCACACTCGCGCGAAATGTGCGATCACAGAGATAGTCCTTATTAACGTTGAACGTATTGCCACTAAGAGAAAATGAGAGGAAATCCAACAATATACTGTATTACCATGTTATCTAAATGCCTTCTTCATATCAAAGAACACGAAGAAGCAGTGTTGTTTATGGACAAAGACGTCTTTCACACATGATTAAAAAGCAACCAGATTATCTGTAGTTCAACTTCCATACCTGAGGCCTGTCTGATTTTGTGTCTTAAAGACCAATAAATTCGAGAAAGTAAAAAAAGTCGCCTATTGATCATTTATTCGAGAAGCTTACATACACAACTAGTGAAGGCAATAGGCATGTACCTATCAGTGATACAAGCATTTTTTTCCCTTTTTCTAGAAGTGGTTTAACGATAGCCTCTTTCCATGTTCTTAAAAAGTCACCTGTTTAGCATATTTTGTTAAAGAGACAGATTATTGTTTACGGAGCGTCACTGTGTAGGTGTCTAATCGTGTCATAGCTGATTCTATCAGCTACAGGGGTTGACTTACCACATGTCGAGAGTGCACTCATCTATTCAAGCAGGGTAAATGGGGCATCGTATCCCTTATTTAACGTTGGTTCAGATGTAGGGGCTGACGATCAGCTGTCTTGTAGTGCTCTAAAATGTGTATAATGCAAAGAACTGAATACATGTTCACAGTGTTTCCCGAAAGTATCTGCTGGATACTTTACTGCGTTACCCACACTTCTTACGCGGGGAACAGGATGATCCTTGCATCCTTTTAGTTTCTTTATTCTTTTTTCCAAGATTTCGTATAAGAACTTACAAAAGATATAAACGTGGTCCAACTTTCATTTTTTGCTATGCGCCTAGTACGCTTTCCTCTGGCTTTTACCCGCCTAAACTTGTGCAGGTGGTCGGTTGTGGGATGCCGGTGTAAGAGTACTCAGGTCATTCTGTGCAGACAGTGCAAGCCCGCAGTCATGATTCCACCATGGTCTGGGTTTTGGGAAAGTTTTAGACGTGGTCTTTGGAATGCTTTTCTGAGCACATTCAAAAGTTGGGCCGTAATCAGTGAACTCGCTGCTCCCATATCTAAATGGGTTATTAATGTGGGGGTAGCCAGTGTATCGTATGCGATGTACCTTGCATGCGCAGAAAGGGATTGTAGCGGTTATAGATACGCATGTGCATCTGGAAAACTGTTGCGTCAGCTAGTTCAGCCTCGATATCTTCGCGCGTAGGCATTTGGTAGTGCTCCCTTTTGATGCAGCCAGGAAAGTTCTTTTTATGTTTTCCAGTGAGATTTTTGTAATTTAAAAGTCCGAAGCACTTTGTATTTGGAGCCACTGCTTACAGGAAGTAGCTTTACAGAGAAATGGTCGCTGCCATAGTGGTTGTAATTACCTTCCACTCAAGCACAGGAAGTAATATACCCGAGCCGATTGCCAGGTCCATTGCTGAATAATTGTGATGCTCGGAGTCGAAATATTTGTGGTTTTTTTAATTGAAGATGCAACACCCGGACGACGTGAGAAACCTTTTAAACAGCCCCCCTCGAGCATCGGCTCGCATAGATCCCCGGCTGTGGCTGTGAGCATTAAATTAACGGTTATGATGTGCGGTTGCAATAGCTCATGGATGGGGTTTTAAAATTCAAATTTGGAGAAGCGATATTCAGGAGGAATGTAAAAAGCGCACACAGTTACTACTTTGCCGGAAATTATGGCTCTAACAGCCACAGCTTCGAGTGACGTCTCCAGCTGAAGGTAGGGACACCCCACCGATTTTTGTAGTACTATTACCCCACCGCCAGACGGGTGGATGCAGTTATCTCTGTCCTTACGGAAAGCAATGTTCTGTGTTAAGAAGTTTGTCTGTGACGGGTGCAGGTGTGTTTGTTGGGGGCACAATATTTTTGGTTCGTGATTAGGAAGGATTTCATAAATATCGTCAAGATTTCTTAACATGCCACTACAATTACAATGCGTAACATTTTCAGCTTTCATAAAAATCAACGAAAGAGAAAAAAAGAATCATCGGATGTTTAATTTTTTAAGTGTTATTCTTTAGTAGTATGTGTTTTGGAGCCCTTCTCAACAGGTTTGTTAGGTTGATAGTCAGTTCCTGGTGCAATGATTTTACGGGCATTTCGTTTGGTTGGTTGACCACGAGCAGTGGCACCGCGGTGCTCTTGTGATGTCTCAGGAGTAGACATACATTGTGAGATATCCATGGCATAACCTCGATTTATAAGGGAGCAACACCATACTGGGGACCGGAGTTTGTGCTAGAGGCCGTAGCCTGAGCACTGGACACAACTGCCACAGCAGGGGCATCAGGGGCAGCCTTCTGCTGTTGCACAGGAGTTTGAAACGAAGAAAGGTCAACATCGCTTACCTGCACAGGAGTCATGTTGGCGGCCATTGCCCCACCACTAGGTCGAAGTATAGCTGCAGAAGCCACGGTACTGACTTTCTGCTGCAGAGTGGGGGCTGCCACGCGACCAGGTGAGCTTCACTGCTCTGGGTACCCGCATACCAGACGACGCCCCACCCCCCGGCGAGCTGCGTTTGCGTAATTTTTTCCCGATAGCAAAACATGTTTCAGGCTTGGTTGTAAAAATGTTAGGATGTCTGGGACTTTCAGTTGAATTATTTCTTTATCTTTCTTGAATGCTGGACATGCGCGTGAAAAGGCAGGGTGTGGTCCACTGCACTTTGTGCATTTAACTTGTTGCCGGCTGCAATCGTCACTGGTGTGGTCAGTGTTTGTGCAATGAGCACAGATGGGTCGACCACGGCACGAGTCAGTGCCATGGCCGAACATGTGTCACTTGAAGCACTTTCGCGGATTCGGTATGAATGGACGCACAGGGCCGGCAATAAATGTACCATGGAGAGATTCAGGAGGTGTTGGATGACTGAAAGTCAAAACAATGTGCTTTGTTCGGATTTCCCCGCCTGCGCGACGCAAATTTATCCTCCTTACAGCTGTTAAGCCTTGGTCTTTCCGTCTTTTAAAGAAATTATTTCTACTTTCATGAAGTTGCTCTCGTTCAGAGATGACGCCTTTGGTTGTATTTAGGCTGCGATGTGGTGTAACTGCCACTTTTAGTTGAGCCAGGGTGTGCTGATTCAGAAGGTTTTCACGTGGATTTTTTTCTTTGTACTTCTATGAGGGCGTCCCCTGAGGTAAGTTTTTTTGCGGGGTAATCTCTCCCAACAATGCTATCAAAGCATGTTGCAATAAGGAACACAGACTTGTAGGGGCGAACCAGCTTACGGGCCCGGGCTGTCGACGTCTCACATAGCCATGGCAGTAAAACACCGGGACATCCGTATCCCAATGCCTCGCGCTAGAACATAACGCGTACTAAAACAACCCACTGGAACACTCGTTTTTCAAAGGCTCATGCTCGAACGTTTCCGACTCGTTTTGAACAGATCGCGGTAGAACGCTCCGTGCTTCAAAACACGAGACTTTTACGACAAAGCTGTATACCTCTACCCACAATGTTTTCATCTCCGTGGGAAAAAACGCCCAGGCGCCAAGGCGTAGGACGCGAGCGCTAAACATCTAGACTGTATTATACACTTCCTCATAACTTCAAAACCCAATCATACATCAAAACCGCATCATCAAAACCACATCATACAGTTCTACACGGCTCGCTTCGTCCCTCCCAGGTCTAACGTTAGTGGAGATGGCCGGGCTTTTTTGGGCTAGAGGTACATTGCCCTTTTCTGAATGTATCAAAATATATTTGCTGAAGCTTTCACCTGTTATAGCTCGTTTGGCGCCAATTACTCCGGTCGGGCGCCTTTTGTAGGACCTACCGGGGATTCTAGAGGTAAAAAAGAAAGCCATAAATTCATGGAGTACATTCCGTAGAAAGGCCGGTTACCCACCACGGAGCCCCACAAGAAACCGTGAATTTGGAGCAAATGCTAACCGTATCTTCCGGCTATAATCATATGTGTTTGTGTTTCTCGAAAAATAAACCAGTCGAGACTGTAACGCTCTCCCTCGGGCTCTTTCTTAAAGGGGCCATGCAGACGAAACAGGTATAGTTCATTCGAAAGATTGTTTTGTGAGTATCATACTGACACCCTTTTAAATTCACGCTTCGCTCAAATAAACTACATTACTAGGAAAAAAGGTAATGGCGAAGTACGCACAAGCGCATTTCCTGCAACGGAACCTATGATATCAAATGCCCAGCTGTGCGATTAGCTGAGGCCGGCAAAAGCAAGCACGTTACTCCTGCAAGCGCTGTGCAAGAGTAACCGAGTGCTTCTGTAAACAATGTTTCTGGTAGTTTCTAGTGGAGTAGAGTGCACTTCATCAATCGGGATTACGGTGGGACGTGCAGCTGTAGCGAGAAGTCAAGGGTGCTCGAAAAGTCCATGCCAAATTGCTTCAAGCTGATTGGAAGTTCGAGTGTCACAGAGATAATAAAAGGAGGCGCAGCCTGAGGTAATCTTGTACATCAGATTGCGGCTGGGTGCAGTCTTAAGTAATTTGAACGGTTGCTGTTGGCCACACGTACGAGTACAAAGAGAAAAATGTGTCATCGAAGGAATCTTGTAATTTCGGTCGCTGTGGAGCGCATATCGATTCTACAAAAGAATACATTTCTGGAATGGAATCAATGAAGACTTTCTGTTCAATAGGGTTATCTTATTGTGGGTGCCTATGCATTTCTGTCACAACAGGTTGTTGCACAGAACCCGCTCGGGGACCACGGCATCGGCACTCTACTGATCACGAACCCTTTGAGGAGCCTGGCCAGCCACCAGCAAGCCCTGTTTCAACAGCGCATTGCGAACAACACGCTTGGCTTGCAGCAGGCGCTGCGGGAACTATTTCTGACACCACCAGCTGGTTCGGTCGGAGCCTTGATCTCGCGCACTGAAAAACCAGCCACGCCAACTTGATTGGATCAAGTACTTGTGCTGCAACAGAAATGTTCTGGAACCACGGTTCTGTAACTGCCCGCAAAGCGTTTGCTGTTGCTTGGGAGATATTAATTGCTGTGCTATTTTCACAGCTCTACGTTCGAACGACATTGTAAATAATGCGCAGCTGAAGTGGGAACAATAAATGTCCTTTTTTGTATTGGCGACTCAGTGGCTGAAACGTTGGGCCACTAAGCACAGCATCGCAGATTATGTGACGTGACCTGGCAGCAGCGTGTCGTGTTAAGGCGAAAAGTAACAATGGCAACGTATTGAATTGTTTGGCACGCTCTCATGAAGCCGCGTTGATCTAACCTGATTCCCAGCCAACTATTTTGTGCGGCTTAGAGACAAATAATGATTGCTGTCGGGCTAATTGGCGGGACATCCTTTGAAGAGAAGTATCGCTGGGTATGCTCACAAAGTCCGCCACAGATCGCCGCATTCACGTGAAAGTTTGCGTTTTGAATGAGTAGCATACTTGGCCGAGTACCCCTACACTTGGACCGTGTAACGCCCTGCGTTTCCACAAAAATTCAGATTGTTCAATGCAGGTGGAACATTGAACTGCGGTCCGTTGTCCGCCAGCGTCTGTGTTGTTCTCTCCGAGAAACCTTCCTGTTTGGACAGTTGGTTATAGTATTCGAAAAAACTCTGCAGAAATTCAGCGAATCGCCTATAATGCGTCGCATTCTTATGCCGTTTTTTATAATCTGAGTTGTCTACACGCAAATATGACTATGAATAGCAAAACACATTGTAATATTTTTCTGTCCTCAAGTTTCCCTTTTTTTTTGCCAATAGGGTAAATGTATAGAGATAGAGTGCCTCTACTTTGGTAATTATTTTTTTACGAAGATGCAAAGCGTTTTGCGGAGATGGCTAGTTTACACAATTTTTTATTCGTATTTCTAATGTTACTTTTCTGACGTGTTTTCGTTAGTCTTCGGTATTTCGGGGAGATGTATAAGATGTATATCCTTGATTTTGACAGATATTTTTGCGGAAATTTTGTTTTCTATATTAATATTTTTTGCCTTTTCAAAATTATGGTCGACCAAGTATCTCCATGTAACGACTAAAGGTGTTACTTCGGCCAAATCTGCAATTTCGTGGGTATGGAAGGCATTATACGGTTCGCTCATTTTCCCCATTTTTTACTCGTATTTGAAACGCTTTTTCGCGGTCTTTCGCTGTTTAGTTTTTGGTTTCGTGGAAACGTATAAGATGCGTATTTTTTATTTTGTCAGATCATTTTTGCGAAACATTTACTTTTTTATTTTTTATCTTTGTTTCTCCAGAATTTTGTGCAACAAATTATCTCCATGCACGCTATTCTAACGATTCGATACGTTGCTTCCGACAAATGTGCATTTTGTGTAAATTCAGGGCGTTAGGCGGTTGACACATATTCGATATTTTTATTCGTATTTTGAACGTTCTTTTGCAGAATTTTTTTTTATTCTTCGGTTTTGGGGGTGGTATATGACATGCATATTTTTGATTTTGTCAGATCATTTTTATTAAAATTTTATTTTGTACTGCTCTTCTTATTTTTTTTTTATTTCGAAAATTGTCCAACCAATTTTCTTCATCACGCTATTTAGCGAATAAATACGTTACTTTCAGGAAATGTGTGTTTTGGAAATGCAGGGTGTTACGTAGTGTGCGCATTCTCACTATTTTCTATTCGTATTTTGAACATTTTTCTGTGGATATTTTGGGGGGGTTCTTTGGGTAGTTGTATAAGATGCATATATTTGATTTTGTCAGATTATTTTTGTAAAAATATCATTTCTTTTTCTATTACTTTTGTTTCGTTTTTCAGAATTCCGTCCGACAAAATATCTCCATTTACGCTATTATAACGATTAGAAGTGTTACTTCCGCCAAATCTGTATTTCGTGGAAATGCGGGGCGTTACACGGTCCTGGCAGTGGGGGTACCTGGTAAAGAATGGTATGCAATAAAAGTTGCCTCAAAACACGGAAGAGAGGAGGGAAGGGCTCTCTTGTGCTATCTGTACCAGGGTAGCTCTAATTTCGTTCATCTAACAGCTGCTTCTTATACGGCACCCTAATGTCCCTTAAAAACAGATACTTGGCGGTCCTTGCGATCAACACAGCTTAGCAAATCTTGCTGAATGTCGTGAGAAGTCAAAGCGCCTCTTATTCTCTCTTCGGCATTTGGAGTGACACGCTTCGTACACGATCATTTGTTCATCGACATTTGTGCCAGAAAAGTGACTTTTCCGACGTGTTCGCGAAGGGAGAAGACCATTCCTTCCTCAACATGCATTCTGCAGAAGACCTTCGTGGTATTTCCAGGCTTTCATAGAGCTTCAACTGCTTCATTGCTCGTGCAACATTAAATTGCTTTGGTAAACAAAATGTTTGAATTCAAGTTGGCAAACTTCCCCAAAGGACCTGCACAACACTTTTCTTTCAGGTACTTTTCGGGAAAAAAGAAGCGAATGGGGAGAATTCGAAAATGCTCATGAGGGTCAGCGCAAACGAAAGAAGGGGACAGGAAAATGTAGTTCAGTGCTTGTATTGTTGCCTCTGCTCGTCTCTCATGTTTTCGTTTGCGCTGACCCTCATAACAATGAGCGCCGGCACGATTTTGTCTGGAGGGGGGAAAACCGTTTGAATTACGTGAGAGAGGGTGGGAAGACCAGGGCAATTGTTCTGGTGTGGCTTGGGAGAAGGGGTGGGAAGTTCCCTTTTGCCCCCTCCACCCTTACCTACGCCCATGACCATGAGTACTATCCGGGCACTACGCCCGGTCTTTATGTAAGGCGGACACAGATGTAAAAAGATATATCAAGGTCCATGCAGGAACAGTTTAAAACACCACCAGCAAATTCAGCGCTGCTGTTTTTCCTTGTTTTTTTTTTTGTTTTTGAAAAGCGGATACCACTGCTCGCTTACCCACTCGCCCCGATGCTATCGCTTCGCGGGATCAATGAGGGCGGGAAAAAATCACGCTTTCCGCAAAGTTTGCGCCCATGGTGCCCTGACCTGAAAACCGTTTTTTCCCCGCTTTTTGACGGCGTCGTTCTTCGTCATCGCGCGCCGATAAGTAGGTTAGTACGAGAAAGCACAGGGGACCGGCGAAGTCACCTGCCGGCCACTGCGCTAATGTGTTTTGCGAGGCTCATTGGTCTGAACTGGCTACTTAGAAAGGTTTTGTGAAGCGATACTTCTAGTCGAGTGGTCAAATGTTATGCGGACCACGAATCCCGATGGAGCTTACGATTGCTTTCATCAAAAGTTTGCAATTACATATGACGATTGCTTCTCGTACAACCCTCCACAGCGTACCGAAAGGCGAGAAACCGCGGATGACTAAAATGTGTTTGAAAGAAACGCACATGAAAATACAGGGTGTTTCAGCAAACACTGCCAAAAATTCTTAAAAATAGGCTCTTCGAGAAAAAAAGAAACCCTCTTCAGAAGGAGATTGCTAGCTGCGGCGGACGCCAGATAGTATCAAGGGTGTGCACATTAGTTAGGTGGGTAATTAAACTCTACTAATTAACTTCTTAATTAGCAGAGTTTGGTGGTTATTGTCAATGGTGATTTTGTAGCCCCGGGGAAGACGATTTCATATCAGGTTTTAAAACAACGAAAAAGTCGGTGTTTAAAGCCCTGTAGCGCGAGGAAACCTGCGTTTGTTTTGCGCTCAAAAACGAAACTCGCCGCTCGATGAGCGCTGGAAGTGCTGAGCGAACGCAACGTCCGCTGGTGACGTGTTTCAATAGATTTGGCGGCCAATTCGAAATGTAAGTGCAATTTTCCCTAGCTAGGGAGCCTCGATGCGAGGCATAGGCAGCAGTGCATCATGCGCAACTTTTGCTTACTCACTGGGCGGAAGCCAAAGTCTAGTAATCGCCAACTACGTAGCTGCGGATTTTAAAATGCTGTTAGGAGCCAACCTGGGGCTCCGCCAGTGCACGTACCTCCGGAGTCAGCCTTTAATTACCATTTACAATGCACTAGCTTTGTTCAAAGAATAAAGGCACACTTTTGTGCCAGTGCAGAGCTTGTTTTGCGGCGCCGGTATTGCGGAATGCAACACTCGAGTTATTTTTACGTGGTATCGGCTTGACGGCTAAAATCGTAGCTGACAACTTTTTGGAATTGCAGCGCGACATTGTTTTGTACCAGCTTCCGTTCCATTTGTTCTAAGAAGTGCTGACATAGGATTAGTAAATCCTGACCTCATACTTTTTTTAGCTGTTTTGAGTCATGTAACAAATATCAATGAACAAAAATGGTTTATTTCAATGTTTCATTTGGTTGTAGGCCTATTTGGGCGCTCCACAACAGTAATATTTTGGACGACTGCGCAGAATATTTTACATGATGTGCTCAAATTGTTTTCCGTCCATTGCAATGCACAGACGAAGGCGCTCTTTCATGGAGTTCATAGTGGATAAAATCATCTGTCTGGGAATGTTGTCGATGGAGCTCCTCACACGTTGCTTCATATCCTCGAGGTTGGCCGGCTCAGTCTTGAAAACCTCATTTTTAACATATCCCCAGAGGAAGAAGTCCAAAGGTGACAAATCGGGTGACCTAGGCGGCCATGGTGTGGTTCCACCACGCCCAATCCACTGGTTGGGAAAGGACTCATCGACGAATTTATGAGCCAGTGAGGAAAAATGCGGCGGGGCTCCGTCGTGCTGGAACCACATTTTTTTCAGCGCAGCCAGTGGAAACTCTGAGGCAAACTCGGAGACGACGCCCTTTAAGACGCACTCTGTGTACTTCTTTCCGGTAAGGTTTCCGTCAATGAAGTAAGGACCAACAATAACGCCGTTATAAATACCACACCATACGTTTACTGACCACCTTACCTGGTGCTTATGCTCACGGAGCCAGTGGGGGTTCTGATCAGACCAATAATGTGCGCTGTGCAAATTGACATTCGAATTCCTACAAAATTGGGCCTCGTCAGTCCAAAGCACTCTGTTGAGGAATTCCCGATCTTCGTCGCATTGAATAAGGCACCAGTTGCAAAAATCAAGCCGTTTTTGAAAGTCGCTTGGTCTGAGCTCTTGGTGAAGACACACATGATATGGGTGGTAGCTGTGTCTTGAAAGTGACCTCCAAACTGAAGCTGGGCTCGCTCCATATGCGCTGGCAATTTCCCTGACGCTTGCTTCCGGCCTGACAGCGACGTATGCCAGCACATCGATGTCAAAATCTTCGGTTGCACTGGCTGGCCGCTTCCTTCTCTGAGCATGGACTGATCCAGTGGTTCTAAACCGATTAAATATCGATACAAATGTGGCGCGAGCTGGCACACGACGGCCAGGATGTTGGGCAGCATACAGCATCGATGCCAGTTGCGCGTCCTTTTGCGCGCTCACATAAGCCAGTAAAATGTCCACTTTCTCGGCAACTGAGTACTGGAGTTGAGCTGGCGCAGCCATTTTCACAATAATAACGCGGTGGCTTTGAAACCTTGATCCTCAAATGGAAGAGGTGACACCAGTGGTACGGTCTTGGCTATGTCGCACGCACACTGCGTAAAGAAGCATTTTAAAGCGAAAAGCCGCAAGCACTACGCAAGGCCGCAAGCTATAGCCGCGAAATCCCTCCTGGCTCAGCAAACAAGCCTTTCCTTTATCTGAGGCGCTTTCTAACACGCAGCGATTATAAACGAGCAGCAGATAAAGCTAACGAAAAAATGAACGGATGGTGACGTTTCGCACTTTGCACGTCTGGTAGCCACTTAAGATGTGGTCAAGACAATAAAAAAAAATAAAAGCAAAACTGTCGGCAACGTCCACTAGGGCTGCCGAAACGGGCGACCGTGTAGTGGGCGATGGCCTTTGTTTCTTGCGCCTACCAACGAAAGAAAAGATAACGCTGAAAAAATACAGGAGGCGATGGCGTTGATATCAGCTGGTTCTCTAGCGTGGGGAATCACCAGCCCCTTCTTGAATTGGGCGACACAGTCACAGCAACACGTCATCAGCGGATGTTGCGTTTGCACTACACTTCCGGCGCACCATGTGCGCTGAGTTTCGGTTTCATGGGGGAAAAATGCTCGATTTTTTGCGGGCTGCAGGGCTTTACAGAGTGCCTTTTTCTTTGCTTTGAAAACTGATCGGTTATCGTCGTTTCCGTGGCTACAAACTCGCCATTGGCAATAACGGCCAAACTTCACTAATTAAAAAGTTAATTAGACAATTTTAGTTATTAACTATGTAATTCGCATGTTTCTTATAACTGCTCACGTCCGCTGAACCTGATAGCTTGTTCCTTAAGAGAATTCCTATTTTTCTTGAAAAGCCTACCTTCAGGAATTTTTGAAAGTGTTCACTGAAACACCCTGTATATTGTAGAAGCAATCTATTCAGATACAAAAAATCAGTTCAAGGACCAAAGAAACAAAGCTAATAGATCCTAATGCGGGAAAAAAAGACAAAACATTCACAATTTGTTTAATACTGACGTAATAATCAGAGCCGATATTACATGCAAGGAAATAAATTGTTCTTTGAATCTCCATATTAATGGCGATGACATCGCGCATGAAGTTATTCAGAACAACGAAGTCTTAACCAATGCAGAGCTGTAAAGGAGTTTAAAAGTTATAGGATACAATAGAATCTATATTTCCCATAATACTGATCATCGTGCTAGAGGCTTGCCGAGAAACCTGCTAAAAATGAGCTTGACGGAGCCACAGGCTTCCACGTTCGGAGCTGTACAGCGCAATAAAAGATAAGTGCAAGTATACATTACGAGTCGTACACTCTAATATACACGCATGTGCCCTACTATTGCACAAACAACAGAGGTCGCACGTAACACATTTCATTAAAGGACTTTCAATAGAAAGATACTATGACTCAGGCATTACAATAGGCGGTACCTACGGCGAGCCTACAAAATGATCCAGGTACGAATTTATTTGTGCACAATGTGCAGACAAGTCATTCTACATTTTTTTATTTACATAACCCTAGTTCTGAATTGGTCGGAGACAAAAAAACGATCGAATAAAAAACAGTAAAGAAGCAAGAAGAAACAAAACGCGAAGTGTACATGCACAGAAATACATCCAAACAGTACATTTACTATGAATAGCGGCCGTTTTCTCTTAGGGCGAGATCTCTTATTTGCGTAGTATTTTTTCTAATAGATACAACAGAGTGTAATTAGATATTTTGTTCAGAACTATTATGCTTTGATATGATAGCACTTGTTTTCCATAATTTGTTATGGTGTTTTGTTCATGTCGCTTTGAATGTCTTAAAGGAGCCATGAAGAGAAAATACAACTTCGTTTAATTTGAAAGAACGAGGATTCAGTATCTCACTGAGCTCCATTAGAGCCACAAAAGATGTTTTTTTAACGAAAAAAAAAGCAAGAAGTATTTGAAAACTTTCAAATTTTGCGCCACACTGACGTGTTAGGAGCAAGAATGACGTCATACGGGCCAACAATAAAACATAATTATCAGTGCGTTAAGTGCACGTTAGCATTCAAGTGATGCGGTCAAATGGAACTAGAGGCCCCATTACAGACGTCCAGTCATGTGTCGTCGCGACAGGTCTCTTAGGCGGCCGCCAATCGCACAAACAAGGTTCCGTGACGTCATAGAAAAGTTGCGGAAAATTGGCTAGGGGGTCGCGACTGCTTCAAACGTTTTCTTTAATATATCCGTTATTTGTTCGAAGATTGCGATGATACTGGTATCATTGTTATCGGGACTAAGCAGTCTTTCTAATAAACCCAACTTGTATTTTGTCTTCATGGCTCCTTTAAGGAATGGTGCGTCCGGTTAGATTCGCTGTCTACAACCTGCCACCTATTTTTATGTACACAGCAGTCTAAATTCATAAATTTTTCCCCTCGAAACATGGAGTACTTATAGAACAGCGGAGCCATCCGCAGATCGCTGGTGCAGCCTTTGTAATTGATGTAAATTTTTAACATTCTTTACTGCCAAATGACTGACATTTTATAACTTTCCTGGTGATAGGTCGCGATAGAAGTGCGCCATAGCATAACTTGGAATAGAACAAGGTGTCACAAAGCTCTTTTCTACCCAGAGTGGAATGATATCGGCAGTTCAGTACAACATTCCTAAAGTTCGGACCATTTCATTGCTGGAGTGCGTTGTATGGGTGTTCCAGGAGAGTAGTTTTTATTGAACCACACTTATAGAAAGTTCCTTCAAGTGTTTGTGTAGGCTCTGTTGTGGTTGTTTTATTTATGGAGCGAAAAGTTACATATTTTGTTTTTGCAGAATGTAGTTGCATATCATTCTGATGACGCCACAAGGAAAGCGATGAAAAATACTGATTAATAAAGGCCGGATTTCATAGAAAAAATAGGCACGCAAAACAACATTTTAGGTTTGCAACGTTGTAAATGTAGGTGCCATAAATTGCTAAATAAATGCAAGTAATTTTAAAACAAGACGTGTGTGACCTGTATCTACAACTGGAAAACCCCAAAAAAAGTTTATTGTTTATGATGGTGCGAAGGATCTAATGGTTGGACATAGCCGTTCAATTGTCCCATAAAACTACTGGGCTAATTAATCATCACCAGTTGGCCTCATTCAGTAAGCGCACCACTCGGATTCGTGTTCGATGGCCACTGTCGCTTGCTCGAGCGTCGCATATAGTGCAACAGGCATGAAAAAGATTACTCGAAAGATGGGAATACTGATTGCAAAAACACTAATTTATGTCTGTACAATGCAATTACAATATAGTGCAGCAGAAACAAACACATATAATAAATGCAAGAGATACAACAATTTATAAAAAGTAACATGTTCTTACATGAAGACTGTTAGGTACAACTTTGGCCATTTTCTCACAAACAATGACATTATCTAAACTCTACAGGCAAAATGTCCCAACACTCCAAAATACACTTCAACACATATGAAGAGCATTTTTCAGAAGGTGGTTAGCAGAGAAAAATATTTTTCGTTTAAGGGAATATTTTAAAGCCTGCAGGCCCAAGGAAATGCAGCGGCGAAGTGATGTCTCGCCGTTGGCTCTTAAATACAGAAGTGGACTACTTATAAAGGCGTGTTGGATGCCCAACCGTTGCGTTGGAAACAGACTTAAATTTGAGTATGATTCTGGAAACCAGGATTCGACTGCACACGTTTGAAGAACACTTTGTGGTCTAAGAATCAGTGTGAAAACTGTGGAAACTATGGCAGACTACCATTATTTCCTGATTTTCAGATCCAACATTGTGCCTCATGTTGCTGAGTATGAGCGCTGAGAACAAACGCTCGGCGTTCACAGGCGTTATTGGAGCATAGTTTTAGTTGGCACCATTCGATGGCTTACCTGGCCCTGGGATCCTAGAGGGCTCACCAGGAAGGACTCCTGAAAGTTCGTTGAGGAGAGAAAACTACTTGTTCTTGTCTAAAATCTAGTGTAACATCACCCGTACTTTTTTGGATTTTGGTCTTTCAGAAACAGCAGCTATTCTTTTCTGTACGCGTAAATTTTGCGCAATGTTCATATTTAGAGTTTCTCATGAAGATTCAAAGTCTTGACGTTGTTCACAAAGAATGTGAAGTTGGTGAAAAAGTATGTGGGGCTCTTGGAGGCTGTCCACAGAGAGGACTGCCTTAGAATTTCTAACTGCAGCCCTCTCGTCACCTGAAAAGCCGTTTATCATGGCCTTTACCTTCCAAAAGTAGCAAGTAACATTGAACAGCTACGAGCCATGTTCCCCAACGTGTGGCGATTGATTGATTGTATGGTTTAACGCGCCGACGCAACTCAGGCGATGAGGCGCGCCGTAGTGGAGGGCTCCGGGATAATTTTGACCACCTGGGGATCTTTAACGTGCGCCGAAATCTCGAACACACGGGCGTTTCTGCTTTTCGCCTCCATCAGAAAAGCGGCCGCCGCGGCCGGGAATTGAACCCGCGACCTCGTGCTCAGCAGTCCAACGCCTTAGCCACTGAGCCATCACGGCGGGTAAACGTGTGACGATGGGCGCTGGCAAAAGGGGTTCGGCATCCTCTTCTTGAACAAGCTATAAAAAGTAAATTCCCTCTTCCTCTCCCCCCCCCCCCCAACAAAAAAAAAAAAGCAGCGGGTACGTGAATTTTTTCTTTTTCGTTTGCTATTCACCCTCCTTTCCCCGGACGGCTTTGCGCAGTTGTTGTGCGGGAGAGTTTAGGAGAGTCATTGTCGCCGAGTGACATGAACAGCGATCTCAAACCCCCTCGAAGGAGACCCTTCAGGCTAAATAGTGTTCATGTGGGCGCCGATTCTGAATAAAAGTCATTTGTAGGCATTTATAAACATTTAGGCCCAAATCACCAAAAGAGACTTTTATAGGCAATATAAATACACCCTAAAAGTCCTACTTAACATCTTATTCATGCTCAGATACCAAATATGGTCGACAGAAACGCAAGGCCCAAAATAAGCATGTTGCCTAAAATCCCGTCGCTAATGATCAGTCTACGAAATATCCGGTTATTATATTTTTTGTTACTATGTCCTGTTTGCTAGCGGTTGTTGCGCTTGTTGCGCTTGTTACCTTGTTACGCTTACTCCTTTTAGGTCGAAGCTAGTTGCTGGCTCTGAAACTTTCAGTAAACCATTACTCCGCTCGAACTCCTTTGGTAATCTCCAAATACTAGCTAGCCCTTTTTTTTTTTTTGTCACGCTACACATAGTGCGCTCTACATGCCGCGCATTGTACGCCTACATTTGCGTACGTCACCAAATCCGAGCCGAAGGGGAGGCAACAGGAGGCTAGCGGAAAGCAAAGCAGCCCGCTCATGTGCTAAGTAGCGCTACAGCACGCTACAATTGTCGTGTGGGAGAAAACTACCTGTTCGGTAAGCATCGTGAAAACAGATGTACATTCAAGTTCGCTGCGTTGCGACGTGGGAACGTCTAAAGAGGCAAGCGTCTGCAAAAAAAAAAAGAAAAAAAGTTCAGAATGCGGCTAAACAAGGTGAATAGGGAGTGCGCGCGTGCGCGAAGCGATGGCAACGCGCTTATTAGCGCCGCCCATGTTTTATGCACAATCGCAGCGCCCTCGGCGTGTCTCGCAGGCGCCGCTGGTGCATCAGAGCGGGTCACACACGCGCGCTTCATACAAATGCAATCAAGGCAGCTCGCCTCGACGCTTGTGCCCGTAAGGGATGAACCGGAGCGCTTGGCGGGAGTTGCGAAGAAATGCGCCGCATAACGGAGGACGCGCGAGCGGGAGTTTCCGCAGGGGGGCTGTAAATAATGGTCGACTAACATCCGTCGCTGCGAAGGCACGCGGAAAGATTAGGTTCTCCGAAAGAGATGAAACAAAAGGGAGAAAAAAACTCGGGTACCGGTTTTTTGTTTGTTCTGTTTCCCGGGGAACACCATCATCATCAGGAGGGATACCGACGGCACGCCATCGTCATCAAAGGGAAGCGACAGCTTTTGTTCACCCTCGACGTGTGGAAACCACCTCCGTCGCTTCGGCCAGCGGCTCCGTATCATATTCAATTTCCCTTTTGTCGTGTCCTCAAAGCTTTGCATTTTGAAATATGCGTTGAAAGCATTGCTTGTTAAAGTATGTTTCGCCAAGTCCCTTGTGGAAAGCAGAAGAGTGGGGAACATGATGTTGTTTGCTTACGCCACCGTAAAAAAATTCCTCGCTCTCAAAATAAATGCTGTTATTGCTAAAAAGAAAACAGGGCACATGTGCGCGCACTGCTGCCGGAATGGCTAGAAACCTGCAGAAATTTTGCGACTGTCTCAAGTTTAACGCTTTCACTACGAGTTCGAAAATTGACGTACAGTTTCGCGGCAGGGTTTTGGGGTTCGTCGAAGCACTGCATACCGAGAAAACCAGCGCTCACGGCGATACTTTCCTTAACGTACGGATGTCTCGTAGTTTTTTACATCTAAGATCTTTGCTCCCAGCACCAGTATGCATCCCCCGCAGTCAAAATATAGGTTCCTGCGCGTATGTGTGTACCTTCCTTAACAGTTACCGCGGTCAACGCTTAAGAAAAATACGTTATCTGTACCGTCCACCAGCATTTGGTGTGCCATTATGTCGTGTGCTAAGAAGCTTCGCTGGTTATCCACCTTCATAGAGTAAAACTGCTTTTTTTTTTTAGCGCGGCGGCATTGCTAAGCTCTTCGAACAAATTTCCGTGGCCGCAAGGGGTGCTCAGGTGCCGTGCCCCAGTGTCGGTCTCCTTTCGCAGCGCTTCTGGATCGCAGCAAACAAAAACTGGAGTGTGACAAACACTGTTGTGAACCAAAATGTGGCGAGACAGAAACGTATATTAAGATGTAAAAAATACAAACAAGGCATTTAGCGAAATTGGTGCCTTACCTTGATTCCTAAAAAGTTAGCTTAGCTCAGGAGCTGCCACAGACAGCTTCAGCTTTGGAATGGGTAATTCCGCTCGAACATTTCCAGCGACCACTTTGAATAAAATTAGTGCGCTGTATTGTTGGTCGGGACCGCTGTCTTCAATGGCATCCCTTGCCATGTATTTGAATGGTTTTCATTCAAGCGACACTAAACAAAGTGATTGGCCCTAATTGTTTTCGTTTCTCTTTCTTTCAAAGCGAAGCTTTACTAACCAGCTCGAGCTGAGTGTCGCCGTGCTCAGCAATTTAACTTTACTTTCACCGCAGCTACGCCGTAGCCTTGGCAACGCATCACTTGTCGCGTCGCGCGGAGCTCCGCCGCCGCATGCTCTAGCCGCCTGCGCCGACTTGGCGCATTCGCTCTCCTGAGCTGGGTCAACGCTTGACCACGTGACTCGCCGCGCGCCTGGCTGAGAAAAGCGCCGTGCTCGCCTAGTCAATGCGAGCGTGGCCATGGATGAGAACGAGGCCAGGCCGTCTTCTCTGAGGGTCGCGCAGAAGCGGGATGCCTTGAGCCGTCGTCAACAAGCGGCGTCTGAACACCCCGCGGATATCGCAGGAGATCTGCTTCACTTGAGGGGGTCCGGAAGGCGAAGCGCGCGTAGCTAGCGTTAGAGACTGAGGAAGTGTGTGTACCAAAGCATAATCGCAGTTGTGTTTAGCACCGACCCAGGCACAGCCGTCACACCTGGCTGAACAATGAGTGTATACGTAAGTATACTGATTAAAGATAAATGAAAGGGTAACGAAGTGGAACCAATACTTAACCAGGGTAATACAAGCTTAAAGGAGCACTGACACCAATTTTCGGCGTTAATATTATTGCACAGATCGCTTCCTTCACTCAACATAATACCCTGGCTGAAATATGAGCGGCCTGCGACGCGAAGAACGTAGTTCAATTGGATCTCATTTATCGCGCCGACGGAGCAGCGCGCGGAGCGGCACTCAGCAAATGGACATCAGCGTGACGTCAATCCAAGAGCGGAAAAGAAGTGACGCGACAGCGCTCGTCAAAAACTCGTGACGTCCCTTCACGCGCGCGACCCCACGAGCGGCGAGCGGGCGCAACACCCTCTCAAGCGGGCGCCGGTGACGTCCGCACAAAGCGGTGACGTCTGTCCGGGAGTCTGTCATATGCGCCGTTCGGGATGAAAGCGCGGGAATTTGAAACAAACGATTTTCAGGCCGTTCAATGTAATTAACTATCGCGCGCTGAAGTATTTGAAGGGCTGTTTCGGGTTCGCCAGACCATTAAGCATCGATAAAAACAATAAAAGTGGAACATGAAATTTTCGTGTCAGTGCTCCTTTAAGCTCAAGATTTGCATATCCAGCGTTAGTCGAGCTGACCCTGTATTGCCGCAGGTATCTTTTTGTCCGTCTTGCTTCTTTTTTTTTGTACAGGGCACAAAACTAATGTGCCCAGGTTGAAACGGACAGAACAAAAAAATGATACAAGATATCCTGGAAATGAAACGTTCGTAAAACAACGACCATAACCCGCAAAAGTGTAAAACTCAGCCCATGATGAGAATGCAAGGAAAGAGCATCAGCGGACTGACTAGAAAGAAAAATTGCTGGTGGTGACCATGTTCTGGCAGCTGTCTTGGACGTGCACTTTTTGTTCCCAGTTTCCGCTGTCAAGCAGTATTCATACGGCTAGTCACCGGCTTGAAATATTTGTACTGGTTATGGTGGTCTTTCTTTCATTATTGAGTTCACAGAATTCAGAGTCCGGCTCATTATGAATAGAAATATGTCAGATTTCGGGCTTCCGACGATCCGTTCGCCCGCTACCTCCTTTGTTTCACCGCTGTATGAACACGACCTTTCATCAATGTACCAAACGCAGGTATCGTACAGTTCGTATATAAAAAAGAAAGTAATTTCTAAAAAATGCACTCTCAAAAGCTCCAGTGCTTTTTCCTTTCACTGATTAGATGATGAAACTGCGCACAGTCCTATTATGAGAAGCAGCAGGCTTGGGTAGCCAGAAAATTAGATGAGAAAAAAATAAAACGTTTTCGTTCGGTGGGCATAAGACCCGAGATCGGAAATAAAATTTCTCGCTGTTTCAGGTTTGCCATGAGCGGAAAAGAGAATAATGTAAAAAGGCGTTAGTAATTAAAGCCCCGTTTTCAGGACTCCCCAGAACGATTAATTTCTTTCAGCCTGGTTCGCCCAAGTACGAAGAATTAAGGTGTCAGGGGTATGTCATAATTATTAAAACTGGAGACAACCAAAACTGCTGACAATGGAGTTTGCGTCAAAGCAGCAAAACAAGCCGAGGAGGATGTTGAGACTACACGTAAGATAGATGTTCGCAAAATATAAAGCAGAGATCAAAAACACGCCAGAAGTCGAAGAGTTTCATAAAGGAGACTGCAGAAGAACCATGTAAAAATAGTACATAATCCTTATGCTCACTTCGGTAGTCATTGCCACGGCTCCGACCTTTCCCTCGTAAAAATGCTTACAGAGATTTAATAAACTTGTTATAGATATTGCAAAAAAGAATACTATAAACATTTTGTCAACATTTTATAGAATATTTCTACTGAGTTTTCATTGCAAATTAGCCACCGCGTTTTAATTAAAAGTCTATAGAGCCGAGTCAACAGACCTTACCTGTTCTGAATGTAGTTTCTTATGAGTTTCTTATACGTTTTTTATAAAAACAATTCAATAGGCTTTCTATGCAATTTTTACTGAGTATAGTCGCAACAGCCTCTTGCGTGTGAGTCAGATTTGAATACAGTTTCTGACGATTTTTTTAGATGCGACTGCATCTCATTCACTCGCCTTGTCCTTCCATACGGCGTTGTTGTCCACCCACACCCCTCCCCCATTCTCCTCTCCGCGCGAGCTGCGCCCTCCGCCGCTCACCCCCTCTCCTCTCCGATAGCGAACACTCTCTCACGAGGGGCATTGGATTGGATTCGATTGGATTGGCTTGGATTGGATTGGATTAAAGTGGATTGTGTTGGATTGTGTTGCGTCATAGCCGCGCCACGTTGCGTCATAGCCGCGGCAGATGGTTCACAGCACGTTTCACGCGATGGGAGATTCAACCTAACGGAAACAACAACGGAACCCCCTATGCGTCGCATCTACACAGGGGTTCCCGCGAGGGGAGGTGGGAGTAATTTTTAATTTATGGCAATTAATTGTTATAAAATTCATAATGCGTATAGTCGTAACATCCTGTTGCATGTGAATAAAGTTTGAACAGAATAATTGATTAGCTTTTATTTAATTTGCCTGAATTACGTTTCTGAAAATTATCATTCAGTATAGTCGTAACATCCTGTTGCGTGGGAGTCAGCTTTGAAAAGAGTTTCTGACGGGTTTCTATTAAATTTATCTCAATTAGATTTCTATAAAATTCCTATTGTGCCCAGTCATCACAAGCTGTTGCATATGAGCTAAGTCTGAATAGAATTGCTGATGAGTTTTTATTAAATTCACCTCTATTAGCTTTCCATAATATTCTTATTGAGAATAGCCGTAATATCCTGTTTCCTGTGATTAAGGTTTCCTTTAAAGTTTTAACAGAATAGCTTTGTAGGGGCTTGGACTTTCCGGCGATGATGTCGGTCACCACAGGCCCCACCGCTCCCAAGTGCTCCCGAGAAAAAGTGATGGGACGTCCATTGCGCCATCTCGGTTGAGGCGGCGGGGCGGGCAACGCAGTAGCACCCCGCGTACATGCACCGATAAGCAACCAGACCTCCGTGGGTCAGCTATGGAAACGCAATACAGAGTCTATTGAAACTCAACTTAACTAAGGCAATAAGATACTTACTGCGTGTTGGTAATAAAAGTTTATTGCCTGTCTAATGACCACGGTCCGCACATTAGGAGTTCGATCGACCCTATAGAAAGGCAATACAGAGTCTGTTAAAACTCAACATAGTGAAGGAAACAAAATGCATTTTATATTTTCGGAATAAAATGTTCATTGATTTTATATTGGCCGCAGTTTTTAAGATGGGAGATTTTTTCACTCTATATAAACCCAATATGAAGTGTTTGAAATTAAATGCCTTGAAGGCAATAAAATGTTGGTATAGCTTTTGCCGCGAAAAGTTTGTTGACTTTCTAACGAGCGCAGTCTATAAGCGACGAGTTTTAATGGACTTTTTATTGACTCTGTAGAAACACAATAGGGGGTCTGTTAAAACTCAACGTCCATTTTCATGAGGGTTGCGCAAAGCAAAAACGAGAACAAATAACATTGAGACAAAAACAATGTAGCACAAGTTCCAATATATGCTGCACTGCTATTTATGTCCACAAAAATAAAAGTCATTCGAAATTCCACATCCCCTTTCTAGAAAAAAAAGACGACATTCAATGGGAAGTCGTCTGACAAATGGTCACCGCATAGTTCTCGCGCAGGCCGAGGTACAACGCCTGAAGTAAGGAAACAAGAGAATATGGACATGTGTGCGCGCACTAGTTCTCACAAATACTTTAGAAAACACAGATAATCGACAATGAGATCAAGAAAAATATACAGCAATCTTAGATTACTCAAGAAAAGAAAGAAGACGTTGGGAGAGAACGCGCAGGCTCGGCTCGGCAGCATGTGCACACGTCCTGCGTATCTCGGCGGGGCCCGCTCGACTAGCGGCGGCGCCCAACGTTTGCGTTCTGCAGTAAAGACCAGGAAAATAAATTGGCCACAGGCGTCCGCGCCCAGACCTGGTCACGGCACGAACAAAGGCACAAAGCGAACCCCATCGTGAGCCAGCGTATCGGGAAATGGTATGGAATGCGGCCTTTCGCGAGGGACAGGTTAATTAATAACGCTTGATTAATCTAACCGTAATGCCTGGCGTCGCTGATTCGCTTCTTGGCTCCTCGGTCTGGCTTCGGAATTTAACATTTGTATTTCTTCTTCTTCTTTCTTTCTTTCTTTCTTTCTTTCTTTCTTTCTTTCTTTCTTTCTTTCTTTCTTCCTTTCTTTCTTTATTTCTTTCTTTCTTTCTTTCTCTTTTTCTCTTCCTTTGCTTCTCCTTCGGTCAGGCTAGCTAAATCGGTCTTAGCCATAAAGGGGAAGTGGGAGTAAGCTCAACCTTTATTCTTCGCGAGGAAAGTTCTTGGTTTTAGGGCGGAGTAACTGCGGCAGATTTCGAGCCGCGAGCATTATCTATGGAGTGAATGTTTGTCCCCGCCGAACTAGAGATCTATACGCGTAGATTCCGAAGGGCAATATTTATTATCTCACTACGGTCCAGTCGGTCCCGTCATAATGGCGGCGAGTACTCTTAGATTCGGCATTGTTTTGTTGTCACTGTCCTTACAACGAACGCTGGAGTCATGGTGTACTACAAGAAAGAGGGGCGTCATCCGGGGCTTGTCGTTGGGGGCAGGGGTGAGGAGGAAGGGTTGATTTTGGGGGGAAAAAATTCTGTTGGGGAGCGTTTGTTGTAAGCAGCGCACCTGGTGGCCTCTGTGCATCGGTTTACATCACAAGTTTTGCTTGTTAAACTCATCCTGATTTTCTCCCGTAAAAAGTCTTAACTTCTCTATTGTATGACATGAAGGTTTATAAAACACCCTAGATAACTGTTGAGTTCGGTTAAACGACTTTTAGGTGGCGCTCGTTGCAACATGAGTTCTCTGGGGAACGCCGGCTTTCCATACAATTTTTATCCCAGAAAAGACAGCGTTCCCCATTGGTTCGTCTCTCTCCCCCGAATGGTACGCCTCTAACTTCTAGTGCACTGGACGGTAGTTACCAACAGTCGGTTTCTAACGCAGTTCATAGGGAGTAAACTCTTGGTGGGAGGTTAGAAACGCGGCTGTGGTAGCAAATAGCTGGAGTTTCTGAAACACTGACAATGCAGGACAGAAAAAAATTCTCTTGTTTAGGTTAATACGCTCAGTTGCGCGGATCGCGCAAGCAATAATGCAGGCTGTTGAAAAATTCCATGCTTGTCATATAATTAGGCAGCTGTGAGTGAAAAAAATCAAATCTCAGTTGCATAGGGCAATCAATATTGTAACGATGGCTACGATTGAGAACTGATAAAGGTTTATTTACAAGCCAAACTTGTGCCCCCAGATGATGCGCTACTCGTAGACTCAGAGCTGGACCATCGTCTTTTTCCTTTTCCGCCCGTAGCGTGTCCGGCCTTCTTTTTCCTTGGCTACCACTTGTTTAGTGATGACTGACGTCAATGTCAAGCCAAGGCGCCAGCTGAATCTGAAATAGGAGGGTTATTGCAATAAGCTTATATGTAAAAGACGAAAAGAACGATAAGTGCCCATAGCAACAGCTACAAATTAAAAGGGCACGCAATAGTGAAGCGCCTTGAAAGCTGTTTATTTTCCATTTCCGGAACACAAATGCCTGGCGGAACACCGAGTCCAACAGCCGTTAGAGCCGTCTGCATTTCTAACTGTTGATCGTCGGCCAAAGTTAAATTTCGCCTCTCCATCTTCTTGGCGAACTGATGGAGGCGAAATTGTGATGTTCTTTTGATGCGCGAGCCGAGAGGACGATCTCGACTCGCTCCGATGACCGACGACCGATGCTTGGAGCGGGTGAGGGATGAGGACTGCCTTCCTTGCTGGATATTAGGTTTATTTACACTATTTACATTACTCCAAGTTTACATCAGGTCAGAGTGACGGTTACATTGTCACTCTGACAGCAGCAGCCGGTTTGGCCGAGATCTATACTGAACTAGATCCGCTATCGACCGACCTCCGACACAACCCAACACTGCGGTTTTGATAGCAAAAACCCCGCCTCCAAAAAGCGGGCGTACAAGAAAGAGAGAAAAACATTTCAAAACAATTAATACAAACCATTGATTGGCCACAGGAATCAGCCAATCACACACATGTCCTCACCTGCGGTCACGTGACCTAACACTCTTTCTTGCACACAAATAGTGCGTTTCCCACGAACGCCATAGTACCCGACAAGCAAACACAGGACATCTGTGGCCTAAGTGGACACACATTACGTTCAGCGGGCGGCATCTGCACAGAAGCCAAGCCGAGGGCCCGGAGCGGTCCCCGCGCGGCTGACCTCCCTCCGCGCGACGCCTCCCACGAAGCGTGCGTCTGCGCGCGCGGCGGGACAATGAGGGTTGCTAATTCCCTCTCAGACTAAAGGGGCGCCGCCGCCCACCTGAACAGACCACGGGGAGAGACGCCGCCAGCCGAGGCGACCATCGTCGAGGCGAACGACCCGTCGACGAAGAGCGCCCGCCGCCGGAGTCGAAGATTTTCCAAACTTACACCGCGCGCGCTTTCAACACTAAGAGATACGATAATCTGGCCTCCCGTCAGCTTGTTATGCCGAATGCCCCAGCCACCTCCGGCGCGACAGAGGTACTCAGGCTAAGCACCCCCGTCCTTTGACACACAAAAGGACGGGCACAACACACGCTCTCCGCGGCTCCGAACTTGGCGTCCGTGTGGCTACATACACAGGATCGTAGATACCAGCGGAGGCGACGGCAATACATGGGCCACCGGCGGCCTTCATTAATTACTTGCGGAGCCCGAACTTAACAGCCAAGGCTTACTTTAAGTAGACAAGTTGTACGCAGCTGAACTTCGGTTTCGTCTGTGCAAGACAACCTATCTCTCTCTTAATTATTTCACTCTTACAGGTGATGTCCTCCCTGTGCGAGAGCGGGTGTACTAAGAAACGTAGCGAGCACTAAAAGCTGCCTAATTTATTCTATTTTCTTCCGAAATAGGTCAGTGGTTGACAGCCAAGTCAAGCAAATGAAAATTTTTACTAAAAACTACGCTTCTGAATTTGTACTTGCGATCAAAGCTAAGCATTATACCATAGGGTAAGAGGCGCGGATACTGCTAGCAGATGCATTGCGAGAAATGTTCGTATGTGCAATTATACAGAGCACAACGAAAGCGATAAACCACACGCTTCCCCCTTCGGGAGAAAAATGTCCAAGTGGTGCTGAGTCTGCTTATGTGTGAGGATGTAGAAAAAAAATGGCCGGCTATCTTCTTGCTTCACTGCAAATGTCGTCGAAAGATGATAGCCGTCTGCCGCCCCTAGCACACAACTCAATCTCGGCTCTCCGCTCCAACCCCTCACGCTCTTCCACTCCCCTTGGCTCCTCACGTGATGAATTAAAAGAAGTTTTGTTCAGCGCAACTCAATTATCCTGCCTTCGCACTATCCGGTCGCCCTCTGTTGAGATAGACCTATCCTTTTCCTTTATTTTTGTTTTTAGTTTTCCTTGAAACCGCCCGAATGCGGGAGGAGTAAATTTGTATGGCGTCTTCAGGAGGTGGAGTCCTCAGCCCAGGACCCTATATGCTTTGCCAGCCGCTACAGGCCGCTCCACCAGTCGAAGCTGGTCGGACAAGCATAAGCTTGACAGGGCGCACCTCCAGAGCTCGGGAGAGTTTACGGATTCGGTTTGGGGAGAGGGTGGCAGGGGTATCCACCAACCATGTGGAAAAGAGTACAGTCTGCTCCGCAGAAGGGGCAGCTGGGGCCGAATGCGGGAGATGTGTTCTCGTTCTCATTGCGGTTATCTGGCTCGAGCTGGAGCGTAGCTGGGCTATTTCGAGCGTTTTTTTTTTTTTGCTGGATATCTTAAAAAATAATACAACGCATATTCCGAACAAAATGAACACACCAAGTACCCTTTAAGCCTTAACATTTTGCCTCGAATGTGCTGCTGTTTAGTTTGCGCTAACTGATGGGTACATGTGTGACTTGCTGATTGATTGATTGATTGATTGATTGATTGATTGATTGATTGATTGATTGATTGATTGATTGATTGATTGATTGTGAGGTTTAGAACGCTGACGCTGCACAGGCGATGAGGCCCGCCGTATAGTGGAGCGCCCCAGACTAATTTTGACCCCCTGTGGATTTTTAGCGTGCCCCGAAATGTCGAACACGCGGGCGGTTTCGCTTTTCGCCTCCATCCCCGCTGCCCTGTCCCGCCTCACCGACTCACAGCAAGCCTGCCGGCTCTACCGAGCCAGCCAGCTTCACCTCCTTCAAAGCCTCCCAGAAGACATCGACCGCTCCATTGTGTGGAGCCCCGGCCACACCGACCTGGCAGTGAATGAGGCGGCCCATGCCGCAGCCGGTTCACTCATTACCCGAATACTTTCCTCACCACCGTCCCTCGACCAAACTTCCCACAACCGCCAACCCACCAGCCCTGACTCCACTCCACCTCACGTACAACTCCATCCTGTTTCACTACACCAACTCCCGACGGTGACACCCGCAATCCTCTCCTTCAAACACTTACGTCACCGCCCAGCAAGACAACATCCTCCGCCGACTACACACCCAAACCTACTACAACCACATAATCGTGTCCCACATTATCCCTTCTCTCTTCCCGCCCGACTGCCCACACTGTCACGTCGCCCTCAACACCTACCCTCCGCTTCCCCTGAGCTGTGGGAGTCCCAGCTGACCAGCTGCGCACCGGAGCGCCAAGTCGCCCTGGTGTGGCGCTCCCTCGAAGGAGCCCGGACAAGAGGCCTCCGGGACTTAGGCTAACCACCCCCTTCTATCTCTTCCCTTCAAGCTCAATAAACGTTTTTCCAACCAACCAACTATCAATTACCGGCCGCCGCGGCCGGTAATTGAACCCGCATCCTTCATGCGTGATTGAACCAGGAGCTTTAGTAGCTTGGAATGGTTCTCCCCTATAAACATGTTTGACGAATTGTTTCAACTTTCGGCCGGCAGGCTAAATCGAGGGGCGGACGGAAGGACAAACAGACAGACAGACAGACAGACAGACAGACAGACCGACATACAGACAGACAGACAGACAGACAGACAGACAGACAGACAGACAGACAGACAGACAGACAGACAGACAGACAGACAGACAGACAGACAAATCTCCTTTGTTTAGGTAGACAAAGAAGGACTGTCATCTTTAAGAACATGCTTCCAGCATTCGGTATTTGCAGGATGCGTTAGCGATTTGGTCACACGCATTGAACGTGCCTCTGGGTGTTTAAACCGTTAATTATTCAATAATAAAACGTTGCGTGATACATCTGGATAAGCGCAAGGCCTACGGAGCCAGTAAGTATTCTTTTTTCTATTTCCAACTCCAGCACGGTCCTCCATCAGCATCTTTAGAGTTTGTGTTATTGTCTCGTTATATTAGTTTTTGGGACCCCGTAACAACTCGGAAGGTGTACTACAAAACCATTCCGCACTCCTTGGGTCAACAGCCAGCTTTAGCTACGGCAACAAAAACTCCGAATATTGCGAAAGAAAGCTGCACTGCCTTTCTGTTTACTGATGCTCGGGTTCATCACCCGTTCGCCTGTCCTTGTATAAAAATTATTTGCTCATCGACGACTCTAGTTCCGTGATATGGTAAGATATCGCAAAAACATTTTGCTTACAATTTCCTCTGCTTCGAAACCTCTCAAGCCGCTTCTCTGCATTCTGAGCAGGGCTTCCTCAATGTCAGCTATTTGCACGACAGCTGTGTAGTGATCAAGGACGCTTTTACAGGCCCAAATATTTCGCAACATAACACCGACTTCCACCAACGTTACCAGAAAGCCCCTCGGGATAGCAACGGAAAGCTGGCCAGTCGCTGTCACCATAACGTTCCCGGGAAGCAATAAAATTCTTGTTAGTGCGCCGTTTCTTCTTGGACGATTGGAGACATTTGTTCTGGTGTGTGTATCTATTTGAGTGGGATCATTTGGGAGCAGGGACGGAGGGAACGCCCACCTTTTGATCTCTCTTCATCCACAAGATCTCCTTCCCTCCACCCCTTCCCTTAAAATGAGCGGGCCCTAAAGTAAAGCGGAAATAGATCAGAAGGTCAACGACGACCAGCTTTCGCTCGGCGTCAACATTGTTTCGATGCTGGTCACGTCCTCCTTGCTCTGCTCCGTGAGACGCCTGCCTGGGGATACGCCCAGAAAATGTCCATTTTTGTGGTCCTTAGTCTCATTTTGGGCAACCGGAATCCCCAATATGTAGAAGGGGCACAGAACCCTCTACGCTCATTGTCTACGATATGCCAAACATAGCAAAGACTCACTACGTCACCTACAGAAAACACAAGGCGGACTAGTTTCTAGCTGCTTTGTTGTGTTCACGTACCCGGCTAACCCCGTGCCGTCGATCACCACACAGGCCACGTGACCGCAAGTTCCTTTGCTCCCACTCAGGCCGTTTTACGCCAATACGCTCTCCTAGAAAAGAAACTTTATCTGACGATATTTATGAAGGATTATTGGTAAAGTGAAAGAAAAAAATATCCGCTGCCCCTCTGTTTAACGACAACGATGGGAAAACGCGACGCTTCAGTCATTGAGTTCCTCGTTTCATTGTTGAGATTAATCCCGATGATGATTGAACGTGAGCGAATGAGTGGAAAACGTCTTATTGAGCCGGTAAAGTAAGAGTGCTTCCCTTTTACAGGAAGCCATGTGATGAGCGGGCAGCCTTCGCTCTGGAGGCGAAAAATGTCTGGGCATCCATATCGTTGCTGGTCACCAGGTACTCCTACAGCTCAGGGGTGGGAAGGGGGATGGGAGAGGGAGGAGGTTTTGGTTGTGCTTTCAATATGACCTGAGGAAGAGTACCGGGTTGTAAGCACCACTTGCATTCGGCCGGAAATTGCGTTGGGAACATGCGATGGAGGCGGACTGGGTGAGGGAAGGTATTGCTCTGCAGTCGGCGAAGTAGGGATTCTTCTTCTTTTGAGAGTTTAGAATGTTGAGGAGGGAAGTGAAGCATTCTTGTGGTGGATTCTTTGGTTGGCCGATACCAACCAAAGTGTTGCGTACCTCCACAGTAGGACAGTGTGGGATTGGTTGTCGTAATGGGTAGACCCCGTGCGGTTCGTTCAGAGGAAGACCAGGCTGTCTTTAAGCAACGTCAACGCGAGCGAGCCCACGAGCACACCCGTGCTCGTCTAGAGGATCAGCAGTTTCGTCCAGCCAAAACGATAAGGACCAAATGACGTCGAGAAAATCCTGAGGTTCGAAAGCAGGATAACGAGTTTCCGCAGTTCCTCCATAAGATACGCAACTGTGAACCATCGGATGTGATGCGACGCCCAGCACCAGCTCGAATACGGCATCATCATCGTCATCATCGCTGACGAAGAGGGACCCGCAGGAAACCTTTGCAGGATCCACGACTCAAGCGCGAGTTCCTCAAACAAGACTTTTGAACACCCTGCGAATTGTGCGATAGACTATGATAGGACAATCAAGTGGCCCCACTGTCAGGCATATATCGTTAGATCGATCAGCTCACCATGGCGTTATTCCAAGTCGTTTTAAAGAAGGAACTGACATACTCTGCTCTCCTCACCAAGATCCGTGACAGACGGGCGTTCGACGAAGACGAAATCAGCCTACTCGAGAGTCGGTTCGTCTCACCGACCGAAGCCCTACTTTGTGCGCCCGAAGCGCTTCGTCCTCACTACTCGAACAGCGCAGTGGGTGAATTCAACACCGAAGTTGCCTTGCGAGGCGTCACCGACGTAGCGCTGTGCCGGGCCTCCGACGTCCACCTCGGACACAGATCGGAAGAGGAACTGCAGCGCCCAAAGATCAAGTTCCAGAAGTTATATACCTGAAGTTCTGACTGGTAAGCACGCCAAAGAGATCGCGTTGTCGAGGAACAAGGCCTACGCGATCACCGCCAACATCGACGTCACAGACAGGCTGGTCAATGGCTTGGTCGTCGTACGTAAAGCCCTGGAGTAGAAACCGGGGGGTCGCTTGCCCTGCGATTCATTGCCCTGCGGTTCAATTTAGAAGTCCCGGGAAGAGGAATGATTACCATACGCAAGGGCAGAAGGTTGGGTCAAGACGTCGCCATCAGAGGACTCATGATCGAGAAAGATTGGGTGCCCGTACAGGAGAGGAACGTGACCGGGACCATAGACAGGAATGCGGGCCTCGCGCGCAGGAGGAAGCAGTTTCCCCTCGTCCAAGCAAGCCCCGTGACCATTCAGAAATCACAGGGAGCGACCTACTCGAACGTCGTGTACGAGTACAACTGCGCGAATCCGCAGAACCTAGTGTACGTGGCTCTCAGCAGATGAACCGATGTCAATCGTCTCTACTTGACCAACTGGACCATACCCCTCAAATTCTACCACACCGCAGAGAACGTCGACCACGATCTGATTAACGCGTTCTACCGCCTGAAAAAAGCGTCCCCTGGCCACCCTCACCAACTATGTGCTAGAAACCTAGAAGTGCGAAGAAAACGAGCACGTGGACCTGATCGTCGGTGCACTCAACATTATGTCCCTTCAGCAGCACGCGGAAGACGTCCTCTGCACGGGAAACGCTCTGTGCTTCTCAGAAATATGGTCGGACTGCACAGTCGAACTCAAGGGGTACCGATCGGTAACCACGTCGTCCTACCTACATCACCGCGCGGGTGGAGTGGCCGTCTACGCGAAAAGCGACTTGGCCGATGCCTTCCTGACCCCGTACGTCTCCGAAGCACCCAACGTCAAGGGGAAGGCGTGTGCGGGCGTCGCGCGGAATGGGCTTGTGATTGTCACCGCATACATAAGACCAAACACGTCACAGAGCGACGTTCAGAGTTTCCTTCTGTATCTTCTGTCCGTACCTTCTGTATCTTCTCTATCTTCTGTCCGTACCTGTATGTCTGCATTAGCAGACATACAGGTACGGACAGAAGATACTTCGATGCTGCTCTGCGGAGACTTCAACGCGAACGTGACCAAAAAATCCCGTATATGTATCAAGAGTGTCATGATACTCATTGCGTCTAAAGATCCCACTTCGACCCACCACCCAAAGCCATTCCTGCATAAATCTCGGGTTTGCAAACACACTGTATCGAGTCGCGATGGCAGAACCTCTCAGTGTCTACCACAGAGATGACAAGGCAATACTGTATAAATGTGAAATCCTTTGTTCCTATGTGCACTAAATGAACTCAAGACTTCCAGACATAAGGAACGTGTCTTTATACTGTCATATGACTACAAACAACGATTGGAAAACGCGAAACTTTATTGAGTCTACCCGCATCGAACCCGCCGAATTAGGTCATAGAGAATGAATATAGAATGTAGCGGTCTGCTTTCGTAGTATAATTCGTAGTATAATAATGAAGAACAGGAATTGATTAATGTTTGGTGCATATAGTGATGCAACAACTTTGCGCCTAAGCTTTTTGAAAATTATACCAACTCTCGGGCTGCCACTGACCTTGACGGCGTAAAATTTCAAGAATGGGTTATTTTTGAACGCACTTTGTGACGTTAGAACTTCTAATAGTAAGCACGAGAGCTTTATGGGCAATTATTCTGAAGTCTCAAGTTACCATTGACATTGAAAACATAGAAGCGGCACCGCACTATTGGCGTGTTTCCACCTGCATTCCCCTCCACAAAAGGAACATTTTCTTACTACGCTACTGCTAAGACAACCATTTCTCCTTCTATTTCTCTACACGTCAGGGAGCAAACTAAAGTTGACTAGTGTAAATAGAACATCTGAATTGATCAAAGGCATTGGAAGTAACATGAAACAACGACATACACAGCACAGATAAACGTAAGCAGTGGGGCCTCTAACGCCTTGAACGCACATCAACATTAGGCGGAATAGCGTGGCCTACCTTTCACGCCCTCCTCGGTGCTTTCTACGTTTTGTGCGCGCGACGGGCAAGGTCCAAGCATCCCGGTTTGATTAGCAGAGTAAATTTATGCTACTCAGCGTACCAACACAACGCTATTAACACGAAAGCGGGAAAATACCGATAAGTCCAAAGACAGACGCTCTGACAAACAAGTTGTTTAGTGTGCGCGCGCGAGATGATAGCGAGTGACTAACCCGAGAAAATTCATTACCACCGACAGGTACAGCAACCATCAATATACAACTAAACAACACTATACCGGAAAGGGGCATACAGACTCGAGAAACGCGCGCACCAGCAGCTTTCTAAATAGCCCTGGATAACGTACGCGGTCATAAATGTCAAGCCGACTCCTACCCATGAACACGCAATCTTAGGTGTATTACGGCAGCAAACGTTTTTCGCACACGAACAACGGTCAGCGGAGCGGTATGTTTATCGGACGCAGTGAGGAACAAGTTACTGAACAACAACCTCTACCAGAACAAAAAAAGCAGCACTGACCTTTCCTGCGCCTCCTGGCAAAAATACACTTCGCCGAACAGTAAATACAGCTCCAGGATATGAAAAAAACCCGCAGTTTCACGCCACAACCAAACTAATAACGGTTCCCGCCAGTCTGACCACAGTTTCTTTGGTACATCAGGCGCATACGCGAGCAATCGAGAAAACCGCTCTGGAACGCCACTGGTGGCGCTGCAAGAGGAATAACTAAAACTAGCGGCGTAAACCATGAGAAATAGGGGTGCTGCTGTTCTTTAATGTGTTGACGCAGTACCATTTTCACTCATCGTCGTTGTACCCGTTGGAGTCCCATTATACCTTGCATCAACGCAAACGGCGCTACCTTGTGACTTCCGACGCATGCGCATGGCAGTAGTATTAACTCTATGGCGATGGCATGCCGCACTGAAGTGGCGGTCGTTTCGTAATGGCTTCGGCGAACTTTTTCTTCCTCCGTGTCTGGGGCGATGCGCGCCAGTCCGCGTAAAAGGTCAGAAAATCAGCACCCTTTATCGCTTTTATTTGCTTTGGAAAATGAGAATATGCCTTTAAGCGGCCGTCTACGTGGCTTTCAGGCTGGAACAAAGAGCTCAGTATTAGCTAATTTACCTCGTTAATTGGGCTAAAGTTGTTCCTCGCCGCGGGCCGTGAGCGCGTGCGATATGTGTGCATAGACTTTTATGACAGCTTTTCTGCGTTGTTGTTTGCAGTGCACACCAAACGACACTGCTTTATCGACTGCGTTCTCTTGACAACAAGCCTTTCCAAAACCAATAAAATATACTGCGACGCTCTTTGATACCAAGGTTATAGAAAACTACTTCCGTATGGTAAAGTCAGTGTGACATAGCCAATTACCGAGTAATAACACATCTGCCCATTTCCATACAGTTTTTCCAACACCAATAGTGCCGGAAAACAGCAACCGGGGGACCAGCAGAAGAAGGCAGGTCATTCGGTGAACTTGAATTACTATGACAAGGAACAACACAAAGAAAGGTAACACTGCGGATTTTCCCTATACTGCAATGCATAATTTGAAATAACAGTGCCATGTGAGTATAGAATGTAAGGCAGATGCCGGGTGGTAGATTTAGTTCTCCTAGTTTTGTGTCGTTCTCCTTCCGAATGGCACCCACTCAACCATTTCCTGCAACGAGGCTTTTGTTTTTGCTTGTGGAAATTGATAGCCGCCACGTGACGAAAAACACAAACTTTAACTTCTAAGCATATATCTGCATGAGTAGACCGCTGCGTGCAGTGTAAAATTTGATGCAATGGGCAACATTACCTAGGTATTCCATCACTGCATAAGTAACGTGAAATAAGTACCTATTCCACCGCAGGCTGTAGCCATTTATACATTCCTATGAAGCACTTACAATTGTGCGCGCACTACACCACACCATGATGATGGGAAGCACTTAAAATTGTGCGTGCACTACACCACACCGAGATGATGGCTGAGCGTTGGACAAAAACTGCCGCTTCTGCGATGCTTTGTATACCAAATGCATAACATGTAACAGTCTCAACAAGTATTTCGCATGAAGGTGGTCATCAAAGCACCATGAATTCTTTAGCACTACAGCAGTTATGGCTTCACCCGAACGGTAGAGAGGGAAACGAAAGACGTTTAGTCCTTCTCAAACTCAATTCACTGGTGATTTTGTACTGCACGCCTCAAATTAGCAAAATACGATACCCAAGAAAGCGATCTGGGCGCCGCAGGACACCTGGAAATGGGTTCCAGCAATTTCTGTTTTTCCCTATGATATCCTTCTCTCGACATTTGTAATGCTTTGTATGGCGTTGCAAAGAAGTGGGGTTTTGTTTTCTGTCAAAGAACATCACTAATAATACGCCTTAGCTGCCTGATAAATGCGCACAGCTGCAAGGCAGTTTCATAGATGTCGGCGAAGTTTATTAAATTTTATATCCGGCGTGCGCGTGTATTTTAAACGCGCAAGTGCATCTTCGGTCAAGAAGCACCAAATATATGCGGTTCATCGTTCCAGTTGATGCACGAAACAGGGTATACTTCACTGCCGTGCACGAGTTATGTGGAACAAGACACAAGAGAAAAATATACAAACGCACTCTCCACAAATGTTTACTGAAACATAAGTGGAACAGTAACTGGAACCGCCGACAGCGCATGACTCCATTTATTCGGTTCCAGATAAAAACCCCGAACATAAAGAAAACAAGTGGACGGTTCCAGATAAGATCCACCAATATGTCTCATTCCAGGTATTTTTCGTTCGGATCCACATAAAGTATGTGGATCACCCTTTTTAACTGGAACTTACATGGAACCAGATTAAGAGTGTATAATGGAGCGGGCGGGCTCTTCCTCAAGAGCAAGAGAACCCTGAAAGGCAAAAAAACACAACTAATTTGCTGCACCTGCAGCTGCGCATAAAAAAAACTAAACAAAAGTGGGTTTTAGAGCGCGCATTTTCTGCGATGAGCCCAAATTTAGAAGCGAAGGCACGAACTAAATGTGTTCGCCGCGCGTAGAAGCCGGAGGCTGGGGGTGGTGTAGGAAGACAACGCCAAGTGCGGCTCAAACTTTCCTGAAATATAGAAGCAGGAAGCTGGGCGATATAACAGAGAGTTCTCTATGAGACGTAAAAAAGAAAAAATGAAAAAGGATGACGCCATAGAACGACAAAGCGAATAGTAAAGGAAAGGAAACAAGAGGACTTCTGATCAAACAGTCTTCTCTTGTGCGCATACGTTTTAGGAATTTTTGTTTTCTCGAGCCTTCGCCATTGATCCAGCGCTGCATTGCTATACGAGGCCGCGTTGATGTTGCTCTGTGCTCGGGAGCTGCTTATTTGCGACGAAAAGGCTCTGCGAAAGTGGGTCATTGTGAGCTTCATGAGAGAAATGGGCTTCAGGGCGCCTTCGCCGAGTAGGGACATAAAAGGGGGCGCTGGTTTTCCATGCCTGGCAAAACAATAGGCTAAGGCTTCGGGCATCTTTCTTTTTTATCTCGCAAAAGCAAGTTACATTGTCCCTGACAGTGTTCCGCAATGCCCGTTCGGTAGCTCTAACTGCTCGCAGAGATAAGGGCAAGAAGAGGTGACACGTGCCGTTTACGACTCTTAGAAAAAGGTGCGGTGTTTTACTGGCCTTGTTTGCCTCCCATCGTTCCTGCGTTGTGTTCTGGGGAAATCGCTGTTTTAATACGTGAGAGGGCCTTTTCGATTCTCAAGTACACGCGGATACTATGAATGCTCGTTTCGCACAAGTTGTGTGGTTCTTTCTAACCTGCTCGACGTAACTATATAGGGTCAAGAGGTGCTAACGCTATAAATGGACCACTGCATTTATTTGTAGAGTATCGAATCGGAACCGAACCGAACCAGTATTTTTTGCCGGAACTAAACCCGAACGTCAACCATTATTTTTTGAACACGTTGAATCCGGACCGGAACTGAACCGAAAAAAGAAATAACAGTTACCGATTCACGACGAAACGGTTCGATCTTCGGTTGTAGATAATACGTGGCTAAGTCATTCGGGTTCTTTATTTTTCACGCGACATTCATATCGTAACCTCTATAGGGCTATTGCCCTTCCGATCAATCACAGCACTATCAACCGTCTACACGCCGCCGTAATATGAGCAACAGTATGCGGACCAAAGTTGTAATGGTATGTTGCTGCTGGTCACGTGTGCAGAATGCGAGGCTGAGCAAAACAAATGGCACATTTTCGGCGTCCTGCAGGAGACATGAATCATCGACTGGGCCCTGCTGTCGCTGCTGCAGTATAGGGACAACCAGGCCGCAAGATTACTGCACTGCGCGACGGCGAAGGCCCATACTCTAAACGTGCCTCCTTATTGCGTTTCGTAATTTGCCTAGAAGGATTGAAAACTTGGAAAGTGTAAATACTTGACAAGTGTTATATCCATGAGTGGTTCAGTGGCTAAGCCATTGGCAAGGATGCATGTTCGATCACCGCCTCTGGCGGCAGTTTTTTCAATATAAACGAAAAACAATAGCGCGAATGAGTGGATATTTCTACACTCGTTAAAGATCTCCATCTGGTCAAAACTTTTCTGCCGCCCTGCAATACAAAGGGCTCCTAATAGTACGGGCATAACTTGAGAGCAGAAAATGCTGTAATATTTTTACTGCAAAGTAGCATATGAGCCCCGTCAGCTAACCTCCGCCACTGAGCAGTTTGGGTCTGGGTTCGTGTGTTGCACAGACAACGAGATGCCTACGACTGGGCAGCGAAAGGGACACGTGTGTGCCCACTAGCAGAGAGGGCAAAGCCCTCGAGTTGTTAACTCGCTATGGGACGGACGCATGTCGCTTGCTTGGAGGAGGAAAAGCGGAAACTTAAGAGGCGTGAGCCCGAACAGAAGTGTGAATGGGCGCGAAAACCATGGAAAGCCGCTGCCGCTGCCGCCGCCGTTGCCGCCTCAAGTTTCAGGTGGTCTAGTAGCTTCGAATCCCTCCCTGATGAGCATCAACTGGCCCGCTTGGAACGCCGACGCGGGCCAATATCACTCGTTCAGCTTAAAGGTCTTTCAAAGCGGCATGTTCGATAGCATCTTTCACTTCCAAGCACCCGCTCATGACCACCGGTTCCTGGTTTATGCGTGCACCCAATGCGACCGGTCCAGTGTCATCCGTGGTAGAGTGGATTGGGTTGGCGCGTTACACAAACGGTAGGATGCATACGACGCGGGAGGGATAGAGACAGCTCTGCGTTTGTCCAGTAGGATAAAGCTCGGGTATTTTCCAAATTTAATATAGGCAATTGCCTAGGAAGCATGCTCAGTCGTAAATTACAAACAAACGTGTTTTGTTTCGTGGACTCCGTGGAGGGCGTGCTGCTTTCCAGGTCATCCTTCTTCACAGAGTGGAAGGGCACTAACTTTTTTTGACAGACGGGTTTCCGCAGAAAAAAAAAAACACAAAAGGCGCATTGCTCGCTGTTAAATTATTGCCCGCAATGTTCACACACTAAATTTCTGCTCCTTTGGCTGCCTTCAGGCATTGAAGAAAGCACACAACCAAGAGGTAGATTTTTCTCTAGACATCCCTTGCCTTGTCGACCTTTCCCATAGCCAAATTTGTCATCACTGTGAAGGAAGGGGCACCATGGTGCCCGGTACATTCGTTACTTTGTCAGGACACATAGAGCAGACAAGTTTGCACCGGCAATTCCTGGACTTACGTCGACGTCAGAAGTTCTTTACAAACCATTGTAGTATGTCCCCAAAATACAGCATACAAGGTCACATCGCGTGCTTTGTAGCTACAAAACTGCACAAATAATGCAATGTGTGATAAAGAACAACCTTGGAATCAATTTGTGGATGCTTGCAAAAAATCCAAGAAGGGCTTTTTCTACATCCAGAAAACTAATTAGTGAATCGTCACAACTTGATCTGTTCTCCATGTTATTGTGCCAAATCATTTAAAGTTGTCTTTGAAATTGCACCACTTTATTTGGAAAAAGCTGTGTATTGAACTTGTTTTAGATGCTGTTGTGCCAGAGCGCTTGGCCCAAAGGCGTTGCACGAGGCGACGCGCCGACAGCGAGGCTGAGTTGGCTGAGTCACGCCTCTCCCTTTCGTCGCTGCGGCGCGGCCGAATCCTGCATCTCGAAACGCTGCGACGCGGCCGAATCCCGCATCCCAGGACGCTGCGGCGCGGCCGAATCCCGCATCGGCGAACGACCAAGCAAGGGCATGTCGCTACGCCCGGAGGAGAGGTCACGGAGACTGCGGGCGCATCGCCCTTTCTTTCCCCATTGGCGGCGCAGCTGACTCACCGCTTCGCTACCATTCGTCGGAATTCAAACTTCAGGCAGCGAGAGCCCTGATTGGAGCTTTTCGAACTTCTTGGGGCCACAACGAACTTCCCGGGCTATAAAAGAATCCCGGAGGCTCTCATCGTCGGCATTCCTCGGTGGCTTCTCTCCGGCACCAGTCTCTTCGGAAGCACCGAGTGAAAGGGGTGCTGTCGCCTTTGTGCGAGTTATGTAACGTTTGCTTACCCTGTACATACTGTATATAAATGTTACTTTAAGTTCTCGTCGGCTCGAGAACTTCTTCGCTCTGCTCTGCGCCGCGTCGATAGCGGACGGAGCAAGGCAACGTCGCTACACCGGTGACTGCGCTCGGATGGCCGGTCGCAACAGTTGGAGGCTGCGGTGAGATGGCCGATTCCCAACGTCGGTGACGAGCTGAAGGCGATTCACAACCTTGGCGACCGCCCTGGGATGCTCATTCCCAACCTTGGAGGCAACCGTGGGATAGTCATTCCCAACAGTGGTACCAGCGGTGGGATCGTCAATCCCAACAGTGGTGGCAGCGGTGGGATAGTCATTCGCAACAATGCAAAGCATCAATTGCTCTCGGCTCCGTCGTCCGTCGTCCGTCGTCCATCGTCCATCCATCCGCCGGCCCAGGAAGACACCGGCAACACTGCCGCTCCGGGAGCCCTTTAAGTGGAAGCATGCTCGTCTCGTGCCAGCCCAGGAACACACCGGTAACACTGTCGCGCCAGCATCTCATAGTTGGGGCTATGTCCTTCCCTTGTTGTGGCGCCTTCTACACCCCTACTGCGCATGCTCGGCTCATCTCGGGCCGGCCCAGGAAAACACCGGTAACACTGTCGCTCCCGGAGCCATTAAAGGGTAAGACATCACCGGGCATTCAGCAAGCCGAGCATACGCAGTGGGCGTGTGGACGGCGCAACAACGACAAGGGAGGGACATAGCCCCGTCACATCTAATAAAATCACACCATCTTCCCGCAGGGGACCCCTGAGTAGTATGCGAAACAGCCATGGGCTCAACGCAATTTCCCATTTCGTAGTTCCGGTAAGTGAAAAGTGTGGTAGCTACCATGGAAACCAAACTGTAAATATAACGGCCGCTACGTACCTCAACCTGACGGAAACGACGAACTGAAAACTAATGGGCGCTTGAATCGACCCCATGGCTACTTTGCATACTACTCAGGGTTCCCCTACGGGAAGATGGTATAATTTTTTTGTATTATTTTGTGGTTGCTTTAAACTATTAAACTTTTTCTTATTTAATTCAACTCAACGAACCGGTTTGCGAACTGTTTCAAAGCTCCCAAACTGGTTAGTGAGCCGGTTCGGTGTGGGATTTAGCCAAAGCGGAACTAAACCAGAAGGAAAACGATTGGCCCGAACCGGAAGCGTAACCAAGCCGGTATTTTTTTCGGTTTGACACATCGCTTATTTGTCGATTTGAACATACGGAAGACCTTGGAAATCTAGGCAGGGGTGGGGCAAGCAAAATACGCGGGAATATTGCGTCCAGCAAAGTCGTGTGCAGATACATTAGAACAAGAATGGACATATAGAACGATAACAAAACAGTCATACGAACACAGCATTACAAAGCTTGCCAGACATCGTGTTCCTCCAAAAACAACGCAAAAACTAAGAGAATTATACTGAGTCCCGACGAAACTCGTGAGGCAGCAACCCTTTAGCTGGTGGGTAAAACGTGGCGTACAATAATTCCAAGTGGCCTCTTTACCAACCAGTCATAGAAGAACCGTTATCTTGGACGCGCATGGAGAAGCCGGGAAGAAGTTAAGGCATGATCAGTTTTCGCAATGATTTCATCTCAACACATGTGGCTTGTGTGTATATGCGGGTACAGTGTCGTACAGTCGGGATCAATTTGAAGGTTATCGCGGGAGCACCGACCGACCGCGACGACAGCGCCTTAGCGTGACACTTTTTAGCATCAGCCACAACGAGATTATGCTAGGTTTGCTTCTCCCATGGCTGTTCCAGGCAGTGCGCGCCCGTCAAAAACGATAAAGGCTACGCTCGTTTCTTTTTTTCTTTATCCTTTCATCGGCATACTTCACACTGATACGAAACCGTCTCAGGGTAACTATGCCGGCATGCTGGGGCATTGTTGTGTAAAAAAATTGTAATTTTCTTCCGCAATGCTGAGGTATCTTCGGTGTTATCAGGTTGCCGAGGAACGAAACGCGGATACGTCACACCAAAAGGAATGAAGAAAAAACTGCGGCAGTCCACCTTTCTAGAAGGGGGTGAGCGAATTCTATGCAAACGCCAAGAGGTGAGGAAGGGCAGCATAATCTCATCTTCGCAAATGAAAAAAAGTGCCACGGAACGGCGCTCTGGTCTTGCTTGCTCGGTGCTCCCGCGATAACCTTCAAATTGAGCCTGACTGTATACTTCCACCTCCTTAAACCCTGGTTTGCTTAATACAGCTGTGGAATGCAATTTATACTTAGTGCTCTGGTTGCGGGCTTTCGTTCCAGCGTCCTTTTGTTGCCTCGCTAGCATAGCGCTAGGTACACACGCAAGGAAGTCACAGTCGGCTCGAGTCTTCAAGTTTACAGAAAGAATGAGGGAAGCATGTAAGGGTGGTAGTTTTGTTTTGTTGTTATAATATAGCAGGAAAACAAGACTACCGCAATAGCGTGGATTAGGAGAAGGGTGCAACTACGCTTGAGTGTCACTCAAAGCCTCCTCGAGGGGGCCGTAGAATAAGGGTCACTTCAGTCTGAGAGGCGCTCGTTAGGAAAGTCAATAATCCGATTTGAGCTCAAGCGCCTCAAACGCTTGGGAGAAAAGAGGGGAGCACTTAGAAACAAGAGTGTCCAAAGAGTGGATTCCCCTTTTAGGAGTCGTTTGGAGATCAAGGAAGTGTTCGCTGACGAAGCTGACAAAGCAAATGGCTTAGCAGCCGTCTTCGTCGGGCGCTACCGCCAAGAGTCCGCCTGTCGTAGAATTCCATGGCGGGTCGTGCCGACTAGGCCACAAAGTGGCTGTAAAGGAGGCTTGCAGTGTGAGTTTACACAGGCAGTAACACGTTCGATGGAAGAAAAACCGCATTCTTGGCAGCTTCTCCACAGTTCTAAACTGTTGTTATTGGTTACTTTCAGCTGATTACTTGATTTTGCACGTCGAAAATCGAAAACACGTACATGTTTACTGAGCTCTGCTGCAGTAGGTATTCATGTTCCCATGTTATTTTTTTCATGCAACCGCAAACCTCTCGTCGAGTCAGTTCAGCCACTAGACTCATGTGTGGCATAAGTTGCTTCCCACATCCCAGTAATAGCCATCACGTGCCGCACATTTGGCCTTGCAAAATGTGGTGCCTCCTATTCCCTTGTGCTCCTAACACCTCCCCCCCTCTCCCTCCATTCCAGCGGTATAACTGGTTCTCTCGGGCTCGGAAGGCTTGATTAGGCTAAAACCCGCAGCCTCTGTATTTAGCTCCGAATACAGTGCGGCCCTTCTGGGCCCACAAAGTTTACATTGTTGCCTGCGATTGAAAGTAAGCCTTACGATTTCCTGCTAATTCTACGCTAGGACTGCCAAAAGCGCAAGCTGATACATCTTTCTCGCAGAATAAAAAGTTATACGATCACCTGTGATTTAGTGTTGGGAAACATCAGTATTCATACTAGTCCAACCAGAATAAAAAGGAATCTCTTAGCCCCACCAGAATGTGTAACATTGGTTGAAGTCACCATCCTCACAAGCCTGCATAAATGGTTATCCGGACTTTCAGGACACTATCTAACGGTCGCGTTATTACCTCCCTCATCGGTGCTTTTTTTCTCCTTCCTCTATTTGTATTCCCTGAAAACTAAACACATTGCTATACCATTAATTACCTCTAACTGGGCTCAAGTCCTGGTTAAGGTTCCCTCATTTCGGTTAGATTTATTTCCCTTTAACAACAATGATAATTTTTGTCAACAAAATACTGTTCTTCAGTGCCATCACTCTGACCTGCTGTGAATACTTTGCAGCATGCTAAGATTGAAATATAAATGGTAATATCCAGTTTTTGAGCATGGATACAACGTAGGGATTTACTGGCTCTTTACACAGCTTTCGATACTGACCGCATTGGCCTACAGTCGGTGCTGGCACGACTTTTAGATGCAAAGCATATCTTGCTCTCGGCTCTGTCGTCCGTCGTCCGTCCGTCATCCGTCCGTCATCCGTCCGCACCTCTTCCTCTCTCCACGCCAGCTGTGCGATAGCGCGCGCGCTGCTCCCCCTCTCCCCCTCTGCACGCCAGCTGTGCGATAGCACGCGCGCTACTCATCACCGCAGCTGCGCGATGAGCGCGCATGCGCGTCTCCTCTCTCCTCTCCTCCTCTCCACTCCATCTGCTCTATATAATAAACCCGGTCCGCGCACCACTCCCTCAGTTGCTGCTTCGGTTGATTCACGCTGCGCCGTCCGGAGTTCCTTCATTTTTCGTTATTAGGATAACCACTCTCGGGAACGTTTCGGAACCTCCGAGATGCTTCGCATCAACTCAGGGTTACCTCGCGTGAAGATGGTGTCATTTTTTTAATGACACCACCTTCACGCAGGTCATTTATTAATGACACCATCTTCACATTCACGCAGGACCTCCTTCATCCTCCGGGCCTATGAGCAGGTGTCATCTACGTAGCCGGGTCTCTCCTAATACTTGCAATATAGCTCTAAACGTTCGTTGGAAAGACACGTGCATTAGGCTAAGTTTTTTTACTTGGGCATACTTCAGTCTCATTTTCTTTTCAATGTTCACAGTGGCGAGTAGGGAGGTATTTTTGTTTGTATATGCTCTTCAGCTTGTTAAAGAAGTACTGACACGAAATATTTTTGCTACGTTTTCTCAACCGCTATGGGTGCCTTCCAGCCAAGTTTGTTAAATGACACGTTAGATGATGTACTTGAGCGTAAATAATAATTTACCGCCTGTTTTAGTCGTGTCAGTTTCGGTTTCGACGAAATGAACAATGAGGTGGCTGCCATGACAGGGCGGCACTCCATACATCACTGTTTTCGCCATACCACGGCTGGTCTGAACGCGCGAGCTAGAGCGAGCGGGCGCGTATCTGCAGACCGGCTGTGGCCGCACGCGCCTGGGAAGACTGACGTCGGTACCATAACTGTGAATTTCTGCACAAGGCGGAGCAGCGTGCCAACAGCAGCCAGCGCCTTGGCTACATTACGGGAGCCCTTACGTTGTCAGTTTGAGGCGATGCACATGGTGAGGCACTGAACGATGCCGATGTCGAAAGCGTATCCATTCTGAGCTTTCTCATGCATGCAGAGAACAAAACTGATTTAAAATATAATATACCGAATGGCTGCTGTTCAAACTTCCTGGGAGATATCTTCATATACAGAGGAAGCTATACAGGGTGTCCCATCTATCATGCACCAAGATTTTAAAAAAGAGAAATGGAGTTACTTGACAGAAACCTAGTGCATAATGTTTGCAGTACTGTGGAGAAGCGGACAGTAATTTTTCGTTATGAGACCTAACTAATTATTGGTAATTAATTATCTAACTCCAGAATTACTGTCCTGATCACTAAAGTGTCAATGAGGCACTCGTAGGTACCCACGAGGGGCATCTAACTGTGGTATTTTCAGCGACGAACTAATTGCGTACTCATTTATTCTGTCTGATAAAAAAAAACCGCGAAATTTGAAAAATACTACGTGACGGCGCTCCTGCGCGCATCGTAAAGCAGCGCCCCCAAATAATTTGATTGAAAGCAACTGCTTCTCCTGTCACCCAGCCGAAGAGAGCGCATCACCTTGATAATGGCATACATAAAAGGAGCAGCAGCAGCAAGTTTCGTGGGAAGCGTGTAGCAGATAAGGCACCAACGCGGTCGCATTTCTTCTTTCTTACTTTTTTAATTTCAGTCTGGCTAACTCAAAGTCACCCTGTTTGAGGGCATGCTTTATGATGCGCACAGGAGAGCTGTCACGTGGTATTTTTCGTATTTCGCGGGTTTTCTTCATCAGTCAGAAGAAATAAGTACCCAATTAGTTCATCGCTGAAAATACATCAGTTAGATGCCCCTCGTGGGTACCTACAAGCGCCTCATTGACACTTTAGTGATTAGGACAGTACTTCTCGAGTTAGATAAATAATTACAATTAATTAGTTAAGTCTCATAATGAAAAAAATGCTGCCCGCTTCTCTGCAGTATTGTAAACGTTATGCATTAGGTTTTCTTCGAGTTACACCATTACTCTTTTTTAAAATCTTGGTGCATGATAGCTGGGGCACCCTGTATACATAGTTATCTCCGCCTTGAAATTTTGTGTCAGTACTTCTTTAAATGGACACTGAAGACAACATTGTAGTTGGTCTAAATAGGTGTATTGTCATCCCCAGAAAATAAACCCACCAGTCTCTAGGGCAGTACCTTTAAAATAATCTCTTTAATAATAAAAAATGCAGCTATCAGTAACCCAGCAGAGATGATGACGTAAGCGGCGACTGAGCGGATGTACCAAGAGTGACGTTACCAGCAACATAACAATAACAACGCAAACAAGCTCTCAAAGAAACACATAAAATCTTTTTTTGTGCGTTAGCTTTAGTACATCAAGGTATAATTCATGCCGTGCCGACTTTCGCAAGCTGCGACGCCGAGGCGCTGGTGGCGGTTGCGATGGTTATTGCAGGTTCGGCGTAGTTACGTGCCTGTTACCTCCAACTCTACGTATGCAAAGGCTGTGGTACTTAAGCCAATCTGTCGAGCCGTAAATTTGAATACAGGGTTACGCAGCCGTACAAAGCGACTTAGCGTACGCTACCTCTTTGAAGTGAAGGGATTTTTTCGGCCCTGTAAATGCAAGATACGGGGGCTACCCTTACGACGGGCAGGAGACAATCGACCGCCTGTTAATTTACCGCTTCGGCCTCAAAGCACATGCCGTGGCGATGTGTTTGTTCTCGACTTGCGTCTTAATTGTCATGAAGTTGAATAAACTGTATGCTTCAAAATAGGTTTTTTTTGTTTCAGGGCGTTGTGTGCAGTGGCGCAAAAGAGCTGCTATGCTTCCACTACAGTGCGTACTTAGTTAGCATGATATTAGTATCATGTAATGCAAGTTCGTCCTTCTATTCTGGCACCAAAGTGCTTTCAATAGTGGTTTGGAAGCTCGTAAAAGCACTAGGCACACTACTGGCAGATAAGCAGTTAGGAAACTGGCTTTCACAAAACATTCAACAGATGGCGCAATAAGCGGGGACATTAGGCGACGGAAAACCGACGAGACGTTCTTCTGAAGCTTACATCGTGGTGCCGACGTAGCGGGCACCAAAAATATTTAGCGTTGTACGTGGGCAAAAGCTACACTAAAAATTTCCCCGCATTTCCCCGAGGGGAAGAATGTGAAAGTGCGAATGCACGAGTTGAATTTGCGCGGTTCGGTAATGTTCGCGAAAGAGAGATCACACACGCACACACAACTACAAAGAAAGAAAGATGCATTTATTCACAGACACCTATTTGTGTTGTCGTTGTACTTGATTGCTAGAGCGGATCTCAGCTTTGAAATTTCGTGTCAGTACTCCTTTAAGCGGGTGCATTAGCCCTTCTCACGCCCGATTCCTGGCCAATCCCCCACGTGGGTATGTGCCATGTCAGCGGCCAGGCAGCGCGCGCCCATCTCCCCCCGTTGCCAAGGAAGACGAGGAGCGCGCGCACCCGCAGCTGTTGCTATGTGGACGGACGGCGGTCGCCGGAATTCAGGGTCGCTTATAAAATGCATTCGCACTTAAAACTCGCTAAACGTGTTTTCCGAGTTTTCGGATGAAAGTGTGCACGAAAACCTGCATAGTAATCGTCGCAGATGCACACATACTGCCATTCAGCTGCTGGTACACTGGAGTAGGCACCGTTTTCACACTAGGCATTGGGCACTGTCACAAGTTAAATTAACAGAGGGCGCCACATAGTCAACCCAAGTGGATCGAAGCGACTAAAACCCGACTATCCATAACGAGAAGGCAAAGAAAAATAGTGCTCCTGACGTCGTTCTCGCTGCGATGTCGCTGTCCGGCAGATGTTCTGTAGTCAAAGTAAAAGACCGCGCGGCCAATTCACATTGTTTAGCATCACGTCCCGTGTGGCATTAAGATTGACGCCCACAGAGCGGCAGCTAACGGATGTGTAGCGCGGACAAGTTGTCTTGAGGTACACTCAAAGAAAAAAGGGTGTGGTAGTTTCTCCCTTAAGGGTGAAACAGGAATGTATCATATATTGCTCCCTAAGAGGTAGAAAGATTCTCTCTTTAAGAGGGAGGACAGCGTTTCTCCCCCTAAGAGTGGAGGAAGATTTCCCCCTTTCGTGAGCTAATGGAGGAGCGTTCCTCCCCTGGCAGCGTCACCCGAGCAAGGCTCGTTATGCGAGAAAGGCCTAGCGAGCTGATCGGTTTGAGGATCGAGGAAGTACAAATACGTAGGTTACTGTGGTTGTGTGCGCTTAAAATGCGCTAAAATAACCAAGAAATTACCTACCGAGCACCAGAACTGCGGTTAGCAAGCCATGCCGCCAATCGTATACGCGCGACTTCTTGCATTCGTCTCACTGCGCGCTCCGCCAACGCATTCAGGGCTTACGCGCCGCCGTAAACACAGTAGAAATCATGCCGATTGCTTTCAAAATGCCGCCTTTATTTACGAAAGGCTCGTAACCCCGCCGTTCACCGCACACGAGATCACAAGCGTCCAATGCGACCGCTTGAGAACAACCAGTTGTTGTTAGTCGTCAACGTTTTAAAATGACCGATAGATGACGCAAAAAAAAAGTAGGGGTGGGGAGGGACAGCTACTAAGCATCACCATCAGTGGGCACCTTACATCAAGGCGCTTCCTTCGTTTCCTTTATGGATAACGTATATTATTATAGCCAACATCACGGAGGCCGCATGTGGGCAGGCACATATTGGGAAGGAACATAGCACAACACAGCGGCATACACTTCTTCATTAAAGGCATTGCACGTACAATACACGCAACACACAACATCACAAGCATAACACACGTATACACCACAACATATAGTACCCTTTTCACATGTCCGCATGATCACAACCCACAACTAAACATTGAAACGGCGGCAAAGTATTTATAACCCTGATCACCGAGGATGCAAGTAGGAACAATGAGCTTGTTGCTTGTTTCGATAACCCACGGCAGTGCGTAAGGTTAGAAGGGTTTTGTTATTTCAATAAATGAAACTCGTGCAATTGCAAACTTTCATTAACTTGAGGTTTTGTAAGAAGCAGCAAAATAGTTCAAAGAAGAAAAAAACGTTTCACGAAACAGTACGGCAGGTATGTTAGGGTAATGACATTCATTGTCTCGCCTTCGCTCTTTTAGCGTAGACCGCACCGCTGGTCTGGCAACCATTCAGCCAAGATGTTACCGAATGGGGGCCTTTTGTTGTTGGTAACTGATGCGTCAATATGCTGCGGTCCGTGCACGTTGACGAAAAAAGGGGCAGTTTACTATCATCGCTGACCTCTGTTACCCTTGGGTGTCAGTATGAAACGTCCACAAATGCAGTGGTAACGTTGAACAGGGCGCAGGCGAGTCGCACACAGCAAGCATGTAGCGGTGCCCACAGAATGTGCTTCAAACACACGGGTGGCCAGCCGTGCGTTAGCGTGGTGAGCAGATGGTAATAATAAAAACAAAAGACGGCGAGAAAACAAGTAAGCAGCACACCGGAGGGGTGGTGTTGCTCGTAGTCGTTGTATGCGCCCGATCAGCGAAAGCCACAGTGCAACGATGAACGGTTTCGTTTTCGGTGTCGGCGCCGACAGCAGATTGATTGCAGACGACAGGGGAGAATATTTCGTCCCCTGTTTCGGTGTTTCGTAGAGGCCATACAGAGGGCGCTACGTGTAACGAGCTAAAGGGAGAATCTCGCTGGTCCGGGGGAGAAAACCCTCGATTTCCTCCCTTTTTCTGCCCTTTTTTCTTAGAGTGTATGTGCCGAGAACGCGACGAGGGACCCCTGCGGCCGCGATGGTTCGCTTGGCAGGCTTTAGTTTTCCTTCTAGGCCACACCGCAGTCTCACTTGCTGCCTACCTCCGTTTGCGTCACGCGATTCGTCATGAAATGTCTCACAGGGACGAAATGCGTTTTCCAGTTGGTAATTTCTCGGCAATGAAAGCATTTTTGGGCACCGAAAGCACGGGGAAGTGGAACGTTCATCTGATTCCAACTTGCTAGTTGTCTTAAGTGTTCCTTTAACGTAGGCGACATGTTCGTTAGAATTCTTTGCGCTCTACCTAGATTGTTGATTCGCATTCTGCTTGTAAATTTCCTAGTCGTGCACTAAACGTTGTTTTGTTGCCAGTTTGGGGCTCCTATTTACTCTCTTCCGTGCAACCAGGGAAACCTTTGCTTCAGAAAGCGCATTTTCTTCACTGGTTGTGTGATTCGTCCTCCTGCGAATAATCCTCCAATCGGGTGATAAGAAAGTAACCGTTGTCGGATCTCGAATCTACAACACTGTGTTCAGAACAATAACGCCTCAGCGGAATAACACTCACATCAGTCGCAAGAGGCCCTTGAAAACGGTACTGTAATACCAAGATTTATTATATATTGCAAAGAATACAGCGGCTAGTGTTGCATAAATAGCAGTTTCACCATTGTTTTACGGCAGCAAACATGCAGACGCAACATGAAGACATCTGATACATAGAACAAGGCACCTGCGTTTTCAAAAAGTCAGCACATAATTAGCGGAGAAAAAAAAGGAAAGCCACGTCGTGCTGTTGACAATACGTATTCTCATTTATCTAGTCATTAAAAAAATCCACGAGAAAGGTATTGATAGTCTAGCGTTTCCTTGAAATATGCCATTTATTAAATCTCTGCGAGGACAAAGAAAGACAACAATTTAATCCCCCAGCTTGTACAGGCGCGAGACATTCGAAGGCTGGCAATGAAGATGGCAGGGGCCAGGAAAGAACAGGCCGTCGTATTTGGAGCCTTCGTACTTCTTGCAATGTATATACTGCCCGGTCCGCAAATGCCCCAAGAAAGTAACCATGAACCATTTCCGTCTGTTATGTCATTCCATTGCGAAAGAGAAACCGTTTTATTTCGTGTTGTTTTGCATCACGTCACAAGCGCCCACCCGCCCACAAACCCGAAAAATCAACTTAGGTCATCTCTCGCCGGGAAGCGTAGGACAAATGGTGGAAGTGACCTTTGGGGCAGAGCTTGGGCCCCTCCCTTGTCCTGTTTTGCGGTCCCATCTGTGAACCGTCCCTAGAGCTCTATCCTTTATTCTACCCGCAACTAGACAATCTTTCCATACCTCTTCCACAGTTTACGCTTTTGAGAGCACCTAAATTATCTTTTTTTGATGGTGTAGCAAACAAAAAGTAATAGAGAGTAAGACGTGGCGGAATGGCTTTTTCGTGCTTATTCTTGAGCGCTTTGTCGTCGAATGTTGTTCGGTTGCTCCGGTATAAAAGCGAACACACACCCCATAGTATCACTGTCCCCAAATTGAACTGGCTACTGAGGGTTCAATTATCGGGAATTGTTCTAATTAATGAAGCACTCGCCGCTGAACCTGAGCTAAAATGAGACTAACCGCACAAAATATATGCGAAACATCAACATTTTCTCCCTTTTTTGTCAAATCAGCTGCAACTTTAAGCGAACCACTTGTACGATATGCGACTTATAGGCAAAATCGGTCCAACTAAGAGCCAGAAAGTTCCGCAAATTGCTCCAGTTCACTGAGTTTTGCATTTCGTGTTCAATATTCTAACTAGCGTCCAGCTTGGATATGTTTTGAATCTTTTAAGCGGGTTATTGTGCTCGTTATAAAACCTCGCTATCATATCTGGCTCAAGTGATATAAATGAGGTATTTCTAAAGCACGACCTTTATATAATCGAGTACTCGACAGTGAGGGAATACACGTGGTGATACTGTACTGATACAGAAGCAGCTAGTTTATAGTAAATCTAGGTGTACCCGTTTCAGATTATTAGCGGTAAGGCATGTTTAGAGGCCCTGGCAGCTGCAATAGAGGTCGTTTGTTGCACTACCTTTTGCCCCGGTGAATGCCGGAAGATGGTGCGTCTGAAATAAGTGCATCCGTGCATAAGACAGGCCACTGTCCACCCGGAATCGCTTCACTGAATCCTCATATGCGCGATTAATGTCCCAGTAGCGACATCGTCCGCGCAGGTGAAGGTATACCGTACGATTACGATTTGCTGTCTGCATACGACGACCCACGACATCGCTCTTTGGACTGAGAAGTGTATCCCCTTAAATGTGGCACTTTTTAAGGAGCTCTGCAACGGTCTCACGCCTTGTCCGTCGCTTGCCCTGCAATTGCTTTTTCTTTCTTTACGACTCGGAATCTGTTTATTGGTGGCGCATCTCTTGTTGGGCTCGGCTTTCTGGGCCTCCTTGCTACTGGGTCGGTGTCATCAGCGTGATGGTTGGGGTGCAAAAGAAATGCCTCGCTCTGGCATTCCTTCTTGTCTGGTGGAAATGTATTGAAAAATAAAAAGAACTGTCGCGTAAAAAACGGGACGGTGAACAAGACAGGACGGGTGTAGACCCACTGTTATTATTGGGAGGACGAATAGTGATGCGCAGGCGGCTGGGAACAGGTGGCACGTGAAGTAATAGAGGCCTCTCATATTCGAAAGAATCGCGCCAGTTGTGCGAGTGATATATTTGTTGCAATATATTGAAATGAGTACGAACTCTTAGTTGGGTCTGTACACTGATAAGCAGCCACCTTTGTGCGCGCATGCAAGTAACTATACGCGTGAGTTCGTGTTGCCAATAAAACTATAGCAAGCCTTCGCGTGTCCAGTCTTGTTCACGATCACGTCATTTGCGTGGGCTGTTTTTTTTTGTTGTTGTTGAAATGCAACACTACCCACTTCAACGACATGCTACATTGGCCACTCCTTTCATCACGCCGCAAGCGCCACCACTATGTTTGGCAGCGTTACGCGTGATGTCGCCCGCAATGCTGCTCAAAGGTCCGTTACCATCCAACCTGCTTCACAGGTATTGCTTTGACCTCGAGAACGCTTAGCTCTTTAAAATAAAGCAACTGTGTCGTCACACGCATCCTTGCTACTATAACTGGCCTTGACCGCTATGCCTGTGCGTGATACTTTTATGGCTGTACTTTAATGCGGGCCTGGAAAGTTCGCAGGTTCCTAAGTCGTCATTGGGAATAATTGCACACTTTTTTGTCAGTACTAATTTTTGGGAATACCTGTAAATTATACTGTCTCTTCAAGTACAGGTTCTGCATTGTCACACGTAGTTTTACGCGTCGTATCGTTAGCGCATGAAAATGCGTTTTTAAGCCATACTTGCCTTGAAGATAAAGCGACTTGCAATATCCGTGGGCAGTCGTGCATTGGCCGCGTTCTCCTATTACCTAACACCTGCAAAGTCTCTGAAAAAATTAATACAAAAATATTGCGCAGAGGTTGAACTGGTGGTGCAAGACTGTAGAAACAGCAGAGCTGGGGGGCGACCTTGCTTGTTCCAACACTGAGAGCGCATCCGAGGAGACAGGTAGCCGATGAACCTCAGCAGTGCAAAGCCGTTTTCGACGGCACTGTAAAGGAAATACCATTAAAGTATGTACAGGGGGCTTTATCCCGCAACAATAATCCTAATCTCTTTCGACGTCGTTTTTAGACAGCACAACCGCATAGGGCAAATGCTCTTGTAGCGCGCCCTCGCCCCGGTAGACCCCCACTTTTGTCAGCTTGTCCTGTGGCTGATGAAGCCACCGGAGCAGCTGCCATTCCTTAGCATTCTACGTGTGGAATGTGAAGGGGTGGCTTGACAGATTCGTCGCCACCGTCTTCGGTGTGGCGGACCCGCGGCGCACAGGTCGTTACATGACGAGGACGATGAAGGCGGGAGCTCCTCACGTGGCGTAAGCCCACGCGCAAGCCTGGACGGCGCCGGGCGGTCACCGCGAGGTACGCGCTTGCTTGTGCTCGGTATTTGTTCTTTTTTTTTTTTTTTTTGCTAAAGCCACTAGAGAAAGGTTGTGCCCGCACCTCGGACGCCGGGCGGTCGCCGCGAGGCACGAGTTCTCTCGCGCTCGAGGTTTTCTGTCTACGACGAGTGGATTTGTGTCGGCCTAAACGGCTCTGCTGTTATAAATAGACAAGGTCCTTAAGGTACAGGCGTGCCCGGCTGCGCTCAGCAAAACGGATTCGCTGCCAGCGACGCTGAAGCTTCAGCTCGCAAAAAGCAAGTAGCAACATGGGCACAAAATTTGAGCTTCTCTTTCTCCCAAGCAGAGTAAGAAAACAACCTTCCCGCCGAGGTAAAAAAGAAAAGCAGGTCAGTTAGCAATAAAACTAAGTGACTCTGTTAAGCCCTGCTTCCATGACCGCACACCTTAACAGGGTGAATAGCATCGGCACCTTACGATCCCATTTACAAAAAGGGGAGACTGGGGAAGAGCGGGAGATGAAGACCAAAAAAAAAAAAAAAAAAAAGAGTAGCCCCGCAGAAGAAGAAAGGGAACAAAAATCAGTCACGCAGGGAGTATACGCGTGATTAGGCGAGGGCGTTTTGCGATTCTCACGTCCGCTGAAGCGTTCTGCCCTGAAGCTGTTTTGCCGTCTTTTGCCGCAACTTCTGTAGGTTGTTACAATGTTCCGTTTTTGTTTCCCGACGTCGGGGAATGCTCCTTTGAGTGTCTTCGTTTCCGCGTGTGTGGTTGTGGACAGCGTATCTGGCCAGGTTGTGAGGAGAAAGAGGGCTAGTAAAGGAGAGGAAAGGGAATTCTGAGATGTTTTTTGAGACGAACGTATGACCGTTGCCTTACTTTTGAATAAAATACCCGTTTCAAAAATGGACAAGAAAAAACGATAATTACGTGATGATTTTAATTACGAAAGTATAAATTAAGGGAGCAGAAAAGTACGTTCGCACGAAATGTCATCTTTGCTTTACGATAGGAGGGCGGTTATGTACCGCGTCGAGAAAACCGGGAGAAAGAGAAGTCGGCGCAAAAAAACAAGGGACAGTAACAAAATTTAGAGTAATGATTTGCAAGGCAATAAAACATCAGTGCTTTCACAATTATTGTGTCATAAGGGGTGCTTAGGTGCCCTTCTAAATCTTTTGTTCAGTGCACCTTTCGTGCCTGTGGGCACGTTAGTATTGCGAACAATATATTTTTTGTCGTTCAGATTGAACGTTTATTTACTTCCCTAACGCGTGGCCCATTTTCATCCTCATCATTATTATTCTGAAGATCTACATTTGACTTTTTTCTGCACATTTTCAGCGCAAGTGCATAGGGACGTAATTGCTGTTAGCAAATCTGAAACTTTCAGCAGGGTAGCAGGGAGACCTTCGACAGTGCGGTGCGACGCAATGGTTGCGTCGGAGGCGGCTGCATAAATTTGGCCTCATTGTTAGCGATTCCATGCTCGCCACAAACCCGCATCAGATCAGTTGGAGTCCACCGGGATCCGCCTTCAGCTTATCTGTTGTTTATAATGCCAAAGGCAAAGCATCGGTCCTTGGTTTGATTCAGTACTCCCTTACAGCGTAATCAATGCGTGAGGACGGAAGAGCGCGTATCTTAGGGGATAAACAGCTAGGCACCACAAAAAGATTGTAATGATTACTCTTGATGCAGAACGCACCTCTCACCAAACTAGCCTGCAGCACCAGTGCACGGAAGTCATGCATCCAAGAAGCTGCGTCGCACACAAAGGAGACAAAGGAAGGGTGGGCTTTATATGCTCCACAGCTGAAGCCACACGTAGATATTGAAAATACCCACTGCCCGATTGGAGGGCCGACTTTGTGGTTGCTGGACCGCTAAAGTGTTTCAATGGGCCAAGGAAAATACTGTCGATGGGTTGAGGGGCAGCTTGCTTTGCCCCAGAAACCAAAAGGAAACTCCCGGGGGGACCGTAGCCTTTAACATCAGGGGACGTAAATCCCCCACCGTAGATGCGGTGTCGTACTAGTTTATGAGGTAACGATTCTAACGAGTAATATGAACAATTCAAAATCGACGTAACATACCCTAAAACCACTCACTCAGTCAGTTCTGATCAATCTCGTAACGTACTGCCTGGATTTTTGTCCCAAGTCTTCTGTGATTAAATAATTGCCCCCCATATCTGCTCGCTTCCCTCAGAATGTAGTCGTAACACGAGAGCCTTGTGCGGCCCCTTCTACATAACTGCATCACCTTTCTCCCCCGCCCACATCTCATGCTCCTCCCCTTACTTTCGGCCCTCCCGCGACAAACACAGAAAAGGTTTGCTAGAGCCTGTTCAATTTTACCGTGTTTGCCCTGCTGGCGCGCCATCTTGTTGAGAGCTGTTGTTATCGCTGGGCGTGGCACTCGAGCCACAAGCCTAAGGCTCATGCGCAAGATGTTTTCTTTTGTATTTTGTGGTTATAATATTGTTTTTAGCATGCTTTTTCTTGTTTGCTATCGCAAGAACAGCGCCCACGTCTATTTTTATTTAAAATAACACTTCATGTACCAGTCATGTATTTACGTATTGCCTCGAACAGCGTTAAGGCTTTCTTTTTTCTGCACACTGTTGAAAACTACAAAATATACTTTCAGACTTAGTTTCTGTTTTGAATATACAGGGTTTCCAAGATATCATGCACCAAGATTTGAAAAAAAGAGCAATGGGGTATCTTGAAAAGACCTATAATATTTCCATTCCAGTGAAGTAGCGAAAAGTGTTTTTTGTAATGAGATTTAATTATTTTATTTCAATAATAATCTAACTCGAGAAGTACTCTCCTAATCATTAAAGTGTCAATGAAGCTCTTGTAGGTACCCACGAAAGGCATTTAACTGCGGTGTTCTCAGGTACGAAATAATTGCGTGCTCATTTATTCTGACTGATAAAAAAACCCCGCGAAATATGAAAAGTAAATACCACATAATGGCGCTCCCGCCGTCCTCGTAAAGCAATACCCTAACAAGGCTACCTCTGAGTTAGCCAGAATGGATTAAAGAAAAGAAAGAAGAAATCGCGGCCGCGTTTATGCTTTATCTGCCACACGCGCGCCACGAAATACGCTGTTGATACTCCTTCCTTGTATGGCATTATCAAGGTGATGCGCTGTCTCTTCTGGCGGGTGACAAGCGGAGCAGTTGCTTTCAATCAGCTTATTTGACAGAGCTGCTTTATTAGGCGGGCTGGGGCGCCGTCACAGGGTATTTTTTTGTTTCGTGGGGTTTCCTTATCAGGCAGGATAAATAAGCACGCAATTAGTTCGTTGCGGAAAATACCGCAGTTAGATGCATCTCCTGGGTACCTAAAAGTGCCTCATTGACAGTTGAATGATTAGAAGAGTACTTCTCGAATTAGATAATTACAATTAGCTAATTAGGTTTCATTAACCAAAAAATGCTGTGCACTTGTCCCCACTACTGCAAACATTATGCACTACGTTTTCTCTGGGCAACGTCATTGCTCTTTTTTAAAATTTTGGTGCATGGTGGCTGGGACACCCTGTATAAACGCGTCGCGCAAGATTAGTTACCAGGTTTGGCCGGGTGACCGAATCGAGGGACACAGCGACAGACAGACAGACAGACAGACAGACAGACAGACAGACAGACAGACAGACAGACAGACAGACAGACAGACAGACAGACAGACAGACAGACAGACAGACAGACAGAATTGCGCGGTCGTATAGACACGGACTTCATAACACGAGGGACCCAGGTTAGATTCCGACCACGGGAAGCGTTTTGTTCTTGAGACGCTTGAGGCCCCTTCGCTTATCATCATCATTGTTTTGCGAAGCCCATTGTGTAAAGTTGGATTTCCTGCAGTGCGTTTTGTACGACGAACGGCGTCATCAGTGAGACTGAATGTTTCGCTTTAAAAGCACCGAGTGGCGTGACGTTAAGCGCTGAGCGATGGTTTTATTAGTAAACTGGTTGGTTGATTGTGGTAGCGGGGTGTTTTGCGGATCTTTTACACCTAGTTTTTAGTGAAAAGAAAGAAGCTGATGTCGGTCATCTACCCTTCAAACCATGAAACAATCAGGCTCTATACTGATATCGCTCGTTCGTGTACCGTCCAAGCTGTCAGCGCCTAATTTTCTTCTGCGCGTGATCAATTGTCTGACTCCTCATTAAGACTGACAGAAGAGGAGCACTGGGAGGCCCTCCTCCAACACAATGAAGCAGTTCTTGGGGACGACTGGTAACCGCAGCCCCTTCCCCCAGCAATGCAGAAGCCTTTATAGAAGGGCAAATAAAAATGTTTTCCTCTCTCTCTCTCTCTCTCTGTCTCTCTCTTTCTCTCTCTGCTGCGCGTAAGGGAGCGGCCGTGTCGACTATGTTCCCTGGGCGATGTTCACGTGTACCTTGCATACCTGGGTTTAATTTTTACAGCAAATCCGTCTTTGGCTAGGATCTAGCTGGTTGCCTCCGGTAGAGTGAACTAGAACACAGAGTGGTTCAAATGAGCTGCCAAAAAATGAAGCAAAAACAGGGTAACAAAAGGGGAATCCCCTGAAGTCTTGCGATTGTCTCGCTGCCATGCGGTGATCAATGGTGACTTGAGATTTTGCGCGGATAATTTGAATGCAAACATAAAAATAGATGAGTAATAAAATTTTATAAAAATGTAAACAAGCAACTATTTCTTTAGATAAATAAATGCACTTTATTATTACCACTGCGAATGTCACTTCCCTGTACTCTTGCGATGGCGGTGCCGCCGTGCGGCGGCCGGCAAAAACTCTCGCGTCGTCTGCTACATGAACTTCTGCGACGCGGAGCCGTTGCTTGGAAGATAATGCAACCCGTGGCTTGAGGACAGCGAATACACGTTAAAAAGAGGGCGTGAAGTGAGTAGTCTTCTGGGCTAAAATATGCACCGGTAGCGCCGTAGTTCGGCTAATATATGTTTCTTCTCCTAACCTACACTCAATTTTTCGCGTTTGGGGAAAAGCGGCGCTGACGAGCTCAGACTAGCACCTCGCTGCATGTACGCGCTCTTATCAGGCGAATATTCAGCAAATGTGACGTCACAAAGAACAAAAGCATGTATAGGCACAGAGTTTCATACAATAATATTTCTATGCAACTCTGCGTGTATAATCGCAAACTACACACATCGCTCGTGATTGTCTGCTCCAATGAAGCACGAAAATTGATTTCAGTGTCAGAGTTAAGACTACCGACGTAACAGCGATATCGTTAGCTATGGACGTTATAAAACGGCGTTTCACGCAATTCGGTTGGCTGAGACGTCAAATGACGTCATTATTTAAAGATATTACGTCAGTTGCGACAAGAGTCTGAACCTGGCCTAAAGGTCAATACAGTAGCCCTTAAGCGTAGTTACCTAAAGATTCGCGGACATTAAAGAGAAAAACTAAAAAAAGAAGACAAAGCAGTGCAGCACTGGTGGGAATCGACCCTTCGCCTTTTGCGCGTGAAGCGAGTATTCTACGGCTGCGCACATTTCGCAGTCTTGCAATCGCAACGCCCCTAACGGATTTTATTCGTTTTTGACTTCACTTTGGATGCATTAAAAATATATGAGTTTGGACCACTCGGTGTTCTAGTTCACTCTATCTCCCGCCACAGAGCGATATAGACAAGAATCGCACTCGAGCGCGCCTATTCAAATTCCTGGTCCGCGCCACACCTTCAGACTATGGGAACACTAAAAAAAAGTAAAAGAAATCCTGAAGCCGTCTTATCTTAAGGTTCCCCTGAAAAAAATGTCTTCCCAGCAATGCATTGTTATAGAGGTGAAGCCGGTTTTAAGGGGCTGTTCTAAGCTTGGGCTTTGCAAGATGGCTTTCTCACATTGCACAGTGAAGGATGTCCATCTTCGGAGCGAGTATCATTACGGAAAGTGGCTCCAACTCTTGCCTTATTGAAACAATTCGCACCCAAATTACACGACAATTAGCCGGTAAGATTAATATAACATTACTCCCGGTTTTATTTACTTTTCGATATTATAGTTCACAATAAAGTTGTCAATATTGTGGAAATCTCGTCTACTGTCAATACATGCATGCTTCTGCGGAGGGAAATGAACAGCCCCATGTTTGTCCACTGCAATAATAGTCTAGTTCGTCAAAGCTTCATTCAGTTAATTAACCAGAAAATACGCTCAATCGCCAACAACAAACAAATCTTTTTTTTTCTTGCTTCGTTCACCTCTTGGACTACGACGCGGCCAAAGAATCGTCGCTCACGTTGAGGCACCGCACCACAGCCTTGCTCGTCATTCTTCTTCACAGAGTTGAAGGACATTGAGTTGTTTAAGACGACAGCCTTTCTTGGGCTACTTAAACGCAAAACTTTTGGCCTGTCTCTTTGTCTGTCTCTCGATTCAGCGGCACTGCCGAATGTTACGAGAACTCTTAAAAGAGACGTTCATGTAGGGAAAAAATTTTCAATCTACTAAATCTCGTGACAGTATTCATACCCGTCAACATTGTGGAGCAAAAATAAAACATTAGGCATATTTTGAGGCACAACATCACTGAATATGCGACATTTACATTGTCCTTTTAAATAAAATACGCGGCTGCTTTATTTCGCGATAGCATATAAAAAATACGCCTGAAAACAAATGTTTTGGCCTCAAAATACAAGAGGCGCTGGCCGTGCCCTCTTGTGGAAGTTTTTCAAGTTCAACAGTAATCGCAATTCGTGTATTTTTGTAATAAACTTTGAAACTTTGAAACAAAAGGTTCGAAGCTCGAGCAGTGGAATGCGGCAAAGTTTAATCGACTTGAATAAACCTCTACCATTTATCATGGGAGGAGCGAAATGAGAGGAAAAGAGCGTGAGAGGTGGGCAGCAAAGAGAAAGAGGCATTACGTGGAAATAGTGGCAGGAGAGTGCGGCCGTTCGGCGACATGTTCAGCGAAGTGAGTAGACACTAGGCGAGCTTTTAGGGGCGAAGCTCCTCTTGCTCGAGCCCTGTCCCGGCCGTATACGGCACATTGCACACGGCACATTGATGATGATTGTGGCAAGATCCCCCTAGGAATTGGCCAACCAAAGATTGGCCAAAGAGGTCAAAACGTTCAACGCATCGTTGCTACCCAACAAGGTGGAGAGGAAGAAGAAGAGCTTGTCGTTCGTCGCCTGCGAGCTGAAGACACGTACCGGGGGTACGCGACACAAGACGCTCTGCAGAAGGCAACGGCCAAGGTGGCTAAAATATCACACACCGAATTCGCCCACTTACCCATGGAGATTCTCATCGTCCCAAACAAGCCCTACGTAATCACCACAAACATCGACGTCGTCGACGGGCTTGTCAATGGAGCAGTGGAAAGCTCGACGTGTCGAGTCTTTATATGATGTGCGGGCGAATGTTTCACGGTTTTACCGATAAGCATTTTAGCTTCGCCCCTCTCATCATCATTCACTTCGTGGAGATGGCGGGATTTTTTTGTCTGAGTTTTCCATTTTTTTTCACCAAAACAACCTGTTTCAACAACCTGTTGCAGTATTTATTATCCGTTGCTGGTACGGGTGGGGGAGTTTCCATGCTAAAGGAAATAATGTTATCACTTAAGTGTTTTGTTCTTCCAATATCTAAATTAGTTTAATGCTGTGTGTCGATGCTGGACACCTTTTTGTGGTTTTTGTAAGTTCTACATTTTTGTGATACACCAATAACAACCTTCATCTTCATCAGCGGCGTTGCTACTTACTTATTCTTGCCGATGTTCCGGTCAAGTAATCAAGGCCTGGGGAGCCAGTAAAGCTCCGCTCGCTGAGAGGAAGATAAGTGATTATTATTAACAGTAGTGCTAATTCAGGCTGAATGAAGTAGACTGCACCCTTTAGATCCTAGCTCAAGCGAAGACGTTTCTCAAGGTTCATTTCCCTGTATCCTTGAAACACTTATCGGCTGTAGTAATATGTGGATCCGCGGTGAGCAGAACTGTGAAACCTCTTCATTTCACTTCTGCGATTTTGATATGGCAGTGGAGGGCAATTCTTGATCGATGATGTTCCATGCAAGAGCTGCCCTGCTTTTCCTTATATAAGCTTGCTAGTAGGTACGAAAAGAACCAATAGGAACATTCTGTGGCACTTGCCATGCTCGTGGATATATCGGATACAATACTATACTGCTTAGGGCGCCCTCAACGATAGTATTTTATGGCTACAGGGCAGTTAGGACAAGGTGCCCTCAACGACAGTATTTTATGGCTAAAGGGTATACTCATGGCAACTCACTGTGCACTTACCCACTCCTGCGTTTACTGCAGCTTCGGCCCTTTACATTAGCTTTTTTTTCTTGCAGCGCGTTAAACCGCACGCTCAGTAAATAACCTGGGATTATTTTAAAACTCTGAGTATCTGAAGGAAATAGGCATTAGGGGAAAGACGAAACCAGAAGTAAAAAGCCCATAAATCGTTCTGACTGATATGCTGCTCCTTGCCTTTTCGAACGTCGGGCTCACATATTTCCTCAAGCACACTTCATCGACTATCTCCCGAGAGCAATAGCAATTAGAGGTCCCTGTAGGGATATTTTTCTCATTTGTTCAATCACTGGGTGCTTAGTGCCGATGTTTTGGAGAGAAACCAGGCGAAGTCTCCCTTAAGATTAACTGCAGCACATGGTAAACCAGGAATTTTGGTATACAGCCACAGCACGTACCACAACATAAGCCCTCGCTCTCTGTAGTCGATGCAGCACTTCCAGTTTGAAAATAAAGTAAGGCCACCCGACCTGGCGTGCAGACAGAGAGCACCCAGAGCCAATTTTACACCATGGGAGTGCACACGCCTGAAAAATTGCACCTCGAAGGTGAAAAAAACATCGCGCACAACTTTTCCCACACTCTGCGTTAACGAGTTCAGGCGGCGTTTAATTAAAGCAGCGCGACTCTTTTCCCCGGCCCCTTCCTACTTGTCCCAAGTGGCACGTATTTACTATAACTCTTCAACGTCAGTGGAACGGCCGTGCACGTGCCCTGTTTGCCGCGTACTCCCATCACACGGAACGGGGTTCGTGTTTCACAAGACGGTACGGAAGCGCCGGAGTTGCAAGGAGTTCACTTATAATTCCAAGAAAAAAAAAAAAGTAGGGCGGCACAGTTCGCTTGAGTGTCTAGTTTAGACCATACTCGCACTTGTGCACAGTGCGGAGGGAACCGAATTCTCTTCTCAATAGAACGGTTCTTTAAGTATGAAATTCAACACCGACAGCTATTACTCCGCAAAATTGGCGGGCATTTCTGACAGCCCGAAATCCACAACATAGGCTTTTAACATCGACAACTATATATTGCCTTCCGTGCACTACCTTAGTCGACGTCACGTAGACGTCACCATTGATGTCATGCACCCGGAAGATTCCACGCCTGCAACTGAAGTTGCTACTATACACATCACGTCAACGCCACCGCAAAATGGCCTTACTGAAAGTGTGCGGTATAAAATTATTCTGAGAGTTCAAATTCACTTCCATTTCGCCAAGACGCTATCGTAACGCAGGAACTTTTAATCTGTAGTGGAGCTCATGTCGCGGTCGCGCGTCCGAATCTGATTTGCATATGCTTTGCGCACCTGTCACTGCCGCGCTGCCGCAGCACACTCCAAATTCAAGCTTCATTTATTCAATCGCACAAGTGCTCCTGCGCAATACCCGGGCTGGTACCGCGCTCACGATGATGTGCCCGCGAAGCGGCGTGTCTCCGTGCCAAATCGCCACCAGCATGCCGGCCAGGATCAGCAACATGTGGCCGGTGTTAACTGCCCCTCCTTTTCCACAGGAAACACGCCCACTGTGCACCACATTTTGCGGGAGTGTCGCGGCTTCAAAACGCTTCGTTTAAAGTGTCTCCTGCCCGGAATGTAGCTGATTCTGGAGTGCATAACGCCCCTGCGACACGCCACTACGCGGCAGACGCTGCTTTCCCTGTGGGAGTTTGCGCGCTCCTCAGGCGTCGACTGCCGAACGTAACCTTTTCACCTTTACACCCCCCTCCCTCCCCCCCCCCCTCCCCCCCTTCCCCCGCCCCCACGTCAATCAATGCCTCCACCCTCTATAGCGAAGTTTTATTATGTTTTTATTCGCAGCCCTTAACTGCCTCCTGTCGTTCATATTTGCTATTCGCGTCATTCGTTTTGAGGAAGGCTGCAAAAACACACTCTGTCATATATCCGCCTAGTTATTTTCTCTTTTGTTAAACCCTCTTGCGAAACCCGACTAATCTATTCAGCCAGCGACTAAATTTCGGCGTATGACATTTTTTTTTTATTGGGGAAGTTTGCTATTCAGCATAAGGGAAATTAAATGTACAGATACACTTCGGATTCCCGAAGAAATCGGAGCAAGGCGCCACTATGTGGACCTTGTATCCACGCCATAAAACCTGGCGGACGTCCGGGGTGCGGGCCGCAGGTGGCGATGTGCACAACGCGTAGGCTTCGCAGAGCAGGGCAACTCCACACCAGGTGGTCTGCTGTAACCTGCTCAACAGGAGCGGGGCAAAAGGATTTTTCTCTACGCTGTGGCATTATGCAATGCATTTATGACATTTTCCACAGCGCAATTCGACACGGCAGATCACATTTTGAGTCAAATGGTTTGCGCGTGGCTGTCATTCGCCGAATTTGCTTTGTCAGCGATATAGATTGGTTACTTGAGGGCGTTAGGCTGAAGGAGATCAACTGGATTGCATTAGAGCTTACAGTATATGATTTTGTAAAGGAGGCGTTAGGGTCTGTATTAAATGAGGGGGAGGGAATACAAGTTCACGCGGAAGCAGCGACGCTACAGTCTACTTTGAAAAAAGAAGGGATGGTAATACTGCATGTATGTCTCCGAAGTTACTTAGAGGTAGTACGAAAAACCAATACGTGGTGGAAATGCCAACGCAGATGCACGGCGGGGACACCAAATTCATCCCAACTACCGAAATTCTAAACTCAGCATTACAAAAGCTCGTATGGAGAGATTGCCGTTCTCTCATGCGCCCACACCTTCCTATTTTAGACCGGCTGCCCGCGTTTCTTGATCGTTTTGCCAACGTGTCGTTTTTCAAATAGCTTTGCGTGACGCCCCTCGCTGAACGTTGCAAACAGCTGCTCTTCACCTCGGCAACAGCGTAGGCTGCCACCTTCAAACGACATGCACCGTCCCGAGTAAAAGTGTACGATAAAAAAAATGCATCTTTATATTTAGTCTAAGGTCTTTCGCGATAACAAAAACCTCAACAAAATTTTGTGGATGCGCAAGCGTCGTACGACCAAGATTCCGGAAAATTGGAGTGCTAAATGAAGGCGGCGCTGTGGTGGGGCAGCAAATTTTAAAGTATATTAAATAAATGTGTCACAAAACGCCGGCCTGGTTCCAGCGTCGGCCCGAGTTCGCTCGTTTCGACGCGGCACCAGGCAACAAGCACTCACTAAAAGATATCTTTAGTATTCGTGCTTTTTGCCGGCGCCACACACACGTAGAACGGCGAAGAAGTTGTTGCTCTGGTGCTGCATCGTTCCGGAAGTTTGAGTTCAAGGGGCGAAGAAAAAAAAAAGAGACCGAGAAGAAGCTTTAGGGAAAGGCTGGCTGGAACTGCCGGTGGGGTGCATTTAGTGGGGTTGTATGCTGGTAACGCCGATAAGAAACTGGGGAAAGCGAATAGCAAGGGTTGGAATATGGGCGCCAGAAACTTGTGACGCGGAAGGGTAATGCGAAAAAGCATGTGCTCGGGCTGCTGGAATTTTGAAATGCACCGAGTCAAAGCAGAGCAATCACTAGACACGGGGCACAGTTAGCGAGGCAAAGTGGTAGATAGCGTCTAAGGACGTTGAAGTTTCATTGAAGAGACGGCCGCCACCAATTCTCACGCCTCTAGTTAGGTTAGCGAAGCTGGCGAACAACAATAGCGCAAGCATAGTTGTGCATATAGATCAATTCTTCCGGCTCAGCAGCAAGTAGAAAACAAGAAGGAGCATAGAAGAGCAGTAATGCGACAAGTGAAGCATGAAGGCAGGTGCGCCGAGCAACGTGTTTTTATTTGTTAACGCAGGCAAACGATCAAGCGACGAAGAAGCCGGCGCGCGACGTTGTAACGCAAAATGCGCGGAGATCTGGGCCACAGATATTTTACGTGGGCTGGCACTGCATAAGGTTTACTTGTACCGTTGTTGTTGCACCTACAAAACTGAGCTTCCTCGCAGGTCTCAGACGGACTGAGCACAAGACAAAGAGGAGAACCAGCACGTGAAACAGCGTGATTTCTCGAGAGCGAAAAGAACAATACAAGTGTCTCTCGCCGAGAACTGGGGACGATAAAGTTTCTCGTCAGAGCACTTCATACTCCCGTCGCGAGTTAGTTTAACATGGCCGAAATGGCGAAAACGGGAGAAACATCATGACGGTTTTGGCAACAGGGCGTGCTCTGTCCGAAAGGCGAGCCATTGCAAACTTTTACGCAAGTAATTACACAAATGGAGTACGAATGCTCACAAAGCCGGGTGTTGTGTGTCGTTAAGTATACTCGGAACCTTACTTTTTCGACGATGAATGCGTAATCACTTAATATTATTCAGGGGGCGCTGTAATTTATTTCGTATAGCACAGCTGAGTTTTCAACTCTAACAAAAATGACTTTTTCGGGAGCCTGTGTAGCGCACCTCTAGCCCAGGGTCAAACCGCGGTAATGATTAAATCCTAGAACTTTGAGCGCATGAGTTGAAAGAACGGTGAGAAAACGTTCATCATTCCTAATGGGGCATCAGAGCTCTCACTTGCATTCTGTTACCATTTCTTAATGGGTACGTGGTATCCGGTGTGATTGGTCGTGTGAAAGTTTCTGTCACATATACATCGCTGTCAACTGCGATCATGGCAGAATGTGCCCACACATATTTGCGGAAGCAAATCATCGTCGGTGCAAAACGTTGCTCGTACTTTGAATCGCAATCGTTTCCTGAATCATTAGAATATCCCGACGAATAGAGGTGACGAACTCTTGCAATTCTACTGCCGATTTAGACTATCTTTCGTAGCAGCTGGGCGATAAGGAAGCGGAGTCATATTCATAAAGTTACATGCCGCGATGGCTCAGTGGCTAAGGCATTGTGCTGCTGAGGTCAAGGACGCAGGTTCGATTCCCGGCCGCGGCACCCACCTTTCCGATGGAGGCGATAAGCGAAAATGCCCAGTTGGAGGTTTCGGTGCACGTTAAAGATTTCCAGGCAGTCAAAAATAATCAGGAATCCGCTACGGCGCGCCTCATCGCCTGTGTAGCGTCGGCTCGTTAAAACCTAGTGCTCAATCAATCAATCATATTGATAAAGTTGAATTGCAGTTCCTATTTCTCAATTGTAGGATTTGTGTTGTAAAATTTCGGTTGTTGCTCTGAAGGCTTTGTCACTGGCATGCTTTTTTTCAATGGTTGGGTCAGCTTAGTAGCTGACCGTCTTTCTTACCGTCTGCTATTGCCGTTCTCCGTGGCAGACTCTATGTCCTATTTTGCGCAGAGTCGAAGACGTACGGGCTTATGTCAAGCAAGTAGCTGAACACGTGCACAAATAAATTAAACAAATTCCTTGCCGGGTTGAATGTTAGGCGGATTCAAGGAAGTTGGCAAACCGCATTTGCTTCTGCAAAGCCCCTCGTCACTTGTTCCCTGCATTGAATGGTACGCGAACTGCTAATTCAGCGAATATGCTACGAAGACGCGTTGCTCGTGCCTATCGTTGCGTTGGATAGCAAGATGTACGTGTTAAGATGTGCAAGATAGAGGAATAGTAATGCATCAGCTGATTAAAAGCGGGTGCAAATTGAAAAAGGACAACTAAAAATTGGCGCAGCTCGCGCTAGTGGCGCGAGGCTGGAGAAACAGCACAGCTGGCGGCCCTTCTCCCTTCGTCGGAGACTCGGATGTTTCACCTCCCATTCATTTACGAACTTCCCACTCAAAGTTCTCCATGACTGGCAGGTCCGGATCGTTTTGTACAAAGGCTTTCCCAATCTATTCCTATATAGACCGCGCTAGCACTCGCTGGAACCCGAGGCAACCGGCTCATCGAACTCCGCGTCTGTAGCGCGAACTCGGCGTTATGCTCCCCACTTCAGGCGCGAACGCTCGTGGGCTCGCAAGAATAAAAGCACGCCAGAGATCACGCCACGCTGGTCAGAGTGTTCTCGAAGGTCGAGCTGGCCGACGCCAGGCGCTCCTCACAAGGCGCACGCTTGCTTGCGCTCGGTATTTTTTCTTGGTATTTTTTTTTCTGGTAACGCTGCACGGCAGAACTAAAGGCTTAAACACCTCTGCTGTTATAAAAGCAGCCCAGTTGTCAAGTATAATTATTATTTTAAGTGAAAGGGAAGGGCGTTTTACAATGGGCACAAGCATACGACAACGCTTATGTTGCCATCTCCCTTGTTTCTATTTTATTTTTTTGAAACCTCAGCCCTAATATGTAAGTCCAACAAGCCCAACACTCAACCCTTGGATATCTTGTGCGATGCACAAGCCAGCCGTTGTAAACCCGATCCACAAACTCATTGTGATAACCAAGCCTGCCCGCGACTTTGGTGCCGCATACCTTAACGGCCAATCACTGTGGTTGGGAATACACAACAGCGAATCGCGAAAATGGGACGCGACTCATCGAAGCAATGAAGTCGAAGATCTGTGAGAAATCTACAAGGAATGAGGCAGAACGATATGAATAAGATTCAGGGGTGCTACTAGGATTTCTTTGGCCCCCACAGAGAACAAAACGACAAATTCGTGCAACGAACCAAGGTGGCAGTGTAAAACCAAAAGACTGTGGTGTTCATTGAGATGGAAGGAACAAAGACAGAAAACTAATGAAAAAAATTCCAGAACCCAAATATAAACACAGCATACGTGTTAAAAATACAGGAACCCAACGCGGGCAGGAAAGCTTGCTAAGAACTACAAGCAGCTGAGAATCTCAGCAGGTATCTGACAACTAAGAAAGAGCAAGTGGCGTTAGAAGAATGAAGAGAGTCGGCTGGCTGTCCACCAGAAGCACGCCCCTGAACTGAAAACGCATAAACACCAACCGGAGATGTGAAATGAAAACCTTAAATTTTTTCAATACACTATTAAAAACCTAAGAAACGCAAGATTACACACAAGCAGCGATAGACTCGTGAACCGAAGTGTGAATGAATACCACAGTTAAATACTACTTCGAGGTCGGTTGATACCAGAGAGAGAAAGAGAGAGAAAGCAGATGATTGGCCAACATCGACGCTGGTTCTTAAATAACAAGAAAGAAGAAAAAAAATTACGCCCATGCGACGCATCGGGGGGGTCAATTGGCGTTTCCATTGGGTTGATTCTCTAAATCGCGTGAAACGTGTTGTGAACGCGTATGATCCATTCCATCACATGCGGGTGTTCGCATACGCGGGGAGATGGGCGTAATTTTACTTTTCATGCACATGCATACGCGACATGAGAGAGTTGCCATCAGCGTTTGGATTGACGCTGGTACTCGATTGTGTCAAACCACTCGCTGACGGGACCGTTGCTTCCATCGCACTACATCGGAAGAAGCAACGGAGTCGTCGTCGTCAAGCGAAGCACTTGACTGAACCGGCGCAGCGCGCTACCGCTTTATATTCAGCACTTGAAGGAGAGGAGACGAACGGAGGAGAGTTGCGCATGCGCAGTGAGAGCAAATGCGAGAGAGAAGCGTCAGCGAAGCGCGCGCAGCTCTTATGATAATGAGACAGGCATTGCACATAGCTGTTGGCGAGAAGAACGGAGGAGAGTTTGCGCATGCGCAGGTGGTGTGCGGACGCCGCGACGACACTGGAGGGACATACCCGAGAGCAAGAGATGCGTCGCATCTAAAACGCTCATCGCGAGACAACTATGCAAACCCTTGGATTCAAAAACACGACAACAGTGGGTACAGGGAGCGTGAAAAAATGCACACAACACACCTGCCAGCCAGAACACGAAGGAACGCTCATAAACATGCCTCGTCCATCATGGTGGCCAAATAGTGGAGCGGCTCCTAATGCCTGGCGAGGGAAGAGTGAGAGTGTTCAAAAAAAGCCGGCACCAATAGTATAAGAGATAGATTCCAGCTATAAAAGAGCACTCAAGCGAAAGGAATGTGGTAGGAAGCGGTCGGGTAGATGGGTCTCTCAGCTTGCGTTCTGCATCATACCGCTGAGAACGGTAACCTGCCTGGCTCCCGAAAAGAAGCGCCTCCACAAAAAAAAAAAAAAAATTAATTAGCCCCATTACGGGAATGTTTCCTCCCTAATTCACCCGTCCCTGCAGGTGAAGTAGCGCGACAACAGAAGGCGTTCTGCTCCTGTCGGAAACTATATCATGGTACACGTTTTTTTAAAAGAACAAAAGCCGAGCCAAAGACGCCGTGAGAATGGCGCGAAGCTTGCCATAGTCAAACATTGGCGGTCTCAATCAACCTGCAGGCACCGTAGGTGTTGTTTGCCAGTGTTAGCTTAAAAGCATCAGACATTGTCTCACCTTATATTTTCTAGCTATTAAACGCGTTGTAGCGCTTTCTACGAGAACTGATTGCTCGTTCCTAGAATCTGTTTATCACTGCAATGCGTTTTGGAAAGGCGTTCCAAGCGGTCGTATAAGATCCTCTTCTAGGGAGCGATAAATAACTGCGCGATCTGTATCGTACTGTACTGCAGGTCTGATACTCCGAATTCTATGGATGTGTGCTATGGTACGCACACGGAATTCGGCGTGTAACTCAGAAAGAAGGTTTGCAGCATGATGGCGAGAGATCGATATGTCCGTGGCAAAGGCAGCAGACAATCGGCGTGAAGAGCAGACTGACGGCCGCCTGTGGGAGAGTAACTATAGTGAGGGATATTTGCACCGCGGAGACCAGGATTTATTGCTTGCAGCACGACACGTTCTGTGCGGCACCCGCGTTAACAAGCATAACGCAGGCTATGGTGACCGACGTTTCCGGTAAAGGAAGGTTTTCTCGCTATTTTCCTTGTCACTGAGAGTTCCGTGAGTGTGCGTGTTCGGGCAAACGTGCGTGTGCATTAACGCGCACGTATGTGCATAATGAGACGTTTTCCTTCTCCCGTACTATTGTGTGGGAGGTTGCGTACTTTTCGGAGGAAGTTTTTTTGGCCGCCACTTGGGGATACCATTTTCCGGCGCCCGGTAAATGCGCGCTATCGCCAACGCAGCGAAGTAGAACTTTACTGTTAAAAAAAACCGTAAGAGATTTGGTTGTATTCGGAGTACCTACACGGCAAGGACCGGCCTCGGTGGCTGCCGATCGAACACGTATGAAGACTACTCTCACAAAAATGGAGCAGTACCTGAATAGAATGTACCATGAGGGAGGGGAGAAGGAAGCAAGAACAATACAATACAATGACACACAAAATGCATTGTTTTAAAAGTTGAGAGTTGGCAGAAGTATGATGAAATTACAAACACAGAAAAACAATGGATAGATGCTGTGGCTCCACCAACCCCATAGTGCAGTGCGGAAGCTTATGTTTGATTTGGCCAAACTAGCCATTGTCCTGAACCCAGTTAGACAACGCTACGAAGTTGTGTGATCTGTTTCTGATTAGACCCTTCGCAGTGGCGATGTCGTTTGAGCGTGGGCAAATCAGTATACATGGTTGTCGTGGTCCGAGGACCTATCCTGATAAAAATCGCGTACGCCCGTTTAGTGTAGTCTCAGGTGTGGATATCTCACATTTGCGCGGTCGTGGTTTCTGCGTGAACAATAACTTCTTTAGTCCTTTTAGACGACAATACGGATTCACTCTCCGCATTTATTTTACACATATGCACGAGGACGTCGCTGCACACAAGTCGAGGCGGCAGCGTCTGTATCCCTGGTGGATTATCTACGCTTCACCCCAGTTCCTCTGGTCTTTGCATTCTATCATCCAGCCAAGCACTCTCGTATCGCTTTGAGCGCGAAACATCTACGTCTTACGAACTTCATGCCATTATCTAAGCATAACGCTACATTCTCCGTCAGCCACCAGTACAGTGGGTTATCTTCACAGGTACAAAGACAGGGGTACAAACTCTTCGACGTGCCAGCTGCTTCAGCTGATTGATTGATTGAGATTGATTGATTGATTGATTGAGATTGATTGATTGATTGATTGATTGATTGATTGATTGATTGATTGATTGATTGATTGATTGATTGATTGATTGATTGATTGATTGATTGATTGATTGATTGATTGATATAACGCGGCGACGCAACACAGGTGGTGAGGCGCGCCTTAGAGAAGGGCTTCGGAATAATTTTGATCACCTGAAGATCTATAACACGCGCCGAAATGTCGAAAACACGGCGTTTTCGCTTTTCGCCTCCATCCCCAAAGCGGCCGCGGCAGCCAGGAATCGCGCTCGTGTCCATGGGCTCAGCAGCGCAACGCCTTAGCTGCTGGGCTACAACGGCGGGTCCAGCTGCTTTAGAGTTCACGGTCATATAGCGTGTGACGTCACAAACCTGAATCACCTAGCCTACGTCACCGGGAACCGTGTGGCTCTTTGCGCACTGTGGTTTTATTGGTAACGAAAAAGCAAACGAGGCTTCTTGGTGAGGATTGCGGCTGCGGGACTTCAGGAAGATTTTCTTAAAGAAGCAATATGCATCAACTCCAGGGGCGGTATTCCCGTGTTTTGTCCCTTTTGTGTCCCTTTCAAAAGTGTCCCTTTTGAGCGAGTCCTGATTGGCTAAAAGCGAACACCCGGATGTGACGCCATGCGAGCACGGTGGAGCTATGAGCCGTGGCTGTGCACGGAGCAGACGATTTGGAGCAGACGATTTTTTGTCGCCTTATTGTTGGTTCGCTTGCGGAACAACAAACACATAAAAGGTACTCTGATACGGTTTCAGTTCTTTAAATTGCGTTTGCAAGAACAGTTACGGTATTTGAATCAAAGGCCCACTGCTTAACCGGAAGTACGTCACGATGAAAGGGACGCAAAAGGGACGTTTTCAAAAGGGACAGTTACGAGAATACCGCCCCAGCACGCGACTATAGCTTGTTTAGAGAGATAGAAGCAACTTCTGGTCGCTACCGGAAAGCCGCCCTATTAAAAAAATCAGTATCGGATAGAGCAAAACCACTGCACTGGGCGCCACTGGCGACGCTGGTAATGACGGTGGAGACACAGGCACTCACCACTTGCACCACTCGGTTTTACTCGCAGCACTGGCATGAGCGCTGAATCTGCTGTTGCTGGAAGCACTGACGCGCGCTCTACCAGCAACGCCGCTGAAAACACTGGGCCAGTACGCGGTCGTACTAGCAACGCCAGTAATGTTTGTGGAAGTTTAAATGCTCTCATAGGCTAATAAATATAATTTTCAAAGATCAAAGATATAAGATCAAAGAAAACAGTTACAGCCAAAATGATGTTTTCCCATCACATCGAGTTAACGCGTCCGTAATGCACTGATTGCGCGCCCACGGCACTGACGGCAATGGAACAATCTCTGTAATTTTTTCGAGTTTTTAAATTTCAATTGCACAGAAAGGACCCTTTCTCCTCCCAATAAAGCTCTGCGGCTGGTAACTGCAGTTAAAGTGTTTCAGCTCTATGATAGAATTATGAACATAAATGGCGCGTTCGCACATGGTGAATAGGAAACGCGGATAGCAATCGCACCGATTCACGACAGCTGAAGCTAGAACATGGATTATGCGCCCAATCAATCACTTTATACATGGTGTCAGTTGTGGATAACGAAGCACATACGAAGAAACCGTGCTTGGTGTAGCTTTAATACGCGTGCATATTTGTTGCGGCTGGCGTCAATAGAACTGGTCAGCCGAGCCGCCTGCCGATGGGTCGTTGGGAATCAATCAAGAAGCGAAATCTGCCCCCCGAACACATTCATGCTGTAATTAATGCAGCTCCATTTAGTTAGCTTGTAGACTGTAATATATTTACTAAGATTCTTGAAGCAGAAACATTGCTAATGCGTATTTTGGCTTACGGTGCTACGGCCGTGCTCTAAGGTGACTTTGCTTCCCCCAAACTGCAAACCGCATATGCCTGAGCTACCGTCACGCTTGTAGAAAATATGATATGAGGTAAGTGCAAAGGAAGAGCTACGGAAGGTAATTTAGGGAAAATGAATCAATACAAGGTTTTAATGTAGAGCGTCAAACCAAAATACGGGAGCACTATTCCCGCAGTACAAAGTCGCAGCCGAGAACGTTTTCGCAATCGCGTTTTTTGCCCGAAGTAGCTCCGTTGCTGGTTATCAGGTATTGTTAGGGCTTCAGGGAACCTTACTGCGCAAGTTTTATTCAAGAAATGTGTAGTTTGGCAGCCGGGAATCGTGCACAACGGCTACTATACAGTGACGCAAAACACAAAATCGGGCATCCGCATAGCATACAGGTTACTTCTCCAGAGGTTGCCTGTTCCGTCGTGGCTCACTATTTTGGAGCACAGCGCGCGTTGCATCAAAATGCCCTGTTCAAATCCCGGCATGTTTTCTTTTTTTTTTTGGCGGTTTTTAAAGCGGCATTGTTTGCGTAATATATTCGTGAATTCGTTTTTTTTTTCGTTAGTTTGCATGATAACGACTTTTGTTAAGGAAAATGTCCTTCTAAACAGCGAGCCACCTCTAACAACGACAGCGATCAATTTTACCTTTTTTTAACAATACGACCAAGTTCTCTTCTTCGCAAACATCCGATATCGTAAAGATTTCAACGATGTAGATGAAGTTATGTGATATGTGTGATATCGTACAAATTGGCAGATTCCGTAGTTTGCGCGACATCTGATAGACGCGGAACGGGACAACACTGAAGCAAGACGACGAATCGCAGCAGTACAACTTGTTAAGAATATTTACTTAATTTAAAGTTCTGCAGTTTGTACTGCATAGCATCACGCAACATATACAACGTGCCGCTAAAGGTGCTGACAAGTATAGTTCACTACACACATCTTGCAATGTATGCAGCATAAAACAAATGTTGTATTTTATATCGTACAATACATAATGTCAGAAATAAAAGAAACAACGCTACATGGAGTACTAAAAGCATACGACGTCGTGTTTGCACTTGGACATGGCGATCTGCTTGATTTGGGAATTTAACACTTAAATAAAGCCCCCGGACCCAAATTCCACGTCGGCTATAGACTTTGTAACATCGGTTCCGCCTCAACGCCGCTCCCCCAAATTCCTACCGGTATACCGAAACCTCGAACTCTTACTCGAACTACGGATCACCGGAAACAATTGAGCAGATCTTTCTCCAGTTTCCAATCTATGACCAAACATGGAGCAACATCGCAAAGAATACTGAGTGCCTTAATTGCGGCTTCATAAATTTAAAAGCCCAACTGGGACTATAGCCGTCCGCTTCATTTCAGCGGGAAGTGGTAGTCGCATAATTTGACTTGCTGCACGCGATCGGCGCGGCTGCGGCAATTTAGGATCACATGCCCACCTTGTCAGACAATCAGGAATTGAAGTTAATGAATCAAAGTTACACGCTAACTCCTATTTTTACTTCTTTTTTCATTCCTTTTTCTTCCAGTATTTCGCCCTACTTATTTAGCCCTTCACCCCCCCCCCCCCCCCCCCTCGTCCCCGCAGACTAGCATTAGTCAAGATGGCGGCAGCCCTGTCTGCTTTACTCCAATTAAGAGCCTTCTCTATACACAGCCATCCAGAGTTTCGTCTTCAAAGTATCCGCAAGCAGACTTAAGCGGCCCGAAAAATTTACTTTAACTAGCCAGAAGGCTTCACATAGACAGAGAAATCCAGCTCTAGTAGCGCTTTCGCACTAAATGTTATCAGTCACCCCGGTGAAAGGTCTAAAACCAAGAGCCAGTATCATTACAAATGGCCCCGTATCATGTTAGCAATATTTTGAACAAGCCACTTTTTGGATTTCAGTACGGAGGAGCCCTGGCAACACACAGCACAAGTAAGCTAACTGTAGTAAGCATGTTGGTTGTGACTTTTTGTGGGAAAAAAATTTAGGGGTGAAGCCTTATTGGGGCTTGGGCCGTCGTCGAGTCATGTCGTCGTCGTCTCATGTCGTCGCACTATCATGCAGTCATGGTGCTAAAACACCGGGACACTCGTTTTCCAACGCCTCGCGCTAGAACGTTTCGTGCTTCAAAGACACGAGATTTATAGCAAAGCTGTATACCTCTACCCCCCCCCTTCCCCCCTCTCCCCCCCTCCCCCCCGGTTTCATCTTTGTAGGCAAAAAAGCCTAGGTGCCAAGAATACACTTATGCAATGCATGCTTGGCACCTCCCCGGGTTTCACTTTACGGTTTCATCTCTCCGCAGGAAAAAACTGCCAAGAAGCCCAGAGTACACTTATACACACCATGCTTCGCTCCTCCTCAGGTTTAACAGGTTTTACGTTAGTGGAGATGGCCCAGGATTTTTTTTCACTGCAACTCCGACCCCTGATCTTGCATATTATGGAGGATTCCTAAAACAATGGCTGCTTAAAAAATCAGTTACCCCGGGACCACAAAGATTTGTTTTATCCTTTTGCTTTTATAATTACTGGTGAGTGTTGCTGAGCGGAGAAATAAACTACTCGGGTGCCCAACATTGACTGCTGAAAGTTAAAGTTTTATTTTTATATCTAACACATGCGGGGAGCTTGCAAAACAGCAACACAAGACGGTATTGTGATAGGGTGGTGGATTTCTCGGCAGCGAGAATTTTATGATCTCTTTTTATTGTGGGGATGGGTGCCGCAGGAGAGAGGGGCTAAAAGCTCTTGCGCCACAGTTTCTTTTAAGGGTTTCACAAGCCTGTTTCACAAACGGGCAAGCATGTTAATTCGTGAGACAACCATGGTATTTTCAAAGATCTGTTCAGACATACAAAAATAATCGCAGTACAGTAACAAAACAGCAATCGCGATAAACGCGCCTTTGCGCCCACATATTAACCAAAACACAGTATATTTCGGTCTTGATTGTTCCCATTTCGGAACTGTACCATGCGACAAAGCTCTTTGAAGCAATAATAGCCCGGAATTACAGCCAGTTTGCTTTCGATGTCTTGCTCCAAACTTGATGAAATGAACCCAGACGTCTAAATGTGCACTGGTCGTGTGTGCACCAGGGTTCACAAACAACAGTCCCACTTTTCTTTCGTTGCGGCCGCTCGCTCGAAAGAGACAATAGAATTTGGGAGACCTAAAGCGTTCATTACACATTATGTTACATGTTACCCCCTTCCGCTGGAGATTGCTAATTACAGGCCTCGGATGCCCAAGCAGCTGGGTGTCCGGCAGCTAATTTGTCAATAGTACAGTAATGACTTTCGGACGCTCCTTTGACACTTCACGAAGTCGTCGTCAGTGCCGCCTCCACACGACCACACGCTGAACGCAGATGAACTAGAACACAAAGAAGTTAGAGTAGAGACATTCATGCTCCAGTGATTCATGTAATTTCAAATCATGGAAGCTCCAAGCTTTGAGAGCGTATGGTCAATTAAGGAAAAGGAAGGAAGTGAAAGGTAGGAACAGAAGAACCGCAACAAGGGGAAGTTCATAAAGCCGCGAGAAAAGTTCCCAAGTTTATACATTCTGTCCCCGTGCCTGTATCTTGTTTCTGCGACTCTTGGAGCTCTTTGTCTTGTGATATCTTGAAACCTTTTGTAATCATGTACTGATCTTATTCATGTGCTGCACGGGAACTTGCAACTGACAGTTGAGTCGCTTCGCCGAAAGGTGCACCATAAAGCTACAATGCCGAATTTTGATGGACTACGCGTTCGAAGGCCATCGGTACGGCCACGTCACCTTGCCATCTCTTTTAACGGTAATTATTCTACTCTAAGTGTCAAAATACCAGGCGTTTCGTACGATCTTTACGTGCCTATGTCGCTGGATGCTTACGAAAAAAATATAGCGAATTCATGGAAAATTCAAGAAGTCGAGAATAAGGCCCCATGTTAGCATCGGAGTGGTGCGATCAAATGAAAATAGAAGCCCATTACGGTCACACAGTCATGGTTCTTGTGTGAATATTTCCGGCAGCCGGCAATCGATCAAATCATTCCTTTTTTCATTGATCTGAATTATTCACTTGATTTTTCACTTAAATTGGCACGATTGCTGTTGGGACATGGGAGCCTTAATAAACCAAACCGGCACTTTCCCTTCATAGTGCTTTTACATGTATGCTCTCTGTTGCAATGGAGGTAAGCGCTCAGTTAGCCCTCCGTTGCGATTTTCATATTTTTGGATTTGGAATGGCGCCACATACGTACCAGTGCGTATGTAGCCCAGGAATTGTTACTTAACACGGAATCGACACCTGTCACCGTGTTCACTATCCGTAATCCCTGTGTGTAGCAAAAAAGAAAAAAGAAAAAAAAACGTGTACGCGATCGTCGTCTCCGAAAATACTAGCAGTTCGAGTTTTCCCTAATAGTTTTAATACGTAGGATTCCTTGCGGAGTTCCCACACACCTAAGGCTGCGTAACGCCGTGCATTTCCGCAAAATGCAGATTTCGCGGAAGTAACACCTTTAATGGTTCTAATATTGTTAATGGAGATAATTTGGGAAACAGAATTTTGAAAAACCAAAAGTAAAAAACCAATAAAGAATGAAAATCTTACAAGAATGATCTGATAAAATCAATGATATCATCTTATGCGTCTCCCCCAGAAACCGATTAATAAACTAAAAAGTGCCCAAGAAACGTCCAAAATACGAATAAAAATAATGACAAGTGAAAAAACCGTGTAACTCCCTTCAGTTCCTAAAAAAATGCATGTGTGGCATGAAGTAACACCTTTATTAGTTATAGTAGCGTAAATGGAGGTGATTGGTCCAACAGAATTTTGAAAAACCAAAAAATAAGAAACACAGAAAAATAAAATTTCCATAATATTGATCTGACTAAAACAAACATGTGCATCTCATACATCACCCCCCAAAACCGAAGACTAAAGCCGAAGTTCACCAAGGAACGTTGAAAATACGAATGAGATATAGGGAAAATGAGCCAATCCCGCAGTGCGTCTTGCATCAGTGAAAATAAAAGTTAGTGAAGGAAAGACATGTCGTCCCTATAATGGTATATATTTACTTCAGTGGCGAAAAGAAACAAGAAACAACTTTAGAAGCAAAAAATATTCTAACGAATTTCGGTACTCATGGCCATATTTGGCTGTAAAAAACTCACACTCTAGGCAAGCGGCATTACAATGCTGCAACTGCAGTTCTCTGAGCGTATGAACTTTTTTGTTTTCTGTGCTACAATATGCCAGCCTTTTTCGAAATTGTGTAGGTTACCATAAGAAACCGCCTTTGTGCACAGCTTAGCCGCCGATTCACGCGTGTGCGCTACTGAAGCAATAACACGCAATGCCAACTACCGTATCCCGGCGTCCCGCAATCCTCTCGCGTGCAGCGGAGCCTTGGGGGCTTAGACCCGTCATGTACGACCAACTAAGCAAACGCCATCAAGATAAAAAAATGCATTGAAATGGAGAAACAGCTCACAGCTTCTACTCTGTACACACATATATATCTCTTGCCTTCAAGGTAACAAGGTATCTCTTCAAGGTAACATTTATCTTTGTTTTCAAAACGGCCATTCAGATTTTTGCAGTGTGACACCAAGAAAGGCTTCCTGATTACCGAGTGAATCTTGGTGGCACCAATCCGATCACGCATCCTTGGATATCGGGCGCACTGAGGCGTGAATGGCGGGGAATTCGGCTACCGGCGGCGTACAGCGTTTAATCTGCACTTGCCAGCTCAGGCTTCACGATTCATCAACGCCATTTTCCCAACCTCATTGCTAAGAAGTCTAATATATAAAGCGGTGCGTATAATGCCCTCGGCTGGCCTGGCTTTTGCCACTCATGAGCTTTGGCCCCTTAATAATTTGTTATCGTAACCGCGTTAGTTGGTACAGTGAGTTTACCGCCGTTGCCTGTTCTTAAATGCCGTCTTTAATAACAATTTCTAAACACTTTTTACCGCAAAAATACCCGTATTTTTTTCGCCCCGTATATATTTGAGGTAGTTGTATATCTGTTTTTATTATTTGGTTCCGATGAACTCATATGGAACGTTCGGTTCACAACGAGCCTTCATTAAGGAAGATGTATTTTTGTTTAATTTAGTTTAATTTTGTTTAATTTTGAGGGCGGGGGTTTCCTCCAAGCAGTCTATAGCTTCTTACTCCGTTGAAGAAAGGGGCAAGTGCGATTTGGTTAAACAAGCGTAGAGAAACAGGTTAGGCCCCGCCATGCAGACTGTCTCACTGAAAAATAAAAGGGCAGTTGAAACTGTCCCTACGGGTGACTGGGAAAAAAAGTATTACTTATGGCTATTTTTTACTTTTTCTCTTTTTTCTGTAAGTTCGTAAATGCTAGGTATATCAATTTGGCTTCGGAAGTTCCTCATAGAATTTTTTTTTTAGGAGTTGCCCGTGCAGTGCTGCTCGAGAACTCGAAACTTATTGCAACTCACTGTACGCTGGCCAAACCAGCAGCTACCTGAATATGAGGCGGAGAGAACACGGTATCCCGACTGCTGATAAGAACTGTCATGTTCGTGTCAAAGTATTTTGATGCCGCCGCTGCTCCGGTCTTCGTAAATGCATTGCCGTGCTGTTCAATCAAAACTAGAGGCAAGCTCATCGGATCGTCGAAGCCTTCATATATTAAAACCAAAATTCCTATGGTTGTGACAAAACCTCTGGTTAGTTTTTGGCCGCATGTTCACTTTTATCACGATAGTTATTTGACATTTTCTTCAGCGACAGCTGTTAACAGTTCATAGTAAGCGTCTTACAAAGGCTGCCGGCGTGAAGGATGTGGTTGGTCTTTGTCCACGACATCCTCCTGTGCATGCACGCCGCGCTGCTGGGAAGGCAAAGCGGCTTCAAGCGCCGCACGGGTTAGCTCTGAACATGGATGCGATGCAAGGTGTTCTGCAAGATCACCGTGAGAGGAGAGCACAAAAGCTTCATAGCAGCGGCAGCGCAAGAATTTCATTCAAGTTCTCCGATTTAATACCGCCACTCGCGTTAGGGTGAGGAGTTGTGTTCGCCGAATCCACCTGCCTGTTTTTTTTTTCTTTGGTTTTTTAACATGCGTGCAGCGTGATGTGCATTGACCGATGACTTTTTTGTTCCGTAGAGGCGGGAACAGCCACGATACGGGCTCCATTCTCATAGGACGCGGATGTCTGTGACTGTAGCTACAACTTGGAGTGCGTATGTCCATGGTTTTTATGAGCGTTGAAAATTCTCTAATTTGATGGCGTAAACACATCGAAATATTTTTTGCGTAGATAAAGAGATTGCAAGGGTCCTTGTTGGGGAGACAGCTGTCATGTTTGTACTGCGGAAAGTTGCTTTGAATATTTTTTTCTTTTAATTGAAGCTTCAGTGTTATGAATTTTTCAGAGATAAAAAGATCTTTGTGAGCATTAGCGGGTCCACTCATCGTAACGGAAGCAGTGTGAAACATTCGTAAATTGCTAAGTGTGCTCGGTTTTTATTGGTCCCTTTTAAATAAAGAATGTTGCACGTGCACGCTTATTTTGTACATTAGTACGCGTTTCTCCTGAACGAAGTTTAGTATCGAGTGTAGCGCCCGTATTACACATCTCGCCCTGTCTGTTAGTGCTGGCGTAACATGTCCATGACGGCAGGAGTGTTGCTCGCCATTGCTAACCACCATGGGCGCTAAAAGACGACCGAGAGCGCCTGAGTACTCCCTCGTGGTTCTCGAGGTCGCAAAACTCGAGGACGCGTCCTTTTGACGCACTTTCGTAAGCGTGCGTGACGGAAACATCTACGGTGATGTTCCCGGCCTTATCGCTGCCTGTTTCCTGCACTCGCGGAAGTCAAGCCGGAAATGAAATAAGGCCGGGGACAGCATTTTCCGAATTCGCTTGAGCCGAGCGGAGCGTAAAATTGGGTTCCGTAGAGAGACAGGAGAGCTGTTTTGTATTAGGACATGTCGATTCCGCAGAAACAGGCAAAATAGCTGGAAAAAACTTTGGAGAACGAATACTGGAGATACCGGCGAGGAAATGTCATCAAAACTCGAATAACGGCTCAACGGAAGTCCTGGAAGGAATTTTGCTAACTAAAGACTTTACCAGAACGGCAGCTACAGGGAAAGCCACAGAAACAACCATATGACTGCAGTGCAACTACAAATAGCAAAAGGAGAAGTAACAGGCAAGGAATACTGCAAAGCGATTGTTGCGGTGGTTAAAAGAAGGTATGTGATTAAAAGAGAGTACGGTTCCCCATGAAAACGCAGGGCAAAATACACTTCAGTGCGCACTATGCGGCCTGAATTTGACTCGCAACACACTAGGTGTAGAGGGATCTGCTCCCCGCATGGTAGCGGCACCACGCAGTGAGACACTCGAGAGGAAAAGAAAAAAAACAGGGTATCAGCTCTTCTGATAACCCCTGGCATCACTTGTGAATTTTGCTGCGTTTGACCTACTGAATGCGGAACGCTTGAATGCGCCCGATAGAGTTCGATTCGGCGCTGCCTTCTGCAGACGCTCGATCATTGACACGCGTGACGGTTTTCTGGCTACTATCGCATAACAAATGCGCAGGAGCTATCATATATTTTCAGTGTGGAAGGTAAACTAAACCATCTAAATAGAGCAGAGGACCGTCAATGATTATGATATAAAAGGCGAATTTCTATCTGGAAATATTGCGACAATTCTGAGCAGATGCAAAGAACAGTATGCACCCCTCCGTCTAACGACGACGGTGGTTGAACGCGAAGCTTTCTCGTCAAGGATTCTGTGGTTGTCGTCTGATAACGGACTCAGTTTCTCTAGTGTCGAAATAGAGCATTCGGATAGACGTCGGCTTCATATTGCGAGGGGCCCGGGGTCGATTCCGGCCACTGAAGCGTTTTTTTTTTTTTTTTTCACTTTACCAACGATCATTCGATTGTGGGGGTTTAACGCGCCGACGCAACGCAGGCGATGAGGCGCGCCGTAGTGGAGGGCTCCGGATTAATTTTGACCACCTGGGGATCTTTAACGTGCGCCGAAATCTCGCACACACGGGCGTTTTTGCTTTTCGCCTCCATCAGAAAAGCGGCCGCCGCGGCCGGGAATCGAACCCGCGACCTCGTGCTCAGCAGCGCAACGCCTTAGCCACTGAGCCACCGCGGCGGGTACCAACGATCATTCACGATCACTGTCAGAGAAGGTTGGCGTTTCTGCAAGGCGTTTATGCGTTACAGAGGCAATAAGTGAGAACAGTAAAGCTTCGCTTTAAAACAGGAATCGCAAAAGGAACTATTCAGAAAAGGAACTACCGTGTCAGGGACATCTTGAAGATCGTTCCAGATTGGACCTTGGCGATATATTCAATGCATAAGGAATGCAAATAGTATAAGCCATGGAGATCACGTTTATTCATTGCATCTACCGCGGAAGGACTTCCCGGAATACTCAGAAGTGACAGTTCCTCACTAGCCTAAATAGAAGGCAATGAACAACGGATCCCACAGGAAAAGGGTTAGGTGATTAGAGGAATAAAAAAATATCCCCCCATTTTTTTTTTTTTTTCGCGGCCGACTTCATCCCCACACGGCGCCGCAAAGGTTCGGGTAAGCGACCTGATCGCCGCATGCGTCTTGCGAATCATTGAATGATTATTTTATTGTTATTTTATTTGACAATACTGGAGGCCAATAATTTTAGCCAAGCAGGAGTGGGTGCAACGTAGAATATACGACACAATTCATATAAACAACGCCACACATCAATAACAATATATAAATGTTTTGTCCCCGAAATTTAATAAGATGAATGTTTTTCTAATTAAGTCACAAAATTAGCGCAACGAAATAATTGTGCAGGAAGCTAATTCCAATCTTCAATGGTTTGAGGGAAGAAACTTTACTTACAGCTATATGTCTTTGCTGAGACGGGAGCCAGTGATTGTTTGTGATTTTGACGAGTCCTCCTCTTTGCCAGAGGTTTTACGTAATCGGATAGCTTTAATTTAATTCTTACTGAGAGGCAGTTGTGAAACAATGTAATACGACTAATCTTTCTATGAGTTTCTAGGGTCTTAATGCGATTATCATGCATTAACTAAGTAGGGTAGTCCCACCTTTTGTACTTCCCAAATATAAATCTCCGGCCTTTGCGGTTGACTCGTTCTAGTTGCATTTTGGCATTTTTCGTATGGGTGTCCCATACTACAGCTGCGTACTCCAGTCTACTATATAAAAAATTATAAGTTAAAATCTGATCTCAATCTTATCTAACGTTACCCAAATCTTATCTAAATAATCTAAAATAGTCTAAGTACTGGCCGGAGCGCTTCTGAGATTTCTTCGGAGAAAAAACTTACACAGTGCAGACGCACACGTTTTGGAGATATACGCTGACCATTCGTTTGTGAATGTGACGCCAAGGCATTTGTAGTCTTTGGCCTCAGAAATAATACAATATTCGATTGTATAAACATATGTGGTCGGTACCTTTTTTCTGGTCATGCGCATACGTGAAGCATTTCTTTGTTCAATTCCATACCCCAATTTTCACACCACCCGTAAATAGCAGGAACAGCACCGTGCAGTGAACATTCATCATCTGGGGATAAAACTTATTTAAAAACAACACAATCATAGGCGAAAAACCGCAATGAGACGTCAGCCTGATTAACAGAAGGCCAATCCTGCACGTAAATAAAAACAACAACGGTCCAAGTACGCTTCCTTGCGGATCTCCAGAAGAAACACCATATACATTTGAAAAACAATTACTGCATCAGCGTACTGTTTTCTATTCGTCAGATAAACTTGTGCCCATCGTAAAACAGAGAAGGGAAGTCCTGTAGATTCTTGTTTGCGGAGCAGTTTTCCATGAAGTATCTTGTCAAAAGCCCTGCTAAAATTAATAAATAAAATGTCCTCCTGACCAGATGCATCAAGAATACGCATTCAATCCTTTACACTCGACAATAGTTGCGTATTTGTAGACATCCCTTGCCTAAAACCATGCTGAGAGTCAGACAGGATATTTTTGGTACAGAAACGTCTGTACGTATACGAAGCAAGAATCTGTTCCATCAGCTTACTACAGCTACTTGTAATGGACACAGGACGGTAATTTTCCGCTTATAATTGATTATCTTTCTTTTACACAGGCACAACACGTGCGATTTTCCAAATAGAGGGTATTTGACCGGAAAACAAAAAGAGTCTAAAAAAATTACGCCCATATTCCCGCGAGGGAACCCTGATGTGATGCGACGCATCGGGGGGTTCAATCGGTCGTAACGCTGCCTTGAGCGTTTGCGCTGACGCTGGTATTGGATTGTGTCAACCCACTCGCTAAAGGGACCGTCGCTTCCATCACGTTTTCATCGGAAGAATCAAGTCAAGCACGGAGTCGTCAAGCAAAGTCACGCGGAGTCGAACTAGAGCGAGCGCTGACTGAAGCGCTGCAGCGCGCTACCCAAGTTTATATTCAGAGCGCCTGAAGGAGAGGAGACAGCGGAGGAGAGTCGCGCATGCACGCACTTGCGCACTGGAGCAGACGCGAGCGGAGCGAAGCGGGCGCGCAGCTGTTGTTGTTATGCTAATGCGACGGAGTGAGAGTGTTGCACACAGCTGTCGGAGAGAAGAACGGGGGAGAGTTGCACATGCGCAGGTGGTGTGCGTCACGCATGCGCGCACTTGCGCGCGCCGGAGCAGTTGTTAAAGGAGCCATGAAGAGAAAACAAAAGTTTGTTTTATTCGAAAGATTAGGTGTTTCATAGTACCCAAAGCACTTTCCCGGTAGCAAACGATGCTTTATTCACTGAGAAATAAGGCAATTTAAGCCAAATTTTTAAATCTCCCGCTAAATTGTACATTTCGGTGACGTAAACAATGGCGTCATATGAACCGGTACATGAAACAAATACCTAGTATGTCGACTCCCTTTCGCACCCACACGCGGGGATCAAACAGAAACCGGAAACCGAGACGGCGGCCATTTTAAAAATACTTGTAACACCTAGTGCACACACAGCCCTAGTCATGGAATCGCCTGAACCGGACAACGAAGCTCTCGCCGAGGAGCTCGGGCTTGCATTTAACAACCTCACACTACTTGAACGCTCAATGCTTCTAAGTGCACGAGCGGCAGGAGTTGTGGGATACGCGGATGGACCGGAAAGCGACCATTCCGCGATAGCCACAACAGACGAACGCCCTGCCGTCGGCACCGCTGCCTCGTCAGCCCCGTCGCGACGGACGAATACAGACTGGTACGTATGTGCCATATTTTTATTACGGTCAATAATAGTTAAATTTCAGTAGCACGTATGTCCCGTATTTTTATTACGGTTAATAATAGTTCAAGTTCAGTAGCAGTATCGCTTATGCCAGTTTGCCAGTGTCGTGTATGGAAAGCCGTTCGCGCGAGCTCTCTGCTTCGACCAGAAAGATACGAGCGTCAATGCGCGGTGTGTACGGCATTTTTTCCCCCAAGGTCAGAGCGCTTTGACGGCGATTTGACGAAGTCCCAGCATGTCCCAGGAGTGAGCTAACGTAAGGGTCCCTGCCGTGATCACTTCCTCGGAAATGAAGCGAGCACACTCGTGCTTTCCTTAGCTCTCTTTCTCCTCCGTTTGCAAAGTTCACAAAACGTAGCCACTTGCTTCGCCGAGGTTCGTCGTTCGGCAGCACATGAAAGGAGATCTCCTCACCGGCGGGGATGTCGCACTTCCTCGACGATTTGCCCGTACTACATGGGCATTTCAAAACGTAGCAACGAAATTTCATTGTAAAGTACTCGAACAAACTGAAGTTTTCTGTGGTTGTAAACTGGAAACGAGCTCCTAACAATAGCAGCAAGCCAACACCATTCCGAAACTGCGACAACTGTCACTATCTCGTCGCTGCTTACTGTTCCTTACTCCCCTCGTTTCTATTTTTACCTTTGCTGGTTGGCGATATGACGGCCAACCTCCTGTGAAGGGATTATGATAGCAAGCAAGGTCGCGGCTGTGCGTGCTGGGACGGTTCGTTGGCCCCGAAGAGCCTCGAACCCGAAAATTCGTCTACGCGACGGTGACGACGGCAAGATGTCGAGTTCGGCTGGCGGTAGTTTCGTACGCATTGGCACACACGCTTGCGTGTTTATTCGGAACTTCAACCGTTTACTCCACCGTTCTTAGTGTCATAAAAGGAATGTGCAGTATGTTTCACGGGCATATAGCTCACTATGCAAACTGTAAGCCCTACCTAACATGCGTTTGCTTTTGCCGGCCTCCGCAATCGCAGAGCATTCTCGAGTGACATCATAGGTTCTGTTGCAGAAAATGGGCTGGTGGGTCGCATGGTCATTTCCTTTTTTCCTAATGATCTAGCTTATTTGAGCGAAGTTTACGTTATAAGTGGTGTCGTTATGGTTCTAACGAGGCAATCTTTCGAATGAACCGAACTTGTGTTTTCTCTTAATGGCTCCTTTAATGCATCGTTACGCAGCGAAGCGCGCCCAAACAAGCGCGCCAGCTGTGGTATGCTAATGAGCCGGAGTGAGAGTGTTGCACACAGCTGTGGGAGAGAAGAACGGAGGAGGGATGCGGACGGACTCCGCGACAACGACGCAGGAGGGACATGCCTCAGAGCAAGAGATGCATTCGTATCTAATATATCTGTTAGGAAACCGGAAAGCTGTTCTGCATAGCGCCATAGAAAGGCATTTGGGATAACATCGGTACAAGCTTACTTTTTGAGATCCAAGTTCAATAACAAAGTAAGAAAACCTTCGCGAGCTATTTTAATTTGTTCATCCGTGACATCACAATAGAATACTACATCATATTCGTTTACTTCCGCAAAGGCACTCTGAAAATAGGAGTTGAAATGTTCCGCAATTTTACCTAAATCAGTTATTACGGCATTGTTTTATTTCATTCTATTTCTTCATTTCCTTCCTTCAGATGTGGCCAGAATTTATCAGGTCTAAACTTAAGAAAACCGGCTAAAGTGTGCGAAAAATATGCCTCTCGGGCAGTGTTTATTGTAGCTGACAATCCCCTTTGAATGTTGGTAATCATTACGTCCGACACTCTATGCTTTTTCTTAAGTCGTTTTAACTTACTTTTACCATGAACAATGTCACTGGTAATTAAGGGGTCTAAATGGCGCTTGTATATTTTTTTGTTGGGAACAAAAGCTTCAATGTAATACAAGTCTGTATTGATGAAACTGTTTCGAGGCACCTTCAACAATTTAGTCAATATTAACCTGATGATCATCGAGATAGTCAGCAATAGCAACACCATCTGCACATTTGTAATCTGAAGCTTTATTTATGAGGCGTTAACGCTCCGACACTATATACACCGGCCATGAGGCGCACAATAGGGGACAGGTGCGGATTATTTTTGACCGGCTGGGGATCTTTAACGTCGCAGAAATCTCGGACACACGGCCCTTTTGGCTTTTCGCCTCCGTCAGAAAAGCGGCCGCCGGGGCCTGGAATCGAACGCGCGTTCTCGTGCTCAGCAGCACAATTAACGCCTTATCCACTGAGCCACCGCAGTGGGTAACACCTGAAACTTGAGTAACACCTAGAGGGACTAGGTAATCCGAAGATGTTGCAAGAAAAACTTCCCTACAATTTTAGACGTGTTTGATGCAGGTCTGCAAACGTGCCGCGGTTGAAAGCCGAAACCAATTGCGTATTCTTCAATGCTGCACCACGCATTTCAGAACGAAAAAGCGCAGCTGGCGTGTGCAAGTAAACAACAGGTCGTCAACACCAACGAAAAATATGCAGCAGGAATGACGCTGGCGGGAAAGCTCCAGCCTAACAATTGACGCATGTCTAAGCATTTCTCACCAAGACGCATGTCTTACCGAGAAAGGCTATCGGCTTTGTGCAGAAAACATAGCCTTTCGGAAAGGCGGAAAGCTATCTCATAACCAGCTTGTACATTTTGTAAATATATCGTTCACATTCACGCTTTCCATAGTTCGTGTAATCTCTGTCCTAACGCCGCGTAACAATAAGAACAGCAAACGTCCACGTGAAGAGCGGATAACGACGCATATTTCCCCAGCCCAGCAGATTTCTTACTAGGTAAAAACGAAGGTATAAAGTTTTGTCAGTAATTACGAACTTTACACTCACCCTCTATTTAAAAAATACAGAATCCTAAAATCCAAAGGAATATACTATTTTCGTCTGCTGCAGTATTTAAACCGAACGCGTATAAATCCCTCCTTTATGAAACACGGGAAACTAAATACTACCTGCCCCCTAAAAAAACACCGTACCCGAAATTCGCATGCACTATGGCAAACGAACTAGGCAGTTTCAGGTACCTGCAGCTTTTAACCTGTTTTCGTTCGATTGTGGGTATGAGAAATCTCAAAGAATTTGCTCAAGACATTGTAAGAAATAATTGATCGAAATCAATCGAGAACTTCTGTGAGGATTCTGTGTATTCTTGTGCTTGAAAGTGTTTTTAATTGTTCTTACTCTTGGGCGTGTATAGGGTGACAGACATATATACTCACAACCTTTCCTGTGTACGTTGCGATTTTTGCTGTTTCGCCTTTCTTTATGTATAGGATATGTGTAAAGATGTACTAGCTGTTGTGTAATGATACGTTTTCGAGCCCATCCTGAATATTTTTTTTTGTAATTGTTAAATAACGGCTTCTAAACCGCTTCCAAACTGTAAAGGAAGTCGAAAACTTGTCAGGCTTCGTGTCCTCTTGTCTCGGCTTCGTCTTTCGCTTCAGTAAGAAACAAATAAACTTCATACTTCAAATTTCAAACTAGCTAAGCAGCACATCATCGGGTAAATGCGTGGAAAAGGAGGTAAGTAAACAAAAAATGGCGTTCGTTTCAGCTCGACATTCGGGCGCCTTTACATTTTTTAAAGCGTGCGAATGGTGCACATTGTGTTTTCAGTACTACCCGATAGATGCATGGGAAGTCGAATTGAAGGTTAGTAGATTTAAGCTTGCATTAATTACAGCATTATATGCACCATTTAACAATATCACTGGTGGAATAAATGAATTTAAATATATATATATATAACCCGTTAATTTAGTTTCCAAACGTAAGTGATAGTTTGAACCACTTTGTTGCAGTCACATTGACAATGTCCAAACCCAGCCTGATGCCTATGCTAAGGTAAATACGCTGAATAACAATGTTTCTAATACCAGGGTAACAAACTTCCCACGACACCTAATCATTGCCTGTGAGTTCAACCAGCAGAAATATTATTATCCAATCGGACGCCGCAGAGTGCTCCTAGAAGTGGGTCATTGCCAAGGGGAATTAGTCAATCGACCGTGACCTACTGACGCCCGCTGTGATGCTCACGTCAATTCCAGTGAGCCGTACTTGGGAATTTCGGTTCGTTAGTTGACGTGTCATCCAAATGTAAATTGGCGAATCACGCATGGCCTACTTGCGAAAGCTGTCATCGTCATCGACCAATCTCCTTGAGTGAACTGGCCATTGTGTGGGTATGTTGAAGCTGCAGCCAAATTGGAATTTGTGAAACGGTGTGGGGTTATGACGCGAGCTGTCATCGTAGCTGTCTAATCTATTTGGGTGGATCTTCTGCCACACCTGGGTTCAGCCTTACAGCACTAGGCTTATTTACATAGTACATGTTATATGCGTGTGTTCATAGTACATCGTTCACAGGCATAAGCTCATATTATCTTTGTGCAGGCCGCACGGTGCGGGAATTGAGTTGAGGGCTGAGTTTGGGTCCTTGGTCGGGTCCCCGTCAGCGTACACGTCCAAACAAGGCTCTCGTGGTGTGTTTTTTTTAGTATAGAACTCAACAGAGTTGTGTGAAAAACTTTTTGCATGCGACTGAGAAGATTAGGCGCACCGTCCGACATATTTGAATTTTTATAATTATCATTTCTTGTTTTTTGTCTTTTTCTTAAATAATCTGGCATACAAATTAGCGCGACCTCTCGGCTGTCAGAGGAGTTTTTGATTAAATTTATTTTCTCTCTCTCCCGCGCACGCTCTCATCCTTTACTCACATTCTGGAGACCCTAAGTTCCATTCCGCCACTACCAAATTTTCTGAATTTCTTTTTCAACTCTATTAGTTATCAAGTGGTACCACATGACAGCAATAAATTTTAGCACAGCTGAATGTAAAAAAGAAACGATTGGAGTACACTATCTTGAAATATGGAATAGACCTATGAAGGCAGAAGCAAGAAAAGGGCGATAAAATAAAGAGATGAGCGTGAACGACTTAGGGGCTATCTGACGCAAGTGTGTGTAAAGGAAAACGAAGAATAAGGACGAGCACTTCTCTTTTCTCCCTTAGCCTGTGATGGGCCTCGAAAAAGTGACGTTGAAATAAAAGCACACTAGGAATTTGAAACCTTAACGGCAGAAAAAAACAAAACTGCTCGGCACGGAATACGAAAAAGAGCAACACTAACGTCTCCACCAATTTGTCATCGCTTCCCTGCTGCGAGCTGCGAAGCCCAGCAGCATTAGTTCAAGGTCGTTCCTATAAATATTTTGTTTCAATGCCGAAACAGACACAGTGGCGACAGAAAGCAAACATATTTATAAAAAACGAAACCGTTAGGGAACAACCGTCGAGAGGACATCTCGGTGCTTGAGGACGGACTCGTGGAAAATACAGACGGGTGGAAAACACAAATGGCATGCCTTACTGGCGGAATTGTCTCTCCGCTCCCAAAAAAAGGAAAACAGGAAAGAAAGCCCAACCGACTGAGCCAAAAGCGCCTTGGACGGCTGCAGAATGGAAACGATTCTCGACTCAGCCGAACATTTCAAGTAAAACCGGCGGGGCCTGATCCATAATGCAGTCGACCACGTCGGATGCTGCTAAATAAGAAATGCAGCGTCGCAGGTGGAGCCGCGGAGCGAAGGCGCTGCTGGCCGCTGTCTTTTATTATGCTCTGGACTACGCACCCCAGTGGCTGTTCCCACACTGCACATAACAAGCTGTGTTGGAGACGAAAAACGACAAATTTGACAATCACCTTCATTTTCGAATGTCTAGAAATAAAATACGAAATATTCTAGAATGTGTGAATGTTTTCAAAAAGATCAGCAAAGGAAAAAAAAAACTAAGTAAGATGACTATACTACATCTTCGTATAAATCAATGTTGATAAAAATGAGTGCAACTGAGTTATGTACTCGCAATAATAAAATACGTGTGTGGTACTTTTTTAAATGTAGGAAAATGTATTTACACAAAATAAAACAGATCTACAGACAAGGAAGAGAGCTGGAGACGCACAGTTGTGTGGTACTAACGACAGCACAGTGCTTGATTGAAAACCAATATGTGCTCTAGCCAAGAAATATTCCCCCACTAAAAACAAGGCACGCATGTAAGCAAGTTTACCAGAGGGAATGACGAGGATTTTTTTCGCAGTCCTGATACCTAGGAAATGATAAGATCTTCTCGGGTTTACATCATCCACAGGGGCTGGAATCATGTTTAAGATTTTGTACTGCAGGCTGATTGTCGGAGTAACCGATGACGGGAACACGCTCATTCACAGTCCCATTGAAACTACATATCGTACACGCTCGCTGTCGCAGTAGGCCTTGGCTTTTATTGCGCAGCATACTTTGCCGAGAACTCCCCGAGCCAGGACCGTCTTACACACTGCATTTCGACAATATTGCCAATTTCGCGGAGTTCCACCTTTAATCGTTATAATAGCGTAAATGAAGATAAGTGGTCGGACAAAATTTAAAATGTGGCTGTAAAAAAACTCCCAGTCTAGATAACATATATTCTGCAGTACTACATGGACCCGGTGAATTGAACACTGAAATTAGGACTTGAACAAAGTTTGTGTGGGCGATGAAGTTTGTTCTCTCTCTCTCTCTCTCTCTCTCTCTCTCTCTCTCTGTCTCTCTCTCTCTAGAGAAGCGGCATAAAAATGCTACGCAGTTATATAGACTATTCTCTGAATTTCTGCAGATCTCTTTTTATTTGAATACACCCCGTGGTCCATCGAAATTTCTCCGGTGACCCATATTAAGAGAACAGGACTGAAATACGCGCAAGAGAGTGCGGTGAAGAGGGGAAGTAGCGGAGGCAGAGACCGCAGCTGACCGTAAAACACCCCATAAACGCGTGACATCAGTACGACAGTAAAGGTGCAAAGTGAAAGCATTGCTGAGTTATGAAATCAGCGCTCCTGTTAATTCTGCTCCGGGGACAGAACGGAGATTTGTCAACTCAACGTTAAAAGCAGGATTCACAACTTGCTCCGCTTTCCTACTACCTGTTTCGAGCTAGTGCAGCCGTGACACAAAGAAGCCGCGAAAGTTTACGCGTTTGCTGTATATGCTACACAATCTTTTGTTGATCAAAACAGTAATTATCTTGGTCAACATTTGAATCACAGCAGCATAAGTATTGGAGGTGGTGCCCCATTGCAGAAGGTGCTCGTCATAAGTCAATTATTGATTTGAGTCGGAGCGGAATTGTCTTGGCAAGTTCAGCCCCTGAGCTTTTCGCTTTAAAGCGAAAGGATCCTTGTTGGGACCAATGGCGCCCTGTCAAAAAACCAATAGATTTCTCCATACACTGATTAGTCGACCAAAAAGCACTTATATGGACACACCGCTTGAAACCGCCCATCTTTCTTGTCAAAACGGTTACTTGAAAATCGCGAAAAGCAACGGTTCTAAATAAGACAATACACGCATGGATCACGAAGAAGGAGCGCAATAGTATACCTTTGTCTCATAAACCACGCCTCCGTACAGATTCAGATTCTTCGTAAATGCGTTTGCTTAGTGCGCGAAAATTCGTCGCTTGGGCTCCTTCTTCGCTTGTCATTTGGGTCATTGGAGGTTTGACGATCGATTGGACGCACTTTTAGCGAAGGTTTGGACGAATTTTCGACGCAGTTTTGATGTGAAAAGGCTTTCGCGCTTCTCGAAACTTTTTACACAGAAGCTAATGTACAAGCCCTTAGTTCGCCGTTGTAGGAAAAAATGCCAAGAAAATGCCAAGTTCTCATGGGCGCGTGCCTCGCGGTGACCGCCGAGCGTCCTCGACACGCGCAGTGGCTTTGGAAAAAAAAAGGAATGGCGAAAAAGCCGAGGATTGAGAAACTGCCAAGCGATCGTGAGCGGATGCCTCGCGGTGACCGCGGAGTTCCCCGCTGGCACAGTAGCAAAAAAGAAAAAGAAAAACTCCAGCGCCGTTGTCAAGCTCTTCCCCTATGTAAAAAAAAAAGCTCCAGCGCTAAGGATAAAGATGAAAAGACAATCTACTTGGGAGAGGTCACCACGGCCACCGCCTTCTCTAGAAACCATTGTAGATCCTTAAAGTCATGACTACGAGAGCGACAGTTCTTCTCGAGACGACTTCCAGATCGCGCTGCCGCTGCCTCAAGTCAATGACGAAGAGCTGGTGGAAGTCTGCCAGGCTGAAGACGACTTTGCGTTTACCACTCGCCGCGAAGAAGACGACGACCTCTTCGATGCGTATGGCGACGATTACTGGCACTGTGACAATGCAAATAAACTATGATACTGGAACTTAACCACGCGTAGGGCAATGCTAACCTACAACATATTCGCCATTCAAGTCTTGTGCGTGTGTGCAAGCTTCCCTGAATTTTTTTAGGAAGGCATGGCAAAGATTTTTATTCCATCGGGCCATTAGCCTTTTTAGTGAGGTAAACCTGCTGCAGGGCTGGTCGAGGGGTGTGTCTGGACCGATTCAGAGTAAAAAAGTATCTGTTCATGCCACGCAAAATTTCGTCGAAAAAAAGCGTAGCAGCTTGGCGTCAAAATTTAGCTTCACCTCAATATTAGTGTATGTGTGGTGGTGCACCCTTTACAGGCGGCACTTTCCCTCGGTTCTAAAAGTTCGTGCTTTGCGTCAGCAGTTTTGGGAACAATTCTCCGTCAAAGTTTTCATTTCCTTGAAGGAGCAATGAAGTCAATTACAATTGATTCATTAGGAAGGCTTCGTTTTGCCGTTAACAATGATACCACATTTATCGAAGACAAAAAAATTGAGTTATAAAGAAACCATATGAAGCAGTGGCGGCTCCCCGGCAAATTTCCGGCGATTTTTATAAGCTACCACCAGGAAACGAGAATGGGAAATTGTAGTAGGCCTCTAGTCCCATTTGATCGTATGACTGGAATTCTAATGTGCGGTTAAAACCTGAACTACATTGTAAAGGCAGAACACTTTAGGGCCGCGCCTTGTCGTCGTAGCTCACCCGCTGGACCCAAGTGAAGCCGGCGTTTCGTCGTAGCCGCTGTCACCGCGGCATAACCCAGAAGCTTCGAAAGCCAAGTGGTTTATATAGTCATAAGCATTCCCAACTCGTGAACCGCTGGCGCTTGCCATACATCTCCCCGTTGTTTGGCGCAAAGGAATCTGTAGGTACATTCGAGGCAAAGCATACGTAATTATCTGTCAGCACCTGCGTTCATTTAGTTAGGAACGCTCGTTGGGTTGATTTTTACGACAGTAAGCGAAAAAAGTGGCAGTGCAGCGCCGGCACGTGCGGGAGGAAAAGAAAGCACAAAAAGAACAGAACTCCCGTTGGTGCAGTTTGAGGCAGGGGCCACGCGACCACTGCGAAGGCGGGAAATTTGTTTGCATTGGGCAGTAAAAGTGAGCGAATAATGGCGCAACAGCCCAATATGGTGAATCAGTGCTCTGCACTTCCGACAGCTTTCACATTGAGTGGAATGGCTTTAATTTTTTGTCTGGTGTTTCCATAATTCATTTGAAGTTTCAAATAAAATTGCTATTTTGCTTCACTACCGAACTTGAATTCTGTCTTCATGGCTTCTTTTCTAATCATGGTCCGTTTGCGTTTCGCTCAGCTCATTCTATTGTCACAGAATACAGCTAGTAAAAAGCGGCATCACAATTCCCCACACAACAGACATGCAGGGGTGTTCCGTCGCGTTCGTAAAGTGATTGATTGATTGATTGATTGATTGATTGATTGATTGATTGATTGATTGATTGATTGATTGATTGATTGATTGATTGATTGATTGATTGATTGATTGATTGATTGATTATGGGGTTTAACGCGCCGGCGCTTCACAGGTGATGAGGCGCGCCGTGGGGGAGGGCTCCGGGTTAATTTCGACCACCCTGGGATCTTTAACGCGTGCCCAAATCTTGAACACACGGGCGTTTTTGCTTTTCGGCTCGATCAGAAAAGCGCCTGCGGCGTTCGTCAATTCACTTAATACGACATCATGAAGAGTGACACGGGATCAGGAACCTTATGCGGTACAGTGGCATTTAGGCCCGTTCGGTAATTACGGAAGGATTGACGACAGTACACGGCGCCTTTTTATCTTGTCAACCACCTGACACACGCAGCAGTAAATATCACAAAATATTGACCAGTAGCGCATTAGGGCTTCCTCAGTCGAGTTGGCTACAGAGTCGCGCAATCTGAACGTTGAGCTAGAAGGCATTCTTTGGCTTGGTGTGGAATGAGCTGCTTCTTGGGAGCACAGATCGGGAGCGATGGGTACGTTTCAGCGCACAAGGTACGCGCTTGTGCAGCGGTTGCACTAATGTATTGGCCATACCCCTACAGGCAAAAAAATAATTCATTGCCCGTGTATGGGCAGCCCTATTGATTTACAGGCTTTGCAGGGCCATTGAAGAAGTTGCGAATGAATGATCGCGCAATAATGATAACGTTTGCAGTATAATCACGGATGATAAGTTCACACATGCATCATTTTTTGAATCAAAGCAGGGACATGGTAAAACTAATGGGCGCCGAAGTGTTTTGTGTAAGGCATAAAATCCCGACTTTCGCTCAAAATTCTGGAAATACGCCAGCGGCACAATTACACGAATGAATACGGAACAAAATAGGCACAAATGACAAAGAAGGCATAGACAAAACGTTTTTTTTTTCGATTTTTATTAGTGAAGTTTAAATGTTATTGAAAATGTAAATAAGAAAAAACATGTCCCTTTTTGCAGAACAAAAAAAAAACGACATTAGAAGAACACCCACCACCCTTGCCTATGCTCATGCTCGTACAAATGGAGCTACGGGACTGAATGTATACTTGCCTTCATTTTTCTCCTTCTTGCAGCAAAGCTGTATACCTCTACCCGCTCTCCCCAACAATTTCATCTCCGTGGGTAAAAACGCCAAGGCGCCCATACCTAGGATGCCGAGCGCATGCGTCAGGCTAATCAGGCATACTGCATAGAGTTTAGAATTTGTTAAGGAAACCACAAAACAAGCATCAGAGCCACATTATGGATGATAAGGCGCCTGTGAACATAAAGACCCCTCCAGCCCCCCACCACCACGTTTTCCTGGTAAAAATAAGGTTTACAGATTATCTTGAAGGCTAAGCAGGACCAGGGTCACTAAATAGAGCAGTTCATGCCGAATACGCCGAGTTCATGCGTCAGGCTAGGCAGGACCAAGCCTTTGCCGCTAGAGAAGTCGAGCATAATGTCAGTAGATACAATATTAGAGTAGTGCCACCGAGGCACGCACGTCAGGAACGGCGGCCAGTTTGGCGTTTATCAGTGTTGCGAAATTGCCGCGTCTATGGCCTGACCGGGTCGTTCCTAACAACACTACCGAAGATGCGACAAAGCGGAATCTTTGGACACACTTCTGCTGCTGAAAGGCTGTTACACGCGTCATCTTTGATTAGCATTCGGTACGACGTAAGGCGCGTGCAGCCGCAGATCAGGGAGGAGAAGCTAAGCCTACCAGAGTCGACCGACAACAATGCATAATGAACAACAAATCGGCGCAGCCCGTGAACCGTCGCCGTGCAAACAAATGTCACGTAATGCGAACCCCACAGTAATCACGGCGGCAGCATGGAACAATAGGGGAAAAGAGTGCCGATATTATGTACCCTTATCTAGTGGCACTAGCTGAGCGCAACCGACAAACCCGCCGGAACGACTAAAGCATTTCATACCCTCCTCCATCACCATTCGTAGTTTACAACAGCTTTGCTGGACATACACTTTCGCACGGCGGGATGGCGACCAATTTGTCAGTATTTAATTGAATTATGTGCTATGGGGGGAAACCAGCACTTTGTCCCTAATATTGAGCGAAAGGGACCTTCTTTTTGTACCCCGGGGGTCATGACTCGAATGCGTACGACATATAGGAAGTGTAGTGACTCGCTCAGAACTCTATTTCCCTATCTGTGGCACCAAAACTACCGGAGCTGAAGCTCTCACTGTAAGTGCTCTTTCTTGCCTAACATATACGAATTCTTGTTCTTATGCAACAAGTCGTTAAAGAAGTGTTTATGTGCAGTCATTGGGGCTCTTGGCTATTGGGTTTCCATGTTAGGTATCAGGTATTTGTGTACTAGCTCATGTTTTCGCTACTGGTTGCCTTTCTATCGTCGCTAGGTGGTTTTAGGCTGCGTTGTCCGCAACTGTGCCGTGCACCCATGTTGTACAGTAATACACGCAGATAAGAGGACATCAACTAAGGCGCGCCTGAAAGCTCAGGTGTAGGTTGGGCGCATTAAACACCCAATATTTGGATTCGAACATCGCGTATTAGATTTTATATACCCCTGTCTTCAAGGGTTCAAGTCAAGGGGTTCAACTTAAATTGAGGACGACCCAGCGACCAATGGAACAGAATATGATAGGCGTGGCAGTAAGGGACAAGAAGGGACCTGAGTTGGTCAGGGAGCAAGCGTGTGTTCAGGACATATTAGCAGAAATTAGAACGAAGAAATGGGCGTGTGCAGGGTATGTAATGCGAAGGCAGCATGTTGGCAGAGTGTTTTCGTTTTGCGGTCTTTGCGTTTCTATTTTGGTCTATTTCGTTTTCACTGAGCTTGGGATTCACGCGCACCCATAAATTCGGAGGGAAGGGGATCTTTTTTTTGTGTGTGTGGACCTCTTACGCCAGCAACTATTGGTGGAAAAGGTATCAATGGCAATCACAGTCCAAGACATCCCTGACTAAGGAAGTCTCCCACAGGGCGGGTGCCCTAACATGAGCACTTCCCCTTAAAAAAAGTTTATCATCTTGCTCTAGTTTAAAAATCGCGCAGCCATGTATTTATAATAAAATAACCGTGAAACTTGTCTTTGTGTGGGCCAGAAGTATCCCTAGCATTTTCTTTTTCTTGGAAAATTTAGACTAGTAGGAAGTGTCCTGCCGGATCTAATATGTCGGAAAGGTTTGGCCTATTTAAAAATTTGGTCAAGACTTTTTTAGGTTTTGGCGGGGTGGCTGAAAGCAAAGACACAGACACACACAGCGACATACAGACCATAATGTTCAGTTTTAAGCAGGGTAACAAAGACTTTACAACTTCCAAAACTCCACCCTTCCTTGAAGTGCGAGGTGTTCTCGATCGCAAGGCGCTAAACAACCAACCAACGTGCTGGTGTGTGCGCTTTAAGCACGCGGTCATAGACAAAATTGCCCTCCAAAATGACATGATTTGGACCTCTACGTCACATTTGTCTTCAATGGGTAACGCATTTTCGTGAAGGTAGGTAATAATAGACGGCGGGCATCCTCGACATGCCAGTCCTGAAGAGTCCGCCGAGAATCCGGGGACTTTGTGCGTACCGGAAGTCCCTTAGGAATACATGGGAAAATCGAGATCGCGGAAGTTCAAGAACCATCCGTAACTGATAACCCAGGAGACCCACCATTTTGATATTTGAGCCTGAACTAGACTGCGAGCTAATACGTCTGTTCGATTTGATATGCACTTTTAGTTGGTTACGTGTCAATATAAATTTTTTATGAAGATAAGGAGAACAAAGTAAAAGTGAGTGCATACTTGAACATTGTAAAAAAATGACCTCCGTCAACGCTCGGGAGCAATAGACATCGGTCATACGTTTCTCCTTATTTCTGTGTGCCCTCAATGTTGTGCACTAAGGAGTGGCATCCACCTTGGCAGGCTGACTAGAATGGCTCATGATAATTTTGTGGGCCTGAAATGGGAGTTGCCGCGTTATACGTAATGCTTGTAGATTTCAAGACTGCCTAATGCATACCGCGAAGTAAAATTTATGCGAAAAAACTGTGGCAGTTTCTCAAGCTCTAATGCCATAAAAAAATTCCCCTCCCCCCAAACCCTTCGCAAGTCCGCCCACCTTAGGTGATGGAATCAGTAGAGCCGCGATGCTTTCGAAGGACGAAGCCGCCGTAGCCATTTCAGCGCCGGTGATGCCAACAGGGACGCTGCAGTTCTGAGTCGAATGAAATGCCTCGGAACTGATCTCATTGCTGTCTGGAACAGGAACGGTGGCGGAGGCTCCCAATACAATGCTTCACGCACCCCACCCACCAGCATCCGAGGCACTCCCTGCCAATCCCGCCTGACAATCCAGCAGAAATAGAGTACGACGTAGTACCCAATGTTTCACGAAACAATTATTACCAACCGTAATAAAGACAAGCTACAAAAAATTACGGTAAGAAATAAAGCGAGCGCGGGCAGAGGACTGGGACTGACGGTAAAGAAGGCGGACTGGAGGACTGACGGTGAAGGATTACTGACTAGGAGGACTGACGGTAAAGAAGGTGTTCCGCATATATCCGCTGCAGACTGCGGAACGTCTGTCCTGGTTACGTCATTCTAGACGTCACGAGACACATGATTTTGCGGGAGAATCAAAATTTCTTAGTGAAGAAAGCGTCGTTTGCTGTCGGACGAGCGTTAGGGCACTATAAAAGACCAAATCTTTCGAATAAAACCAACTTGTATTTTGTCTGTCATGGCCCCTTTTAAGCGAGCTGAATTAAATTTTGGTCAAATTATTTCACCCCAGAAAAAAATTGGCCGCGTATCTGCTCCTTTCGTTGCAAATGTCGTGAAAAGACGATAGTCTCTGTAGACATTTGCCATGGAAATTCCCCCCTTTGCTTTTCCGCTCACCCTCTCATGCTGTGTCTGTACCTTCGCGCCCATACCAGCTCCTGCTCACCAAGAGGGCAGCGGGTGCTAAGACAGCTCATGGATTCCTGTGAAGAGGGAGCCACTCCCACAAGAACACCGTAGTGAACGCTCTGACAATAAACGTTCTCTCTCTCTCTCTCTCTCTCTCTCTCTCTCTCTCTCTCTCTCTCTCTCTCTCTCTCTCTCTCTCTCTCTCTCTCTCTCTCTCTCAAGGTAAACACACTAAAGGTTTGCGAAAGGCGATTTGAATTTACCGCGTTATACTGCTACTGCCAGGGTTCCTCGATGCCAGCGCTGCACTACGGCGGAGACGCGCGTGAATGGAGACGGCCGACTACAAGGTTTATAGAACCGCGTGGCCGTGCTTCACGTTCGTTCCAAGCAGAACGTGGAACCTAGCTAGTGGAACATTTCGTTGCTGTTGCCGCGTAATTTTTCATATGCCGCCAGGAGTCGGCGGTTTTCTGCAGTAGATGTAGAATATCATTTGCTATAAAAAACCAAGCATCCATAATTTTTTTAATAAAGGAACACTAAAAAAAACTTTGTGTACTAGTTTCCTGTCGTATAGCTGCGTAATGTCTTGTTCTTGTTCAACAAAGTTTACAAGTATGAACATATAAACCTGGCTAAGACGTTTACATTTGGCTGTGAGTATATAAGACTATTGCGCAGTATCAATTTCACTTTGGCCGGGTGGCTGAATCGAGTCACAGGCAGACAGACGGACAGACAGACTGACAGACCAAAATGTCTGCGTTTAAGTAGCCCAAGAAAGGCTATCGTCTTTAAAAATCGATATATAAAACTTACGCACGAGTTATCATCCGCTTATTCTCCTTGGAATTTTGACGCAGCCTATGACACTTCAAACATTTCGTTCTTCCATTCTTTGGTTTACTCAATGAAACATTGACTTTTATTTGAACGAAGGCTCTATGTTTTACGGTCGTTTTGTGATGCTGCTGAAATGGCTTAGAGGCGGACGCTTCATTTTGTTTGTGCCTAATATTCCTTCGTGATAGCCATCCATGATCCGTACGTGATTATCAGCCATTATATTGGCTGAGGAGATATTTTCAGAATTCCATTCTCCTCCTTCAGAAGCCCAGGAAATCCAACAAAACTTGTTTGGGGGCTGGTTGGTTCATGATTCTTAAATACGGTTAGCGCAAAAACCAAAGACGGTACACAAAAAAAGGAGACAAGACAAGCGCTATATTGAGCGCTACAAGACAAGTGCTTCACACAGAAGCCCAGGCACTGGGCTTCTGTGGGAAAGGTTAACTACTATGCCAAAAAAAGGGCCTATTGAAACAAAATATCTCTTTTTTTTCGATTGGACATCTGCCAAGATGGACACAGGCGCGAACTTGCGTTGAAACACTTGTATTTGTGAAATTACATTTTTTAATCAGAAACTACTACTAAAAGATTAGTCCTACCGCAATCATTTAGTGGTAGGCAAAGTAGCTGAGCAAAAAAGAAAGTCCAAACAATGCGGGAAAACGACGTTTTTTTTCTATATGGTATTAGTGTTTGTTATTTTAACTCTAAACTCGGTATTGTTAGAATTGGAAGGGCCGCAGTATACATGAGTATGCCTTTAAAACCAAAATATCGATCATAAAAATAGTTTGCTTTACAACAAATGTATTTGTTGAAAATAAATTTGTTTTACTCTGCTGGAAACTTGTTGAGTGGGATTTGCCTCCCATCCTTGTCATGCTCCATGAAAACGGTAACTAAAAAAAATGTTAATGAGAAATTATTCTGATGGTAAAAATCATGATGGCCAGAACGGAAATGACGGTATTAATGTTAAGCTGCGGCAGATAATGTAAAATTTATGATAGAATGAGTGCCGATGTAGACATTTTATTTAGTTCAGACGTATATTTATGATTAGTTTTTCCAAACAGGTGTACGTTCGTGAATCACTTGGATTGCGGAAACATTATGAACGGTATTGTTCTGTTTCATGCCGGTACTTTTGTAGCGTGAGCTACAGTGGCAGAGGTTGAGTAGTTTCGCGTGGCTCCAGGAGAGCCGTGCTTGGCAAGCGCGGCACGTGGCGGCCCGGTCCACTTGATGATCATGCGATGGGTGGCCGGGTGTGGAAGCGATGGCTCATGCATCGCAGCAACACCGTGCTGCGCAAGCGCAGCACGTGGCGGCCCGGTCCACTTGATGATCATGCGAGGGGTGGCCGGGTGTGGAACCGATCACTTGTGCGTCGCACCAACACCGGCGCGGTCGGGAAGAAGACGAAGACGAAGAGCCAACGGCTGGCTCACCTCGATCGTCTCTTATTGTGTTAATTTTCTTCTTGCTGTGTTTCAGTCGAATCAGATCTTTGGTTATCTAGTGCTTTGAGCGCCGGAGATGCTCCCCGCGACGGCCGCGGCCTCCGGCTTGCCGCCCCCAACGCCGTGCATCGGTCAACCGCCTGATCAACCGCCAGGCCCTGTCATGGAGCCGGAACCTCCGGCCGCCCCGTTGTTCGTAGCCTCTTCAGGCCCATCGCAAGCTACCGGTCACCCCTGTTCTGATCTTGGGTCCTCCGGGTCGTCGCTTCCGCCGGGTCAAGTGAGTCCGATGGTGATACCATCCGAGCAACCTCTGCCAGATGACGCAGACGACATGTCTGATCTTTCCGACTCATCATCTGCAACGGTCATCTACGGAAATGAAACCATTCTTTCACCTGAGAAGTCTAAGCCATTTGAGCCTGTGACTCCTGCAAAGCGCTGCCGTGGCTCTAAGCGTGTCTACAGGCCACTTGATGTCAGCACAATCGCAAGTCCCCTGAGACATGGCGTCGTTGTGGTGATCAAACCTGTCGACTCCTCGAAGGATATCACTCGCTACAACCCCATTGCTGTCAAGGAAGGATTAGAGACTCTGGCTCCAGATGGCGTGCTACAAGTACGCCCAAATTATCGCCTCAACCTGCTCGCCATTGACACTCGCAACGCTGATGCCACCGAGCGTCTCCTGAAAATCTCCTCCATTGCTGGAGTGAAAGTCCAGGCCTATGAACCACGACCGAGCAATTGCGGAGTGGGCGTGATCAGGGGAGTAGCTAAGGAGCTCTCCGACCCTGAAATCCTTAGTGCGTTACGAGCCAGAGCGCCTGTCAAATGCGCCCGGAGACTGGGAAAATCATCAGAGAGTGTGCAGATTGTGTTCGCCACAGAAACTGTACCAGAGCATGTAGTCATCGGTTACACGCGCTATCGCGTGTATGATTACATAGAGACACCGATACAATGCAAAAACTGCCAGCGATTCGGGCACGTAGCGAACATGTCCAAACTCCCGCTCCGGTGTTCACGGTGCGGTGGTACTCACGACCGAGAATCCTGCTCAGTTCAAAATCCTAAATGCCCAAACTGCAGCAAAAAGCATGAGTCGAGGTTTTTTCATTGTTCTGTCCGCCGTGATGAAAAGGCTATTTTCAAAATCAAGGCTAGAAACAACACTGACTACAAGTCAGCGAAATACGCTCTACTGGAACGCCGTAAGGCTGGACATAAGGAACACGGGAGAAAGCAAGAGTACACATCTGCGGCTCTCGGGTTCAACAACAATGAGGATGATTTCCCAGCTCTGCCAGTCCTCCACCGCGCATCGCAGCAGAAGCATCCCCCTACTGCAGCTCTGCCAGTACGAGCTACCGCAGCAATGGTTGACTCCACCTCAAAAGATGCCGCCCCGCCTGCATCGACAGCTGCGCCTGCTCGGCCATCAGACGAGACTCCAACTCCAGCTGTACGAACTTCGAAGCCTGCTCGTCGAACATCTCTGAGAGAGCAGCGTGAGCCAAAGGATCACCAGAGCTCCGGGGGCTTGCGTTCTGTTATATCAGCTGTAGTGGAGGCGGTGCGCCTCTTCCTCGCCCCCCTTTCATCACCGGTAGCCGTGGCTATCTTGACACTCCTGGACTATGTTTCACCTCTACTTATGCAATGGCGTTAACTGCAACTGCTGGTGCAATCACCGTTCCCAGAGTACAAGAAATTCGAGATAAAGCTACAATCTTACAGTGGAACGCCTGCGGCCTCAAGCAGCGTCTTTCGGACCTACGCCAATTCACACGCAAACATCGTTTTCCCGTGATCGCTATTTCTGAATCACGGCTGATGGAAGACATACGCCTTTCGGGATACACAGTTCTGCGGTCGCTGACTGGCGTAGAAATGTCAAGAGTTTTAATGGCCGTTAGAAATGACCTCACCATAATAGAGCATGGTCTATCACCGGATGCACGAAACGAATACGTGGCAGCCACAGTTCGCTGCGCTGGGTTGTCCTTCACCATAATCGCCGCCTATATTCCACCTCGTGTAGCACTGGACACAAATCATCGCTTAGAAGGCATCATCAATACTACACCAGCCCCGCACATCTTGACCGGTGACTTTAACGCCCATCATCCCATCTGGGGAAGTAGGAAAACGACGGCTAAAGGGAGGCACCTTCTGGACATTGCTCACCGGCAGGGTATGTGCGTTGTCAATTCTGGAGAGCCCACCTTCTACCGGGGAAAGATGTCCAGCGCCCTCGACGTCACGTTTGTTTCGTCACAACTCCTCCCTAGGACGAGCTGGGCAGTGGACATTGAACTGCATGGCAGCGATCATGCGCCGACTTATATTGCAGTAGATGGTCTCTCGGGCTCTCGTCCACAGCGTGTGATTCGCTCCTCTGACTGGGAGGCATTTAGGACTGTGGTGGAGGAAGCCGTGGACTCGGTGAGCTCATATGAAGCCTTCGTGGACACGATGTCAAGAGCTCGAAAGTCAAGCAGAAAAGTCCTGCGTCTTCCGCATAGATACACCGCCGCCGACTCAGAGTATGAGAGGCTTCGCGCAGTGCGTCGAAGAGCAGAAAGACGAGCGCGCCGGACACAAGCACCTGAAGATATCCGTGCGTCAAGACGAGCCCAGAAGGCAATTCGAAGGCATATGATTAAGCTCGCCAAGCGCGAGTGGGAATCCTTCTGCTCCAAGCTGGACCCCCGGAAGCCGCTCTCCAGAATATGGCTCTTGCTCCGAAGTTTGCGGACCCCGCAAATTCAACTGCACCCGTTCAAATCCATCTCACTGAGCACGAACACCAGTGACCTCCAAGTCGCTGACGCCTTCTGCAGGAGAATTACTGCAGCGCCAGCAGCTCTTCTTCCGCCACACTCTCCCACCAACGAGGGATGCTCAGGCCCGGTGTCCCCAATGGACGAGCCATTCTCCATGCCAGAGTTGCTCGCTGCGCTGGCTTCTGTCAAGAAATCCAGCTGCCCAGGCCCGGATGACATCACCCACACAACCATCTCGCATCTAGGTGAAAAGGGAAGAAGTTGCCTCCTGCATGCCTTCAATCTTTCGTGGGAAACTGGTCGTCTAGAGCCAAGGTGGAAACACGCTCGCCTTGTCCCAGTCCTAAAGCCAGGTAAAGTTCCAACCGCCATCGAGTCTTACCGACCCATAGCGCTCCTGAGTTGTGTCGGGAAACTGATGGAAAAGATGGTGCTGCTCCGCTTGGACTGGGATTTGACCATCCGAAATATATACCCGGCACAGATGTCTGGTTTCCGCAAGGGTCGTAGCAGCCTCGACAACGTCATCGCCCTTGTAAATAGCATAAGAGAAGCAAAGTGTCGGCGGAACATTGCTGTTGCCGTGTTCCTCGACATCAATTCTGCGTATGACTGCGTCGAGCATGAAGCCATCCGCTCTGCGCTGAAGTCTTTAGGCATTGGGGGCCGCATGTACGCATGGCTATCGGACTACCTCTCCGATAGGTATGTGTACATGTCTACCGACATGGGCGACTCATCGCTACATCAGGTGACCCGAGGTGTTCCCCAGGGTGGGGTGCTGAGCCCTACACTCTTCAACATTGCCATAGTTGGCCTGGAGAAATGCGTGCCAAAGTCGGTAGAAATCTCCCTGTACGCCGACGACATCTGCATATGGAGTTCTGGCCGCAATAGGCGAGTGTTACGGTCAAGACTGCAGCGGGCAATTGACTCTATTGCGGCATTTCTGGCAACTAGAGGATTAGTGATCTCAGGGAATAAGTGTGCTGCGATGGCCTTCACAAAGCGTGACCTTACGCGCTACGGCCTCACTGTTGGAGGGATCGCAATTCCATACGTCCGGACCCACAAGTTCTTGGGAGTGACATTTGATAGTAATCTCACCTGGTCGCCTCATGTTCGCCACCTCAAGGACAAGATTACTTCGTTCGCCCGCATATTCCGCATGCTCTCCACCAACACTGGCGGTTGTTCAGTCAATTCTCTTCTACGGGTATACAAAGCGCTTTGCGTTGGCCTGATGAGTTACAGCATCCCTGCTTTGGTCCCTCTATCAAAAGGAACTGTCAAAGCGCTAGAGAGCATGCAAGCACAAGTCCTGCGGGTCTGCATTGGCGTTCCAAACACAACCTCTACCATCGGAACGCTGACAGAATGCAGGCAGCTCTCACCACTCGCTCTAAGCACGCAGGAGTTGCTTCGTACGCGTCTGCGGATTGTGGCAAGACAGCGGGGCCATCCTCTAGCGACAAGCTGGGCCAAAGAAGTGCGTGAATTTCTGCCGAAGGTGTATCAAGAGCCTTCTCTTCCTGAGCACCCGCCCTGGATGTTCCCGCCCATACCAGTCACGACTACTGTGCCCGGTATCACGAGGAAGGAGTATATTCCGGCTCCCGCACTGAAGTTTCTCGCCCTGGACTACATGTCGCGGATATACAGAAACCACACTCATGTGTACACTGATGGGTCGGTGTCGTCAACATCATCCACTATCGGGGTGTGGATACCGTCATCCCGTACTACCATCAGTGTCATGCTCAGCCACAGAACGTCAACTACGGCTACCGAACTTGCAGCTCTGAGGGTGGCTTTCGCTCATATCGTCAAGCAACCCGCTCGAGAGTGGGCCATTTTCACAGACTCAAGGGCTGCCCTTCAATGTCTAGCATCTTTTCCAAAAGACCAGCTTGTGTGTGACATACACGCTTTAAATCTCCAAGCTCTCCAAGCGCACCATCACATTGCACTTCAGTGGATTCCAGCCCATTGTGGGATAACTGGCAATGTGAAGGCGGACATTGCTGCATCCGTTGCGCATAAGCATAATGGATCGGCAATAGCTATACCATTCTCCAGGAAAGATGCATCTATACTTGCATCCAGCGTGGCATGGAATATGCAGCGTGCAGCCTGGGATGACGTATCACGTCATTATGCGCCGTTATATTTCATAGATCCCAACTGCAAATTTAAAATGCCACCAGGACTCCCCAAGCGGGTACAAGCAATTCTACATCGCATGCGGTTGAATGTCGCATACACGCGCAACTTCCTCTTCAAGATAAAACAGGTTACGTCGCCACTCTGCCAACACTGTGATGTGCGAGAAACCCTGCAGCACCTGCTCTGTGAATGTGCTCGATTCAGTGCTCAAAGAGTATCGCTCGCAGTGACTTTGGGACTGCCGCTTTCCGTGGACATGCAGCTAAAGGACGTTTTAGGACCATGGGCTTGTCCCAAACGTGCTTTAAGGGCTACCAAAGCTCTGATAGAGTACCTGCAACACACAGGTCTAGACCAGTCGCTGTAAATAACTCGCCGTATCTGTACGCATCAACTTCTTGAACATCATCGCCATCATCTTCATCCCGTCATCAACTGGCGTAGCAAGTTAGGCATTTTAGCCCAGCTAACATCGCCAGACTTCATTAAAGATCGCTCTCTCTCTCTCTCTAACACCGGCGCTCGCCTGCGGAACCACACCCCACCCGTACAGCGTTTTCGCCGACCTCCATTCCGCACGTGGCGGCCCGGTCCACTTGATCATCAAGGAGGGGTGGCTGTCTGTGGAACCGATGGCTCGTGCGTCGCAGCAGCACCGGCGTGCGGCTGTGGAACCAGCTCAGCTCTGGGACGATTGGTGACGCTGCGCCTGAGCCGCTTGATAAATATACCGGTGTCACATAATGCGTATACCATGTCTGTGTCATTGAAGCAGCAGTAAGCATGATAATCAAGCTAATCCTAGACAACCAGGAAAGCTAAGAATGACCAGTTGAACCTTAGGACCTTAGGTCACACTACGTATATCCTGGCATAGCCGAGCTAAGCCACTCCTAATTTTTTTAGAAAGCAAATCTGGTTGTTACACCAAAGAGGGAATAATGATCTTCAGATCCTTTCCCTCCATACAAAAAAAAAACCGTCAAATGCATTGGTGCTTGAAACCCAACATCTAGCTTAAATTATAGCTCTGTCAGGTATACGCTCAAAACACTAACCGCGAACATCGCTAAACTCCTCCACTACTTTTCGCCTCAAATTGGTTGCGATTTGACTCATTCTTTACTGCAGACTCCCACTGTTGGCTATGGAAACGTCCTGTCAGCTGGCAGAGCTTTAATTTTGCAGGCTTCTTCTTTTAGCCCTTAAGCCTGTGCGACCTGTACCCCGACTGAGTAGTTGTTAGAACTGGAAGGGCGCAGTGTCGGCGCGTACGTGCACGACGCATGCGCGGCGTTCCGGGAGTTGCGTCAAGGTTCCGTCGAGTAGGTGTTGCGCCAGCTGCGGAGTTGCTGGTTGGTAGCCAATGGAGACGCTCCTCGGTGCTTTCGCCACATTTTTTTTATTCTATTAATAATTATTATAATTATTATTTTTTTGCTGAAGCAACTCCGCGTGCAGGGGACGGCCGGCGGTCGCAGCGAGGCACGCTAGGCATTTTCCTTGGGACTTTTAACGCATTACACCCCACCCATAAAGGCAAGCTGCAACAGCCGCGCTGTACAAAATTATTTTCCCGTTATACCGCACACACCGATGACTTCTGCTTCTGCCTTTTTTTGCGACTCCAGGAGCACCTCCTTTGCCATGCAACAACCTGAGGCCACTTGTTTAGTGTGGACAGCGCCATGCGGCCATGCATATAATTTTTGTAGGCGGTTTATTGGCGCAAGGGCTGCTTGAACAGAAAGCGTCAAAGAACAAGGCTTCACGGTGCCTCCTCATGAGTTAGTTTAATGCCTGTGGTCACGCCCAATTTTTTTAAAGAAGCTGGTGCATCGGAAAACTTCACTGCGAAAAAAGATAGGTGTGTTCGTTGTTCTCCAAACTAAGGAGGTGAATAGAACTACTGCTGATCGTTGTTCCTAATCGCTTAGGTAATGACTACCTTTTTTATGAACGTGTTTTTAAGGGATGAAAACAAGAAGTATGAGGGCACTGTTCCGGCTGTATTCCAGACGGGGCCCTGGTTACAGTGAGTTGGTTTGCAATCTTGTGCGACATCAAAAGGTCGGTGAAAGTACTAAAGCACGTGTTTACATGAAAACGTTCGCTTGCCTGCAATGAAATAGGCTGGATGTAATGCGATACCGTGTGCGTATAGTTCTGGGAAAAGCTCGCATCTGTCTGCGTCTTGTTTCCCGCATTCGGTCAACACGTGGAGGACGGTAAGACTTCATTCACAATTCATACACTCTGGTCCTGGTGGGCCATTTAAAAATTCATGCATTGAGTTACGCTTTATTTTTCCTCGTTATTGTTTTACTCGATTTTATTAATCTTTAGTTTACTTAACGATTCCGTCTCGTCCCTGCTTAATCCCTCGTAGTGGGTGCGTGCCTTTATTAGCGGACCATCATCAACACCACCACCATCATCATCATCATTAGCATCACCCGTCGAAGGATAAGAAGAAGAAAATCCTGACGGCCGCGAGATCGCGCGCCCACGCCTTGCGAACGGTCAGCGCCCTGGAACAGGCAAGTTCAATCCTCCATTCCGCAATGTGATCGTTTTAAGGCTCATATCTTGTACCCTCTTTCGCATCAGAACGTAGGGTTTCCAGAAACACAAGGCAAAGCGGCGCCGCTGCCCCTGTCATCATGCTAGCGGTTTTCGACGCTTTATTTCTAGCAGCTCCTGGCTGCGCTGATGTTTTGCGTTTTGTCCATGCCATAGAATCATGGTATTGTACTTACGCTTAGCGTTACTTTGCGAAAAACACCCGCATGAACGATGCCAGTTTGAGAAGGTTTTCTGGATTAGAGTAAAACGCCACCTCGGCGCAGTTTCACGGGCACTATCGTTTTGTGGTGGAGGGCTCAACGGGGAGGGTGGGTTAGCATTGTTAAAGTGGGCAGGATTAATGTTCCGTTTTTTAGGCTGCTGCCCCCCCCTCCGCCCGCCCTCCCTGCCCCCCCCCCCCCCCTCACAAGCGGAAGAAGATGCTAGAATCGGTCCAACCTCTCGGAGTGTTTTGTCTACGCAGACTATATCTCCCCTCTCCCCCTACCACCTATTCCCCAGACTTCGTTTCGCTCCTAATTGACGATGATATCGTACTCTACGTGCAATCAGGCGGCAGGTCAAGGAAGCAATCTTACCGTTTTTAATTGTACAAAATACGGCTGCCTAATTGCTGTTTTGCGGAATTTATTTGAGCAGGCGACTTCTTTGTAGTAGCATCAACGTCATACAATCCCCTAAGGATTCCTATCTAAGGCTTGAATTCGCTAGAGCTTTTCGGTTGAGTAAAAAATTGAGGCGGGAAATCAGTTCGGTGCACTACGCCAAAAGTGGGCAAGCGTAAATCCGATACGTGTGTAAGCCTTGGTGCCCGTGTGTGTTGGTTGGGAGGGAGACGTTCTCCTGCATTTATCAAACCCTGTTCTCTCGGCAGTTTCTATAAAAGCTGTCTGGCCCAAAATTTGCTGAATAATACTACGTCCCAACGTAACCTCAACGTAACCTAACCGAACCCGTCATAACCTACCCAAGTCCAGCCCAACTGCAACAAACCTACCGCAACAAACCTAATTAACCCAGCCCAACGACACAGAACACACTTTATATTAAACATAAATGAACCCATTCTAGAATCCCAGTGTGTCGCTGTGTTGATATAGTAAACTTCAGAGTAAAAAGAGCATTAAAAAGTCACGATGACCGTAAAATGTTGAAAGTTAAAAAAAGCATCACGATGTCTGGCTCGAACCTGAGTCATCTCGTTGAAAACCAAGCACTATACCACAGCACTACAGGGGCATGCATACCCGCCTTTTTAGGGAATATTTGTCGCATATAATCTCCGCGTAGCCAATGAGAGGCGACTGCCGTGAGAAATTTCTGACTGTAATTCTCACGGTTTCCGGGATAATAGACACTAACTTTATCAAATCGAAAAGGCCACGTGTGACGTGCTACTCAACCTCATTCCAGACTGATTTTGAAACGGTAAACCTGCCGTGGTGGCACAGTGAGCTCCCATGGGCTTTTTGCTTCAATTATTGCACTCCATCAGGCACGTAACTTTCATAATCCACTGAGCTGGAACTTAACGTCGACCGCGTATTGGTAGCACTCAAAGCGTTTTGGGTGTTTCATATACGATTGTATTTCCATTTTCAGCTATGCATTTTACGTTGCTGCTCGGATTAATCTCTTCCGCTTGCCTCTTCCAAGCTTCTCCAGTACCTAACACCACGCTTCCTTTGCTCAGGTAAGGCTTCGCTTCAACAGCTTGGGAACTTGGTCATTTGAGTATTTTTAGTACGAATGGCGTATATATAAAATATCAGGCTAGCTTGGCGGTACAAAGGAGTCAGGCTGTCTGTTTCTCTTTTTAACTTACGACAATGGTTCCTACGCACAACGATGGACGGACGATTCGACTTCTCGCTGCTAAATCACCCAGGAACCTTTTAATAACGCGCGCTTTTTACCTCCCGTAGGTTGCAGATGGGCAACACACCAGTGCTTGTAGCGAGGAGATCTTGTGGCTGCGTCAATAATGGCGCTTTTTTCAGTCTACAAGGCTGTTAAATTAGCTTGAAGGAACTCAGATCGCACTTACTGGACTGCGTATGTAGATCCATGCCTAGTTCCACCAAAATCGCCATTTACGTTCGGTATAGCTGCAAATAAACCACCGCTACCATGTGGCCTGCAGTAACGACTGTGAAACCGGATTCTCGATCAACTATTACAGGAAGCCGTTGCGCTGCCGTGAGGCATTGTTATATCGCTGGTTTATTTCCTTCTTTGTTGTTACATTCCTCGACTGTATGGACACGTACTGCTTTTAATAGTTCACAGCAGCGTTGCAAACGTTCGGGAATTACCGCCGGCTGTGAGTGCAAAGAGTCTACGGAAACTGCAGAAAACGACCTTCACTTGTGCCATACAACAGGCATTCTTAAAGGGGCCATTCAGACAAAATACAAGTTTGTTTTATTCGAAAGTTTTTGTGTTTTATAGTACCCCAGTGCTTGTCTGGCAGCAAGCGATGCCGTATTCAGTGAGAAATTAATCAATTTAGGCTAAAATTGTGATTCTCTCGCCAAATCGTGTGTTTGTTTTCGCGATGACTGCCATGAAGTCACAAGAGAGGGTATTCAAACAACCTTTTCATGCGTCATTAGACTCTGCAGTCTTGCCTAAAGACAGTCTTCCCAGATGCCGCCACCAAGCTGAGCCACGGACCGTTGTCCTCCATTGCTTTGTTTTTGACCATATTTGCACCTGGCTTGCTTTTGCAACTGTATAAAGTAATCGTTAGTGAAACATGGGGCATGCTCGAAAAACAAGGCCACGTAAGACAATGTCGCTTACGCCAATCGGCCATTGTCGTGTATCACAACTCCAAAGCGGTAGGCTGCTGCGCAGATAAAACAAGCATATTGTGTTCAGTGCAAACAGCAGTGCGCATCGGTACTTGTATGTTTATGCGTATTTTCGTAACATTCATTGCCTACCCCACCGATGTTACTGTTGTAAAAGGAATATGCATTACATTTAAGCGCAAATAGCTCGTTCGGCAAGCTTATAAGCCCTGCCTACTTTGCGTTTGCGTAGCCAACCGCACACCCGGGCATATGACGTCATATGTTCTAGTGCGGGAAATGAGCTGGTGAGTCGCATGGCCACTCCCTTTTTCCTAATTATAGTGCTTATTTGGGCGAACTATGCGTTAAAAGTGGTGTCAGTATGATTCTAACGAGACAATCTTTCGAATGAACCAAACTTGTGTCTTGTCTGCATGGCCGCCCTTTTAAACGAGGTATAAGTCGTTTGACTGCCAAGACTACTGCATAACTATGGAGAGCTTTATATTAGTCTGTACCATGTGTATTTAAAATATACACACTAATACGAATAACAAGACCCTCCCGCTTACGAAGTCGTTCCTGTGCCGTCATCGCAATTCACTTTTTGACCAAACGGGTGCGGGAAACTTCTTTACGACCGTTTTAAGTTTGTGTTTCACAGCGCGTTACTGCTTAGTATGAAAGAAGTGCCACTGGTCTTACACGAAAGAAAAAATGGCAGCATCTCCACTGCGTGGATGATAGCGAGGGCGCGGAGTACGGGGACTTGAAATGACATCAAAGTTGCGACTCGAGTGACATCCAATTCGCACCCCTACCCCCATTAAATTTGAGCCATGAGTTGCACCTTGATTATTCCCTTAGTGAAACTGAAACTCACGGCCCAAATAGAATTTCGCTTGACTTTCGCATGATGGTGGTGCGCGCACGCATGAACGCGGACGGACACTGGGAGGTTCTGAGGTACTCCGCACCGCTACAGGCGAGGGAGTAAGCCGTTTGACTCTCGGGTACTAACTCATGGTCGTAGCCCAATGGGTAACACGACTGATACTAACTCTGTGACACAGGCTGGAATCCTGCCGGTGCCTGTGTGATTTTTTGCGATTGTAATGGTATGCACACGGACGCGGACGGACATTGTGTGGTCCTAAGGTACTAAATCTGCCGCTCTCACTATCTTCCGGAAAAACCGAGGCCTCCGCCTGCACACAACCAAATTTAATGCTATGTCATTAGGTGTCAAGATGTAGCATTGGAGTTTGTTCCTACCTATCAAAAATAAAGTAAGAAATATTTATTTCACTGCAATTAAAAAACAGTACTTCGGTAGTTACCTTTCAGGGACATTAAAAACGTTTCCCAATAGACTGTTATAATTTCGGCATGGGAGGCAAGAGTTTAGAATGAACGCAGCCAGTATTCCTCTTTACCTCGAAGAGACCATAGAAAAAAAAAAATGTGAACGTTGGTGATAATATTCTACCAATCCGCAAAGACTTGTTATATGTCGGTCTCCCGCAACGCTCTCCCCAACGAATCCCCACAATGACCGCTTGTTGCCTTTAGCTTGCTTGCTCGTTTCATGAGGCCGAAAATGACTCACAAAACCAGGCGAAGCTGGACTTTCATCGGCTCGTAACCTAATCACAATATTCAATCCAACAAATGTAGGTTCAAGCATTGCGTAGCCTAAGATTACAATCTTACTGTCATGTAGCAGACGGCCGTTCTTTCTGTTTTGCAGGCATGAATCACCGAACCCTCCCGACGAGGTCAGCATCCCCGAGGTCGTCGGGAAGAAGCACAGCAGCTTTAGAAAAGACGGTCTCCACAACAGCCTGAAGCGGGCGCTGGCCCACAGAGACTACGACGAGGACGAGGAAGAGTGGCGGTACAACAGGAAGTTCCGGAAAAGCTTTGCGACCACCAGACATACCAGTGCGTGCGCCACTTCGTAATATAGAGGATTACGCTTCGCTCGCCGTGTTTCCTTTCGCAGGGGCTAGCCTTATACACCACCACGTGATAATCACTGGAGGCACAACTGTTGGCGACTACGGCAACCAAAGCGACAAAAGCAGTGTACAAAATTGTGGTTGATTCCTCTGTCATAAAAGTCGGTAAGACATTAAAGTGAAATGTGCAGCGAAATCAGCAGCTGAGCGTGATTTGCGGGTCGGCGGCTGTGTTGTGGGTGTGTTTGGCGAGCCACGTTCTGCTCGGGGATCGCTTTGGCAAAAGTGCACTGTCATTGAAATCTTGGTGTATCCCAACATAAAAAACTTTCGTGTTAAAATATGAAACCGGAAAACGAACAACCCAAAGTACATACGTACTCTTTGGTTCTAAAGCTTGCTTCCCCGCAGGAAGACTCTGTGCGCGGGGGTGCACTATTTTCTGTCCGCTTGGTTCGTTGTACAGGCGTCACTTCCGTGACGGATATGATGTCACTCAAATGTTTGTGTATCCCGGAATAAAACACTTTCGTGTTAAAGTACCGTAAACCATCGCAATAGTGAAATCCCCGGGACAGAATACAAGCTCGGTATATTCTATACTCCGTTCAAATTGGGTATGATGTATTTGTTATACACAGTGGTGGAAACCATAGGAAAGATCGAATGAAGCAAAATTTGAAATGAAGGGATTTTATTGTAAACAGGGTTTACTGTAGGTATACAGCAACTTTACATTAAGAACAGGCCATGACGTGGGTGTGATTGAGATGGGGAAGGCGATAGCAGGGACGTCGATCCCGACTGTACCGATTGTTGTCCTTTGCTGCGCCTGCAGTGCCTCGCGCGGCGGTGCGACCGGAGCGGCACGAGAAGTGCGACGACGATCGGGATTGCCACCGGTCGCCTAGCCAGATTTGCGTCAAGCACGCGGGCGAGTCGTTCGGCCGGTGCCAGTGCCCCTTCTACCGGCCAGTCGAAGCCTCCATCGGCGGTGTCCTGCGATGCGTTACCGGTGCGTGCCAATAAGCGCGCCGCCGTATGCTCATGCACGGTAGAGTTCTGCAAAGGCTGCTAATGGAACACATACGGCTACTGCAGTGCGCCGATTCTCGTCACTTTCGCTCTTTAAGAGCGTAGCTGGTTAGCACTGGGTTGGTTCCGGCGTTTCACAAAACTTAGTAGTATAACAGGATAAAGAAAAGAAATCACCAGCACCGGCAGCATTCAAACCAGTGTCTGTTCGATAAACGGAGTTAGTGTGCGTCGCCTTACCCATTCGGCTACGACTGCTAGTTAGTACTCGTGAGTCAAACGGCTTATTTACTCCGCTGTGGCTGTGGGGAGAGTAATCACGCCACCTGCTCGACACAGAACACGTGATAGGGTACACGTTGCACCTGCGGGCGCTTAGTTTAAGTGTGCGCGTTTCATTCGTTTCTTATGCTTCTTCAATTTGCTTCTTCTTTACTGTTATAGCAAAGACGATGGAGTAAAGGTTGTTGTGGCCGCGAAGAACAAGCAAATCGGCTGGAATCCTGGACTTAAAACGGCGTGTTGGTCATGAATGTTGCGTGCCGCTTCGAGACCTTCAAGTCTTACGCGTTAGCGTGAGCTGCCTTCATTTTTCGTTGAATCACAACCGCCACAAACACGTGTTCACGTACGGGTGCGTGTTTAAAACTGTAAAATTGTGCTCTCTGCGAGGCCTCCTAGCTGCTACAGGGGGTATGTCAGATGGAAGGAACATGCATATAACAGTAGAAATGAAATAGTAGAAGAACGGGTCATTTTCGCGTGCTCGTACTTCTCTTCGAGTTTGGCGGTTTAAAAAAAATGTTTACCGTTAGGGGCACACAATTTATATTTTGGTCGAAAAAAGTATGCCGCAATCGGCAAAACGATGTCGTTCTGCATTTTGCATGTTCAGCAGGTAACGCAGAACTGAATTTCAAAACGAGCGTTGTGAAAACAAAGCTTGTTGTATGCTCTAAAGGAAGCATTGATGTTCATAGTCATCATTATCAGCAATACTCCATTATCAACCCCACTTTATGAACCAGCCTGTCAATGCCTACTGTACAGGAAAGGCCTCTCCCACCGGAGGAGGAGAAAAGCGAAAGGAGAGGCCGAGAGGTTATCTAGGCTTAGAGCCCAGATTGCTACTCGTATCACCAACCATATGCACTACAGGTGGTTGAGCCGCCTATCCAGCAGAGATGTGTGTACTTGTGGCTGATAGCTGGCCGGATGAATTAGATTATAGCTTGATTAGCATTTAAAACTTTGTATTCATAAACACTTTGTACTGGAAAGGCATTACTTCTCAGGAGCACACTTTTTTAGTGGTAGGGCGGTGTTTTCAGGAACACCTGTGCATGCAGTACTAGAAGGGCTAATATCACGAGCTAGCCGATTTTCGAATGCAGCAGAACGCGAGCCAAACATCTCTCTGCAGCATCGTTTGCCCTTGTTTCAGCCAAGTTTTCGCCCATTCCTTTTCGAAGTTACTCTTTACACCTGTAATGAACTAACAGGAAGATGTTCCCGTTCGCGTTTGCGATCCTCTCTCGTGCAACCTAATCCGACGTCATTCTGTCCGGAATTCTGAATTATGAGAGAGGTAAAACCGACATCGAGAAAGTACCCTCACCAGAAAGGCACGAACACCCGTGCTGCATGTAGTCCTGTCCCTTTGATCGTCCTGGGTTTCATTACAGTTGTCAGTCTACGTGCTGCCTACATTTGAAGATGTTCTGTGGTAATCCGATAATTCAGAGGCGGAAGTAGTCGCTGTGCATTGTATAAAATGATAAAATGGAAGAGCTTTTCTCAGGCGATCGTACTGTTCGTACTTAAAAGTCATTTTTTAAATGCAGAGCATTTCAGTAACTCACGATGTCACCCGCGTTGACGTCCGTCGTAGTCCGCACCGTCGTTGTCCACACCCCTCCCCCTACACTATATAAAAAAAATACTATCCGGCGTCTGGTTTCGATCCCTCGACCCTGCGGGCGGAACGCAATGTACATGGTGCTCTACGCACTGCGCCACAAAGCCGACACAAAATGGGAGGCTACGAACGCGCCTTATATCCTTCACTCATTCAAACTACGTCAAGAAGCTACTGATACAACGCATTCACTACCGCCAACTCCCCAAACACTAAACGATAACGCAATACACCCACCCCCTATGCGACGCATTTACTCGAGTCCCCCTCGCGGGGAGATGGGCCCATTTTTTTTTTTTTTTTCCTGGGGTATTTTGTCTCCAGCAGTGGAATCTATACGAGTACACTACCGAAGTTTCCTTTCGCGTTATTTAGATACCGCGATGTGCACCGTACTCCCTGTTCGAAAAAAATAAGGACCGCGAAATGCAACGTTTTTACAGTAATGGGGCTTCACAAACAAACACCGAGAAGTCGGACCAATTCTATCACTGTCGCTGCACGTAACGTCTGCACTACTTCGTGTTATACGTATTTATTGTACGGAATTATTGTACGTACATTTTTATTATACGTAATTTGTAGGTCTTTTCGACGAGCACAGAAGTATTTAGTTCTATTTCACATTGTTACGGAACCTGGTCGTAAATAAAACGCAAATAATGGGCAAATGGCAAATGTACGCCGTACCAAACTCCCTTTTTCAATATGTTAGTGTGTTGTGCCAGTTCCCCGGCTCAAGTGAATGATGCGCTTCTTCAGGACTGTCCGCGCGAAGGTGGGCAAGGAGGGTGATATTTCTATGTTGATTTTAAGAAGCTATTAAACAATTATTATTTTTAAACTAATTAGAGGGCCGCATTAGAAAGCAGGGTTAATTTTCCCCTCGGGCAATAATGCGAGTAATAAATTTGATGATTAATAAAATGCTTTTCCTCCGCAGCGTGCATACTAGAGGCATAAACCTGACCCACGCGAAATCTTTGCGACAGCATAAGGGACCAGTAGTCTGCTATGCTCGTTAGCCTCAGCCAAGTCTACGCCACCACGGGTGACTGTTGAGGTCAAATAACATTCTGGAGCGCGTGCAGAGGATTTTTTCCGGTAAAAAGTTGTGTGTCACGCTCTGTGATAGCCTCTTTGAAACTCCCCGAAGCGTGCTGCAATTTCCTCCAGCAATCCCCGAGGGGTGTGGCACAACGGCGGAAAAGCCAACGTCTTTCCTCCTCGAACTCTCCCTTTCCGCAGCTTCATGGGCGGCTTCTGGAGGAAATTAAAAATCCCCGCAGGGCAAAGCAAAACCAGTGTTTAGAATCAGCGAACGAAGAACTGCTTTATGTCCATGAAACAGCTAACCAGGAACTGATAATAACCGGTAGCTATGTGACCCCAGTGTTAAGGGTCGGTTGTGGTGGCGCGCTGGTCCTGTTAGCTTAGCGAGGAGTAGAGCGTTGACGGAAACAGCTCGTCACTGCAACTTCCCTTTACCCCCGACCCCCCTCCTACTCTTCGTCCATACGCTACTGTCGTGAAGGTGCGTTTCGCTTCCGAACAATCTGGAGCAATGTGCAATTGTGTGGCGTGCTCTTGTCCCCGCAGCCAAGGACCTGTTCGAGGAGTGCCAGGCGACGGAGGAGTGCAGGGCGACCAATCCGTACCTGCAGTGCGTCGAAAAACTGTGCACCTGCCTGCATCCGTATGTCCTGAAGGACCAGACGGAATGCGTGAGCAGTGAGTGTCTGCGAACTCATCTAGCCCGCGACCACCAGGGCGATTTATGTGTTTATCATATGAAGCAAGCTACACTCCAAGAAGTCCCCGTGGGGCGTCTTCATCACAATGATCTATCCAAGTGGCCTACTGTGGAAATTCGGTCAATGACATGGTCGAGTGTTGGATGCTAGTGAAAAAGGGCATCTGCGCATGGTCGTTGCGCAATGCGAAACGCCTTCCAAGCCTTGAGTGTTTCCCTGTGCGTGTGACTTTTTTAGTGAAATCGTGTATTTAGCTTCGTCATTCACCGAATTTGCACACTAGGTCACTCGGATTGGCCATTCTGGAGCACTGTGTTGAAGACGCCCTGCGGTGACTTTTTTATGGTGTATACAGTATATATTAAAAGTACTATGGCAAAATACTTTCCATTATGTAGCCCGCGCGGCTGTATGGAGGGTCATACTTGGTAGATAGGATATATCTGACATCCCAAAAAGTGTGTAAAGTAGGTAATTACCTTCATTACGTCGACATTTATAACTGAGGCAAGTGCATACCTGTAATATTAGAGCCAATTTCTTAAGCACGGTGTTACGGGACATATGTTTCAACAGAAAAAAAAAAGACCGCTGTTCTGATTTGCAAATCTGAGCGTGCATGCATGCGAAACTTTGAGCGTAAGAATATTCGCAGTGAAACTAAAATAGAAATGTCAATACTCTATGACCTACGAAAGTAAAAATTCTGCAAAAATTCATAGAATTATCTACTAATGAGTAGCATTCTCCTGTCTTCAGTGCGAGATTTTCCAGCCACATTTTTTGGTTTTTGAAAGCCTGTCAGACTAATTATCTCCAATTACGCTATTACAACGGTTACAGGTGAAACTTTAGCTGAGGTTAGCTGAGCTAAATCACAACCATTTTCTATTAGTTTTTCAAAATTTCGTCCGTCCAATTATCTCCATTTACGTTATTACGACGATTACATGTGGGACTTATGCGAAATCTGCATTATTGTGGAAATGCCGGGCGTTACTCGGTTCGCCGTTTTCTGTAATTGTTTTATATTTTTCTTATCTTTTTAGTTTTTTTTTTTTCAAAATTTCTTTCGACCAGTTATGTCCATTTACGCTATTATAAAGATTACATTTGGAACTTTCGTGAAATATGCCGTATTGTGGAAATGCCGGGCGTTACACGGTTCGCCATTTTCCGCAATTGTTTTATATTTATCTTGTTTTTCAGTTTTTCAAAATTTCGTCCGACCAATTAACTTCATTTACGTTATTACAACGATTGCATTTGGAACTTTAGCGAAATCTGCATTATTGTGGAAATGCCGGGCGTTACACGGTTCGCCGTTTTGCGTAATTGTTTTATAGTTCTTTTTTTTAGTTTTTCAAAATTTCGACTGACCAATTATTTCCATTTACATTATTACAACGATTACATTTTGAACTCTCGTGAAATCTGCATTATTGTGGAAATGCCAGGCCTTACACGGTTCGCCGTTTTCCGAACTGTTTTATAGTTTTGTTATTTTTTTAGTTTTCAAAATTTTGTTTGACCAATTATCTCTATTTATGCTATTTAAACGATTACAGGTGGAACTTCCGCGATATCTGTATTTCTGTGGAAAGGGCGGGCGCTCCGTGGTCCTGGCTGTGGGGGTACTAGGCAGAGAATGCTACGCATTAAAAGAGTGATACAAATGAGAGACGTGCTGAAGCTGATTGATCGAACGCTCAGGACATAGTGGGTAACCAAACACTTCCTCTGTTCATTTGCATCAGACTCTAGAACTTGATCATTACATTTTGGAATATTAGGGAAAGAGGAGTATATCAAACGAAAACCTTTCTTGTTCCAGTAATCTGCTGTCACAGGTTCCTATAAATATTTTCGTTGAAGGGGAATAAGCGGTTCTCGGGCAGAAGTCTGGTTTTCAGTAATCTTTTGTCACGGTTCTATGACTATTTGACTTTACGAAGAATAACTGGTTCTCGGAAAACAATATTGAGTTCATTTATGAGCTGTTCTGGGTGATTCGTGCACCGTAATTAATATCGGCGTTCCTTCTGGCCTGACCTTTCCTTCATTTAGCGTATAAACAGGCATATTTTCACTACCCAAACGAGAACAGCTAGGAAAACCTGGAAAAGACGATCACTTTAACGTGCTAAAGCGTGGTTAGAAAGTGGTGCAACTGTTGATTCGATGCAGTGGTTGCACGTGGTTAGGAATTAACAGGGCGTAGCTAATGTGCAAAAGCCAAAGCTCTGGGCGATAGTTATCCTTTTTTGTGCCAGAACAAGCCACAGAAAATGTGAAGCTCACATGAATCCTGGCCCGACGCGGTTGCTTTTTCTTCTTTCACAGACAATCTTATTCCGGGTTGGGCCGCCTGGGTGATCGGGGTGTCTGTCGTTACCATCACGGGAGTCCTGCTATCCGCTTTCTTTGTTTCAAAACGGTGAGTCAGTAACTCTTGCTTCAGTTTTGAGTTTCAGTTTATTATTTTTAAGAAGGTATACAGTGCCTGCTGTGCGCGGCATGGTGAGTAATGTACAGAAAGGCGTTCCAGAGGTTCACTCGCTGTGATTCAATACGCAAAACGAGAGAATTTTTTTGGGCAGCTAACATTAGGAAGAGTTGTTAATTCCGTAAACATACAAAACAGGGAAAAAAGAACAGCCAGCGCAAAAATACCTGCAATAGCTGGCGGTACAAGCAGTAAGATATAAACAAGTAAAACACGATCAGTAATACCAACGCCGCCTGTATAAACATTGCCTACGCGTCACCCGCTTTTCAATGGGAGTGGTAGGGACGCTTAGTTCAGGCACTCATCCGCTATGTGGCGCGCGCCGGCGGACGTCCCAGCGCGCGCTTCCAGAATTGGGCTTCCAGAAGCCCTAGGATTTAAGGGTATCACAGAGGAAGTTAACTTCAAGGCTGTCGAGGGGACGAAAAGAAGATTAGAATGCTGGTGGACGAAAAGCAGATAGGGGAATATTGCCTAGGACAGTTACTACCTGTAACAGGGAAAAGAAAATATTTCGGGCCTAATAAGCGTTAGTGCCTGCCCTAAGCAGCGCTAGTATTAAACCAAGAGTGTAAAACATGGTTATATTAGTCCTTTTTGGTAAGATGACATGTCGTCACCCCGCTTCAAAGGGGAAACCAATAGGAATCATCAGTCATCATCACCACCCGCCTAACCTCACTGCTCGCGAAACGTGAACGCTGCACCCACTTCTATGAAGTGTCTGTCAACTTGCCTGTTGGGTTTCACGAGCCGTTTTGCTCACATCTTAACCGTGACGGGGCGCTAGTTCTGGGGCGCACTGGGGCGCACTGGGGATCTTGTTCAATGTGTCGCTCGCTTCATACCTGCTGCAGTTTTCGCAAGGTGTCTGACGTAGGCGGAACAGAAATAGTGTAAGAACTTAATAATTGTCCGGTAGACAAATACCAAACATAGCAACGATATTTTCAGATGGCAAATCCAGTATGTTACTGATATATTTCTCCCTGGAGGATTAAGAAAGCAAAAATTGCGTGCACATTTTCTGTTCAAGCGCTCACTTCTACCATTACTTTCGAAAAAATATCATGAGCTTGTAAGTTTCAGGTGATTATAGAAAACAAAAGTATGAGCAGTTGAGGGTCCAGACACGCTGTAAGGGTGCTTCTACAGTACAGTCCTCAATTTGAAAACTGTGTACCGATGCGGAGTGTGAACAGCGTCCACAAAACATGGCCGAAGCGCAGATGGGACAGAGGGTGGGTGCCCCCCTCAGAAAATTTCGGGGCCCGTGATCCCAGTAGGTAAGCGCCCAAAGCCGCCATCAGCCTGCGGCACCACAAGTGGTTTTGCGTCCAGGGTGGCGCAAACGGTGTCATTGGCATGTAACAGACAAGGACAGACAGCCATAGTAATAAACAAGAAGGCGTAGAAGGCGCCGCCTGGGGAACGCTGGGCAGACCGTAAACTATTTTGCTTAGTTTCCGAGAGGCGCGGCTGGCTGGCGTACATGAAAACACGCAGGAAGGCTACGCAGCGGGAAAGGGTAGGAGACAGCAGCAGGAGAATGGTTGTTTGGCCATTTTGGACGTCGGTGCCGGTGTAGTAGGAACATGGCGGCTGAGCTGTTGTACTATGTAGTTCCCTGCTTTGAATCCTGAACGCTTCAAGGGTCCCTGTGATGGTTCTGAAAAACGCTTGCTCTTTTTTTGGCTAGAAGCGCTGTGAAAGGAAAGCTGTAGTTATCTCCACACGAAAACGGCGCTCCGTGATTGTCTCGCCACCGCAGATAACCTCTTGTAGTGTCTGCTTTGATGCTGTTGTGCGACTTGTTGTTTATCAATAATGATAAATACCGAACGCCGAGATCTCAAATTCTGCAGACCGTTTTCTTTCTGCGGGAGAAATACAAGCGCGCAGAATTTTTTAGCGCTGCATTCAAAACTGCTCTTACCCTGTCGCGTGCTTCGCGCGTACACGAATTTGAGGTGGTAAGACCGTAAACTTCAAAAGCACCATTTTGAGGCACAAGGATGTGGTACCTTATTTTAAATCGCACACCCCCGTATTCTGAATTCCTCCTCAACTCCTTGTGTTTCCTCCACTTCGTCGAGTGGAGGATACGGCAACACCTCCACTCGAGGTCTAAACTTATTTCGTAAATGTGGTGAGGTCGATCCTCCGAGGAAATCGTCCAATTCGAGCGACCCTCGAGATCGCAGTTTCTGAGGGGGAGCGAAAGGCATCTGGAGGCTAGGTTATTGCAAATTTCTATTCAAGACATTAAAGTACGCCTCAAAAATATAGCTTTATACGTTATTATTTTCTGTTGAATAACTATATGGGTATTTTAAAAATATTACTTTCTGTGATTGAGAGGAGCACAAAAATGACATGAGCTAGGTGGACACAACTAGAGATAGCGTTTTTTTGTCTGGCCACACTGCACACATACTTTGGTAGCAGACAATAAATCTGTTTAGTTTTTGTGTACTGTGCTCCCCGTATCTTGTCGTGTCTCTCGTTCTTTTGATCTTATCGATCACTATGAGTTTCAGCGCCCCCAATCCGGATGACAGCCAAGATAACGATGTCAGCGGAAGGGCTGCAAGTGTACGCGGTTTTGTTTTCATGCGTGACGAGCCCATATTTTCGGCCGGAATTGAGGACACAGTGAGCGATTAATTCTTTGTTCTTTACTGTTCACGGCACTATCCTCAGCTAAAAGCCCACATAATGTTCAGATTACAAAGGATTGCTTTTTTAATTGGGATGGCACCACGGTAAACCCGGTAGAAAAGTTTGCGTTCGACAGCACGAAAGCGCGAGGTAGCAGACGAGCACGAAGCACGGGCAATTAGAGGGAGCGGAGCCTCACAGCGCGGGCGATGCGAAGAAAAAAGAAAAAAGAAAACTGCGCTTTGGAGCAGACGAGACGGCGATCGTCTGCTTCATACGCACTGTTAGCAGAATACGGTAGCCGTGTCATAGGTTAGTGTGACACCTACATTACAGAGTCATGACTTACGGTACATGACAGCGACAACCTTGTCATTGCGAGGATAAAGACAAGTCCGCATAGATATCTCGGAGCTCACCCGCCGTCGCAGGAAACATCACGACGCTTCGAATTACGAGTTCCAACCAACGCCTGATGACGCGGCTTGTCGGCGGCGAAACGTTGACGAAGGCACCCATCACAACTTGAAATGTCCTGGCACCATAATATCGCAACGTAACCAGCAGCCGCAACTCAGGGAGTTGTGGGTGGCCGCGGTTGCTGGCGTTTGGCTTGAAGGGTAGCCCACCTCGGCAGCTCCAGCAGTGATCGATTTGGGTAAAGCGGCACCGCGACACGAATTCGCCCTTGCTGAAGTGCTCAAGCGTATTCAGCCCGTACCTTAGGTTCGCAAATTCACGGTGCGGAAATCCTCTAAACCTTCATTATATGCCTCGTCAATGCGGGATACTTGCTCCGCGAACTCCGCGAAAGAGGATAGCGAGCACAGCCGGCTCGGACCGACAGGAGCGTAGGCGGCCATCTTGATAATAGTACTGGAGGGCTGTTTCAAGGTATCACAGATGACGCCTTGGAGGGGCTCCTCCAAATCGCCGAGCGGCTTCTCCGTTGGAGTAGACAGTCAAGTGGAGGTTAGTTTGTGAAAACGAAACTCACTCTTAAGGGTCTTCTCGAGTGGAGGCTCAAGTGGGGGAGAGACTCAGAATACGGGGGATAGTCCAGCATAAAGTTCCCAAGTTTAAAATTTCCACATATTTCTTTGGCGCTGTACATGCATTATCATCCGAGAAATCCTGTAAATACCACATTATTTATCGACTGCAAAAACCCATTAGTCAGCTTATGCGTTAAATCTCCATGTGACCATGTGATGGGTTCCAGGCAACTCTGGGATCGCCGGAATGAGACCGCTGCTCCACTTACGACCTCAAGCCACACATCAGACACCTTCGTAAAACATGGCAAGCAGACGGAGTAGACAGGCAGATAACAAGTTACATGTAATAACACCACTAAAACCACACTTAGTAAAATAGACTCCTGACTAGCACAATAGATTCATCGAAGATGCCTTAGCTAGATAACGGATAGGCCACGCACATACGATGCACCCCCAGCTGCTCTCTGGCTTTTCACGACCCTTGCGCCGCAGATGTGGAGAACACCTATCAGTAATGCACCTTCTTATACAACGTAAGGCACTCGACGCAACACGACACAAACACTGCGCCCCACTCTAGAGACAACATATCCCACTCCATCCATCATTCATTTTGTGTAACGACCCTATGATGTCTTTAAGAGCGTTTCTATGTATTTTTCATCCATTAGATAGTTACAGCTGGCTTGATATCACGCATAGTGAGCACCTCGTCCTGTACTCCAGCCGTATTCATTGTCTGTAATTGATTTCACTGTTGTTCTTGCTTACCTGTGCTGGTATATACCTTGAATCTCTGTTGGTTAAGCAGTTGTTTTTGGCACTTTTTGCCCTGGTTGGCTTTGCGTTATAGACATCCAACCATTCGTTTCTTTCACGTAGTGCTTTAGGAACATGAGGCATAGACCAACGCAGATATCATCGTAATATTCATCCAAACGTTCATTGGCCTTGCAGAGTGACGGAAAATTCTCTATGAAACTCCAGAGGTGTACAAACACATCCATCTTGAGCCAACCAAATAATTCCGTTACCAGCGGATTTCTTTGTCTTATTTTCCTACATATAGTTCCCTACCTCTTTTTTTCCCTTCTGTAGTCCAGAAGTTTTTGCTGGTGAGAAGCACCTGTTGCCGTTCGCCCACATTGCACTTTCTAATGCGGTGACAGGAAGAAGTCCGCCTCGGGTTCGAGCAACAGCAACACGACAGACTCTTCCACTCAGCCGGACGCGAACAGTTGTAGCCGGCAGCGGTTCGACGAACAGCATCCCGTAGGATCCGGCGTCGATTCGCGCTATGACCGCTATGGATACTTGGGAGGCTACCAGTCCAGCGGTACGCAGAGTCGCTCAAACCTGCCTCTGTGGAGTGACTGGCCCGAGAGGTGAGTGTTTACGCATTTCCTTGTGGGAATGTTCAGATAATTGTAAAGTTACAACAGAGGACAAGCACTCCCTGTACATAATGCACAGTGCCGCTGATGGAGATCATTGTGTGACATAGGTCTATGGGAGGCTCTACGTACGCGTTGTGGCCCATACAGTTTGCCGTGTGCCGTCTCAGGCGCATTTTTCTGGACTGCTGTAACTCTAGAATCTTTAACATCTTATCTCTTGCGTAGGAATAGAGGTCTCAATTTTGCGTCCTTCCATTCACGTGTTCGTTCGTTCGTTCGTTCGTTCGTTCGTTCGTTCGTTCGTTCGTTCATTCATTCGTTCAATTTCGCTTTTCCGTCCTCCCTTGACCGTGTCCCTGTGACCCTCCGGCTGCACGCTAGCGTACCGGGCTGAAGAGAACGAAGAGATACCTAACGGATATCCTCTCTACTTCCTTCTTACACCACGGGACTTTTGACCACATGTAGGTCAAAGTGCCACACGGCAGGCGTTGCAACACAGGTCTTCAATACCAAGGCAACACACCGCACAACGCGTGAACCAAGTACAGCCATCGTTTACTGGTTCCTATCCCTCGTTATAACAAAATCGCTTTATTGGAACTGTTTTATGGTCCCCACTCCAGTATACAGAATACACATAATACCCGTTTTTAACGAAGTATTGCTTATAACGGAGGTAATTTTGTCCTGGTGAATTATTTGTAACAACGGTTTTCTGTAACCAATTTTCCAGAAGAACTATATGCTATAGGGCGAGACAGCGCCGCTGGAGAGAGACGCCACAAGCTGGGTATTGTTGTGTAAGGGATTCGGGTGGCTATGTTATGAACGGGTAGTTGAGTGAGCGCCCTCGAGGCACTTCTTACGATGGTCATTTGACTGCGCAACAGCTTGGGTATAGATTAATAGCAATGAACTTAGTTCGTGGTACTGCGATATCTTAATTGCATATTTAGCCTTGTAGGGCGATATACTGCATTGTTTCAGCCGATAATAAAAGCTCGCAGTCTTCCACGCTAGAGATGTTTGAAGATCGCAAACGTTAATGGCTGACTTTCAAGTATTCGTCAATTGCCTACGTTAATCATTCCGGTCGGTACTACACTTTATACGGGAAGAGGAGCGGGAAGAGTTAAGCAAACGACGATTCGGGTGTAAGCGCAACGCTCAACATATCACGTATGACTGGGCAATGAACGTGACAAATCGGACTATCCCGTCTGCTGTGGTCTCCCGTGAATCCAACATCCCACTCTCTCATTCAAAGAATGTATAGTTAGGCTCTTGGAAACACAAGCGGTCCCGCTGAGAGAGGACATATGATGCTTCACCATCCCCATCACCGCCACCGCAACCGGGAATAGCCTGAGAACGTTAACGCTTAAAGGAAACTTAAAAGCGGCGGTACATTTAACAGCCTCTTTTAGGGGAAGTTTCGCCAAAACAAAAGGGCACGCTGAATCTTATCTATATCTATAAAGAGAAGTGCCCAATACACTGAGTGACAGACTCACTGATTCACCAGCGCCCATCTAAAACTGGTGCTTCCATTCACCAATTTTGACTGCGGAAAAAAGCATTAAGTTGACGAAAGGGCGCCCTTTCAGCATAGGTTTGGCCCTTGAAACGCGTTAAGGCACCAAACAGTGTCGAACGGCAAAAGTGATGCCTAAGTTACGTTTATGAATGATGGGGTGAGTGACGTCACTTCTTTGGAGTGCCCTGTAGTCACTAAGACCGTGGGAAACCAGCAGGTGCAAATCACTCTTTTTGTTTCACTGTGAAATGCATTTTTGAAAGGTGAGTTCACTGTCACTGATGTCTAGCATTTTGGCATCATTTCTGCTTCCTTCACGCGAGCCTTATCTCGAAACCTACATGTAAAGAAAACGTGCATGTAACGAAAAATGGCGGATTTTCCCAACTTTGCTATGTAAAGGCCTAACTGTGATTGCCCCTCTTGACTAGTTAAGCTTCCTGGCTTATAAAAGCTCCTGGACTCGTACATCAGTTGGTCATCTGATACGTTTATTGAATGCTTCAGTACAGCGTTGGGTCAAGCAAAAAAATCCTAGTGGTCCAAGCAGCGTGTTAGGTCTAGCTGCAGCTGCATCGAAGCCATCGCCAAAGACTACGAACTGCGTTCAAACATCTCGGTTTCTTCAATTCACCATGAAATACTCTTCATTAAGCCAGTTTTGCTTTGGACTTCCGTAAAAAAGAGGTAGCGCTGTCGGGAAAAGAACCAGCGGCCACATTCTCAGCGGCAGATTAATTTGTTTACCGGCTCACTGCGGCTCGTATGAAGAAAGTCGAATGTAATTTTTAGTACTCAATCAAAAGGAGAACTCAAGGGTAAGATGGAGCAGCAGGGCCCTGGACTGTATTTCTTAAATGCTACTGGAAACACTGAAAATCTGGCTACGCTGCGTGGCGCTGTCAGAAAAAACTCCCCCCACCTCCCCGAAGGCGATCGTGCGGAAATGCGAATGCATTGGGTGCACCGATGAGTGCGCTGCGGCAAGCAGTAACGGAGAGAGGCGTGCGCTCCACGGCATTTATATACATTTTCCGAGCGCAGCGAGCGGAGAAAGGGTACGCGGAGAGGAGAGAGAGACCCGCGCAACACGCCCGCCCCGCGCGCGAGCTCTCTCTCCCGCCGAGCTCCGCGATGCGAGCGCCCTCACAAGCCCGAGCGCGCTCCTCCTCTCCACTCACTCTCCGCTACTCCACCCGAGCTCCGCGATGCGAGCGCCCTCACACGCCCGAGCGCGCTCCTCCTCTCCCCTTGCCCTCCGCTACTCCTGCCCGAGCTACCATCTGCTCCGGTTGCTAGGCGCGCCACAGCTGTTGCTAGGGGCGAGGAGGAGCGCGGAGAGATAACACCTGCGGGCGCACGCCGACGGAGCCCGACAACCCCCGACTGTAGCAGCGCGGGTCCGCCGCGCCGAGACGACGACGACGACGACAAAGGCAGAACTAGGAGGCGCGCGCTCACGTGCGCTCGCGCTGGAGGAATGCAGGCGCACGCCGACGGAGCACGACAACCCCCGACTAAGAAATGCATTCGCATTTAAAACTCCGAGCCGGTTAAGTGAGAAGGCGTGAAGGACACCACCTCTTTAAACAAACGTACGCTTCACACTTGTCTCGGCACGTGTGGGCATCATCAAAGTACGCGAATCTTAAAAGCCACCTCAAGATAGATAGGAAGAAAAACAGAGAGAGGGGAAATAAACTTTACCGTTCCTACCAAATCTTTGCAATCGCTTTCTAATAAAAGTGGACAGAAGCGCGAAATCCTTCTACCACCAAAAGTGCGTCAAACGTTCGTGGAAACCTTCGCCAAGAGTGAGTTCAACCTTCGCTGAAAGTGCGTCCAATCGAATGGCAAATGGTCAAAGACGCAAATCGCAAAGGAAGAACGAACTTATGCGACGATCTCATATGTGGTTTATGAGATAAAGATATGCCATTGTACTCCTTTTCATAATCGATGCGTGTATCGTCTTATCTAGAACTGTTCCACGTTCGCGATTTTGAAGTAACCGTTTTGGCACAATGAAAGGCCGGTTTCACGGGAACGTCGTGTGCCCAGAGATCTTATCACACATTTTCGGCCGTCCAACCGGTCTATGGGGAAATGCATCAGTTTATATCGGTCGCACTAAGAAAGCTTTGGCCTTAAAAAGATGCTCCTCGTTAAGAACAGCGCTACCCCTCAGGATTCTCCTCTTCTAGTCCACAGCCATACGGAGACAGCCTCACAGGCTCAACTTATAAAGGCCAGCTTGTCCTCCAGAACCCGGCTGGTCCAGGCCACTTCCCACTCCTCCAATGTGGGTCATTTGTGCGGAGGCACTGCCAGGTTACGTTGGCGTGCCCACATGTCACGGAATTGCCTGCAAAGTGGATAACCACGTAGGCGTTCGTATGAATTTCGCCAGTACATGTCGTAGTAAGTATATGTGACACTTACGGGACGGGTACTTTGTACCGGTTATTCTAGGTAGTATGATTCCACTCCCTGCACGCACGTATGTAAACCCAGCACCACTTTTTCTTTTCAGGACCACTGAAGGGCCGGCTGGACACGACAGCGTCAGGGGTAGCACCGCAGGCCATGCGAAGGCGATGTGGGCCAAGCAGGCGTTCCAGTCCATGGCGGCGCCCATCTACCAGAGCAAACTGGTCAGGCGACTGATGACCAGCAGGGGCGCCTCTGGCCCCCATACGGACTCGTCCAGCACCGAGCCCCAGGCGCTTCTTCCTCCCCACACCAGCAGCCTCCAGCGGCCAGCGCAGCCCCGCTACAGCGAGCTCCCGCGTGCGGATCCTCTGCGGAAGACGCCTTCCGGTCCGCTGCCTCAGCGCTCTTCGCAGCACCAGCAAGGGCCACCAACCACGGGCACGTTCAGCGACGAGGCCTCGTCGTTTCGCTCTTTCCCGGTGCCCGGCGGGCGCTCCGAAAGGTCGTCCCAGCGCTACGAGGCCAATGACCACGAAGATGAAGAGGCAGCGCCCCCGGCCAGGTTGCGCAGCCTAAGTAGCTCGCCGTACCACGTGACCACGACGCCGCGCGACTTGCCTGCGCGCAGCGAATCGAACGACGACGTGTATCCGTCTTCGTCGCGGCGCAGGGTGTTCTTTGCGAACTACGGGGAGTAGAAAGAAAATATACGTGTACTTATGATTGTCCCACTTCGTCTATACTGTCTATAAATGACAGCTTTGGCACTGAAATAGCCTATAGGTATCAAGTACGTGCATTCGCGGGCGTCATGAGAATATTCTGCATGGAGCCGGAATAAGAAGTGGAGAGTATGGCCGGTCAAGGCCTGATATTAGAGTGAGGTTTCGGGCGGCCTCTGAGAGTTTCTTCTCACGCCTCCCTCGCTCCTAAGTGCTTCGGCTGAGGGCGTAATTCGCGCTGTAATACGCGAAGAACAACAACGTTGTCATTTCAGCGCCGAATGCATGTTTGCTTCTGCAACTTCCCCGTCATATACTATACGGCTAAATAGTTAGAGTGCAATAAATGCCACGCTTTTTTACTGACCATTAAATGCCCTGTTCTTTTTACTTCCCTCTGGGCCTCTATCCTATGGTAAAGTTTATACTTGGCGGTTAGTAACGGAGAACGGTGTTGGACCCAAGGCTTAGGCTAGACCAGCCACCGGATTTGGCTAGACCACAGGCTAGACCAGCCACCGGATTTGTTAACGTAAAGGCCAACCTCGAGGCGGCGACGTTCGACGCCGAATTTCTCGTGGCGGCCGCCGCACAAACACCTGCCGCTTCATTTCCGTCGACCTGAAACTCCGCGAATGAAGCGGTGAGAGCTGCCAAGCGCAAAAGCATGGTCTGCTGTTTAGCTGCTGAGCGACCAGGCGCCCATCGCGGACCGAGTGTAGAAAGCCGGCATTGGCTTGAGCCTCACGACACTGGCGGCCACAAAATAAAATCTACCAAGCGAGCGGCGCGCACACTATCAGCACTATCAGCGCGACGCGTTTAGGCCCAGCGCTTGCTGTCGAGATAGCTGAGTTTTCGCATGCGGGTCCTTCTGCAGTCACTGCACATCAATTTTGCAGTCAATGCACATCAATACCTCCTCTCATATGCACATGTTAGCAATTGCCCCTCTCGTGTCCCCTCGACCTTCTCCCTCTCCTCAACGAAAACGAAGGTTGGGTCGGCTTTTGTTGCCGCCAAGACGAACAAAGGGGCAGTGGCTGCCGTGGGGCGTACAGCGTACAATGCGTGCGCGGGGACGTACAATGAGTGCTCCCCTGCTATAACTGGAAGGGGGGGGGGGGATCCCCTCAGGCCTTAGCAATCAGCCCGTATTTAGGCCGCGTCGTCAACGTGTAATTTCCATGCTATTATAGATTGATTGTAGGGTTTCACGCGCTGATGCAACGCAGGCGATGAGGCGCGCCTTAGTGAAGGGCTCCGGATTAATTTTGACCTGCTGGGGATCTTTAACGTGTGCCGAAATATCGTACACACGGGCGTTTTGGTTTTCGCCTCCACCAGAAAAGCGGCCGCCGCGGCCTCAATGCTATTATAGAAAACCTAACTATCCCTTCTCTTTACCGGGCCTAACACTGACGACCCGGCCTGAGTCCTGACCGAACCATTTATATTTCGCCACAAAGGACAGACACTTTATTATTCTGCAGCGGTTCTTTTTTATTTACTTGTAGCGGGGAGGCACGGCCATCTTCCCCCCTCCCCCCCCCTTCCCCAGGTGAACCGAACTCGCACAATGCCAGGCGAGGCTCACCTGCTCGTTCCCATTAAGAGGGTCCCCCCCCCCCCCTGTCCAGTTCGAGGAGAGGGATTTCGCGGCAGGGGGAGGCGCACCACGTGGGAAGAAAGACAGGGATTGTGGACAGTGGGATTTTGAGACAGGTTGGAAGCGGGGCGGGAAAACTGCGATGGGGGAAATGCGACTAACAAACATTAACTTTCGAACTGCCATATTTCTAGTGTACCCTGTGTACTTTCCCCTCAGCTGTCATCTTTCGCCTTTTTGTGCAACACATTCAACTCTACGAAAATCTTAAGGACGCAACTGTACCCCTATTTATTGTTTGAGCATCCCGCGAAGAGCATGGCTGACAGGATTCTATTCTCGCGCTGTACGCACGTTAGTATCGATATGATGCAAGGTGTTTCTTTTAATAACCAAAATATATATTGCGGTCAACATCTTAAAAGAAATATCCTAATAGAACTTGTTGTTGGGCTAGTTGGTTCACGGTTGCAAGTGAGCGCTAGTCCCATCTGGTCTTTCTGTGTCTTTGTCGAATTTTTGCGCTCAAATTTCCACTTGAAATCTTAAAAGAGCTTCACAAAAATTGAAAAAACGCTTCTTTTTAATATAGGGATAAGCCTAAGAGTTTTGCCGTTTGTTCTCCCAGTCTATACACTTTAATTTGGGTAGAGATTAGTAATGGTGCCAACGTGGGCATTGAAAATGCAAATGTTTCTGGAGGGATCATTTCCCTTTTGTACAAAACATATACAATTTATACAAATCTTAGGTAGGTTCCTGCCGAACATCACTACAGAACGTCGTGGAGAGCAGGGCGTATGTGGGGCACTCTTGTGGGGCGCTGTACGCACTCCAGGAACAAAATGATGCAACATGTTTTTGATTATAACACAAACACATGTAAAGGCCTACATCTGGGTAGAATTTCAGAAAAATTGCGGATGCGTTTTTTTTTATTAGCGCCTGAACTTCGTTTTTTCGTCAAACGTGCGTGCCCGTTGAACCTTAACCGTATTTTATACAATGTATGATATTCGGTGTGTTTGTTTAAAAATTTAGGGAGGAAACGTGAGCAAAATTTGAAGGTTGAACGTAAGTACTTTTCGTAATACTTAGGCTCGAAGTTCTACAAAAAGAAAAAAATTACCCCACCTTCCCGCGAGGGGAACTCTGTGGAGATGCGACGCATCTTGGGGGTTCACTTGGTGTTTCCGTTAGGGTGATTCTCTAATTGCGTGAAACGTGTGAGGAACGCGTATGATGTATTCTTTATTTAACACGTGGCGTAACGTTAACGATGACGGCCTTGTGGTCGCTGAAGTGTACGGGTAGTGGATGGTATCACGTTCGGTATCACATTTACGAAGTTCAGAATCGGCTGCTCGCTTCAATCGTTTGCGTTCAGCATCACGTTCACGCCGCTTCGCAGCCTTGTCTTCAGTGGTGCTAGCATTCCTGTTATCACAGTGATCGGTGCTTGTTACGGTTGCGCGGGCGATAGCAGAATTGTTAGGCTCCATTCAACGCATCGATGGAAATCGGAACGCCGGTGCTGAAACGACCGCGGCTATGACGCAACGTGGCGCGGCTATGACGCAACACAATCCAACACAATCCACTTTATTCCAATCCAATCCAAATCGAATCAAATCCAATCCAAGCCAAGCCAATCGAATCCAATCCAATGCCCCTCGCGAAGGAGTGTTCGCTATCGGAGAGGAGAAGGGGTGAGCGGCGGAGAGCGCAGTTCGCGCGGCGAGGAGAATGGGGGAGGGGTGTGGACGGACAACAACGCCGTATGGAGGGACAAGGCGAGTGAATGAGATGCAGTCGCAACTAAACTTGGACTCTAAGCCAGATTTGACATTTGATTGCAATTTATGTTTTTGTCAGCAACAAAACCTTTAGGAGAAATGTACACCTAGTGTAAATTGAGCACAAAATTTACTAATTGCCCTCATAAACATTTGAGTAGACAGATGTCGCTAAAAATGGCCAAGGCGCACGAGCAGGTAGCTGCGGAGGTCCCCCATGCCATGTTCCAAATTTTTTTACATTTAAAACACAATTCCTGGAAATCCGGCGAACTAGATGTAGCAGTAAGGGCGTGCCGGCGAGCTTCCCGGAGCCATGGCGTAGCTGAGCCGGAGGCCGCAACGTCCAGGCCAAGGATGCGGTGACAAGTAACGTCCGTCACTGGCTCGCCATCAAGACTTAGTAAAATGGGTCGGTTTTGCAGTTTTTGTCGAGCCCTTCGATTGCCGGCGATAAGTAACACGGTCTTATCTCGGGATGGCATGAGTCCCACGCGTTTGCACCACGTGTCAACCGTATTTAAAGTATTCTGAAGAGCGTGTTCTTGATCCGCAATGTCTGGAAGTGTCGACCAGAGCGTGATATCATCCGCATAGATGAGGCATTTTAGATCTTTCAATGCCCCTACTGTCCAAGCGAGCGGGAGAAGGGCAAGGTTGAACAGTATGGGTGCCAGGACCGAGCCTTGTGGTACCACGCGGCATTTTGAAAAGGAGCCAATCGCCTGTCCTGAAACTTTAATAATAATCTGCGGTGTGTTAAAAACGACTCTATAAAGGACACCACAGGCGCTGGGCACCCAAGCCAGCGCAGTATCTGTAGGATTGCTTGATGGCTCACATTGTCGTACGCTTTCTTCACATCTAGGGCAAGAATAGAACTAATATGACAAGTGCGTCCTCCTATGAGTACGGAAGTAGAGAACGCTTCAAGGCCGTCCTCTGCACCGATGTGGGGCCGAAAGCCGATCTGAGAGGGATGGTACCAACCCATGCCCTTAAGCCACCATGTAAGCCTTGATGCTAGCATACGCTCAGCCAGCTTGCATAAGGTACACTTCACAGCAATCGGCCATAGATTGCTCAGCCTATTCAGTGGTTTTCCTGGTTTCGGGACGCCTATAATTTCTGCGTGCTTCCAGAAAGTGGGTACGCATCCAGAGGTCCAAGCTTCGTTTATAGTGGTCAGTATGACCTGAAGATACTTCTCTGTACAGTTCTTATACACTTCGTATTGTATGCCATCGGGGCCTGGTGCCTTATGTGTTCCTGCTGAAATCGGGAGGAGCTCGCACAGAGATGGCTCGGCTTCTTGTACGTGCAATCCTGCAGCCACGTATCACGTACCAGGCTCAGTTTCAGTGCATGACAAGGGCGGAATGGGATCGTCTAGAGGCCATCAATAGAGAAGCCATGAGGACTATTACCTGCCTTCCTCGCTTAACGCGCATCTCTGCACTACAGGAAGAAGCTGACCTTAACACGATAGATGAGTTGATTCACCAGCGGCGACAGGCACGATCTCTTAAAGCACAGGTGTACACATCTGTGGCTGCTTTAAGGTGGTATATGGGCCTCCAAACTAACATGCCGCCAGATCCCTCTCCAGAACCCCCCTCCTTGGACCCGAATATTATTTACTGACTGCAAGCCTCTGGGTCGGTCAAGCCGTGTTGCGCCGCAACTCTCATTCAGTGCTGGCCAAGATACGTTTTACGTCGACGCCAGTATTTCAGGAAGCCTTATTACCACAGCCGTCGTAAACCTAGCCATGCAGTTTTGTCAAACCTGCCATTACTACGCCCCTCAGAGGCCTTCGTCAACACTTGCTGAGCTCAAAGCGATTTTCGACGCCTTGACGGCTATAGAGCTGCTGAGGCCGGACCAATCACAACCCGTCAACATCTTTACAGATTTAATGCAAGCAGTCTGAGACCTCCGGAAAGTATTTCATCAAGTGCCCATGTCCCAAACCATCCACGCGAAGGCTGCGGCCCTAAGTTTCAGAGTGAAGATTACTTGGGCCCAGAGGACATCGACCCCTGGACAGCAACAGGCGGATGCGACGACCCGTATACCTCCAACGACGCATCCACTGCCCTTATTTCCAGTTGACGCAATGTCAAAGTTGGCCACCGACAAAGAAGACCTTCGGCGCTCCACACGCGCACTTATTCCACCGTGTGGATCAAACCTCGCTGGTGGGCTCACCCGCCGTGAGGAGGTGGCGCTACGAAGGATTCGCGTCGGGACTGCTCTTACACCAGCGGCCACCCACACCTGGCCCCCGGATCGACGGGCTCCCTTTGGCCGGACATGTCCATTTTTCACCACGTCGGCATCGACCGCAGACATTCACCATCTGCTGTGGACTTGCCGTGGCCTCCAACGTTCCCGACAGCAAGTACTACATAGTGTGGGACTCAACCCAGGCCGGCCTGCTGACTACAGACGCTGGCTCTTTGGGCCGTTCCACCGAAGCCTTTTAGACTTTCTTAGTAAAAACTTCCTGTTTACGTACATTTAAACACACTCGCCACCACTGTTTTTGCTGCAGAGCAAACTTTCACAATTAAAAAAAAAACACAATTTTCACGGGGAAAATATTGGCGGGTGTCGGCATAAGCATAATCAGGGAACGGCTAAAAATTTTAAGCAAATCGAAGAGCTCAACCCGCCCCCTTTCTTCTATCTTATCTGAAATCACCTTGGAGTCGTAGCCCCGTGCAGCTCGGTGATACGTTCGTGATGCACACTTTTAATGCGAAAGCATATTTCGCCAGAGTACCCCGCAGCACCAACCGTGTAACGCCCTGCATATGCTCGATGTTCATAGTTTTTGAAGTTAACGTGTTTTGTTATTTTTCTAAGGTGATGGTTCCTTCGAGATGATGGCCAGGAATTTTTTATAAACCGGAAAATACGAGCAAACAAGACAATAAAGAATAATAAAAGTGGACTAACGAAAAGGAACTTGTCTAGTACAGCTTCATCACGGTAAAGAGACGATTGATTGAGTAAAGCTTTATTGAGAGCGGCAGACGACGTTTCTACCCGCCGTGACGTGGGCATCTCGTCGTTCCGGGGGTCATGTGGCTACTCGGCTAGGGACTCAAACTAGCCGCTCCCGGCTCGCGAGCCCTCTGGTTGCCTTTCGAGCGCCCCCAGGAACTGCTGGACAGTCCATAGTTGTAGCTGATAGTAGTAAGCCCGTGCGGCTTCTTCGAACCGTGGCTGGATGACTCCTGATGTAGACGCGTTAGGGTGCTTGGTACATTCCCGTAGGATGTGCGCCAGGTTGGCCCTTCCCTTGCGACAGACTTGGCATTCGGTCGTTGGGTACGTCACGGAGTACATGTGGCGTAGTAGTGCAGGGGTGGGTACCGATCCTGTGTGTAGTTGGCGTAGCGTGACGGCTTCTGCGTGGCTCAGACCCGGGTGAGGGGGCGAGAAGGTCTGGCAGGCCAATCGATAAGCCTTGGTTATTTCACCGTAGTCGGTCATGCGGTCGTTTGTGCAGAACCACTCCACCGAACGGCTAGGGGCGGCGGCGCGGTGGGTTAGTGTTCGCGCGGCCACGTGTGCCGTCTCGTTGTGGTTCGTGTTGCTCCCTGACACATTCTCGCCTTCGTGTGCGTGTATCCATTTGACTTTAATGTCCCGTAAGCTAAAAAACATCGAAAGACCCCCCTAAATAGGAATGAAAAACTCATGAATCCAAAACCATCGAACGCTGTGCGTATGTACAAAAATGGATAAAATGGCAGAGTTAGCACGTTTCACCAGTGTAAAAATTAAAATGAATGTACGACTTTTTGAAGGAAAAAATAACCTCATAAGGGAACAGGCGCAGTAATGCTTCAGATTAGGTAACTTTTTCGTCCACATGCCGTTCGGCGACCGTTCAGTTACGCATGACAATTTGCCGTCGCGTTGCTCTAACGCCGATCTACGGAAGAGCCAGCAAATGATATAAGCCGAGCTCCTGACGCTAATGTTGTCTTAAAGCTGAAGTCGCATCATTGCACGGCAACCAAACATTCCGCACGCTCCCGGCCACTACAGAGAATTGTCCCGCTCACTCGACGCAAACCAGAACGCGCCGACCGGCTTCAGGAGAAACAAGGCCTTGCCGCCGAACTCAGGAAAACTGACATGCAGTGCCTGACTATGGGAGGGCCCCCATACGCATTTTGCCATCTCGAGAACAGGCGCTGGGCGGGAAGGTGTCGCGTCGATAGTTTTCGCGCAACGCTCGCTTCGTCCGTTTTATTTGGTGGCCTCCTGTACCTGACTGGTGGCTGCGTATATCTGCAAAAATTATTTCGACGGAAGATCTGTTTAAAATTTATAATGAGATGTATGCACAAAAGTAAAACTCCTAGATTGTACGGAAAATAAGAGGGTCGTAAAAGAGGCAGAAAAAATCAGTATTAAAACGTTAGGACATTAGGAACGCCTACGCTACTTTACTTTTTTAGTAAAGCCACAATGAAGCTTGTAAACGATGTTGCGATAAGGTATACCTTGTACGCGGAAAGTTTCCGGCAGTATAATACTGGCGTAATAAGAAAAGCATATAATTAACAGTAGCCATGCATTACGGCTCAAACATTACAGGACAGCTGTGGCACAGATGCCTTAAAAGACGGGAAGAAGGAGCAGGAAATCTCAATCAGGAGTCTTGTTTTTCAACTGTAGTTCATCGGCTGGCCTGCAGACATTCGATTAAAACCTTGCTAGTTTTTTGTATTATTCTTTTGACGCCACATGAAGTTTGTCTTGTGTGGTGTGTGCGGCATGGACTTGCTGCTTTGTCCAAACATGCTGCTCAGAACACCGGCTAGAAAGCTTCCCACATCCCCATTTCAGTTTCATCTTTATTTTGTGTTTGTCTTAATGGTACAGTGGTCCTCGCTGAGCAGAGCAAAGCGATGCTCGGGACAGTGTCTTTGAGGCCGATTTCCAACCGTTTCCACTGCACTTCACCATAGTTCGCTCTTCTCAATTCCCCTAATCGCTCGCTAGCTTGCCACACCACGTAGGGCCTCTTTCACTCGACCGATCATTGATTTTTCATGACCTACGCTTTTCTTTGTGGTGCGTAGCTTCTCAGTGCCTCTGGTGGTGTTCGATGCGGTGTTTTTCTGTTATTATTTGTGGCATCGGAACTTCGCTTTTTTTTTCTTTCTGTTTGCCATCTGATCCTTCCTGTACCCTACGACTCCTCGTTTTGAGAGAGTTGGTAGCGAGGTTTCGCAACATACTGAATCTGCCCTTCGAAGTGCTTTTGTCGCTTATACCTTATTTTCACTACTGAGTGTTTTTCAGAAAATTTTATCAGTACACAGATGACCGGTTCCCTTCAACAGTCGTTCACCCAGTAAAATCAATTTTGTTATAATCACGCTCTCGCTTCGTGACATGGCGCATTCAGTGTACAGGGCTGTGCTCTGCGTCATTAAGGTATTTTAGTTTCCCGAGCAACACGCCTTTAGGCTTCTGGAAAAACACTTGATTTTCACGGTAAACGATGGCTTTCCTGCTCTTTCAAGAACGGATCAGATTCTTAGTAAAAAACGAACCCTTCGAGCGGAAAAAGACGAAGTTACCGATCTAGAGGTCTTCTTTCAGAGACATTTTTAAATTGTCATTATTGGAACACCCATTTTAACGGGTTCAGGGAAGGCAATGTGTTAAGAATAAACACTTTGAGACAAAACGCTTTGTCAAAACAAGCCGAATGTGACAGAAATACATTTATCAACAAAAAAGCTTAAAAAGACGCTGACGTCCACGCCAGACAGGACGAAAGAGTTTCCAGAAAGTCGTACATTAGATGTGCGTGGATGTCCGCGTGAAAGTCCCTCATCTCATGTGTCTATGAAGAAACGTTCGATCGAAATGTTCAAAAGAGGAGCCACCCTATTTCTTGCAAGGGTTAAGGCTTAGGTGAGTTGGTGCATGATTACAAAGAAGGGAGCGGCGCAACACAGACGAAACACAAGAAGAAGGAAGTGACAACTACCGCTCGTGGTTGTCTCCTTCTTCTTCTTGTGTTTCGTGGTTGTCTAATTTTTTTTTTCTTCTTCTTGTGTTTCATCTGTGTTGCGCTGTTCCCATCTGTGCAGCCTTATTTGGCTGCAGAAACAACCAGAAGTAGTGAATGCGTCTTTCAGGTTTTGTTTATATCATTCACAGCACAAACAGAAGTCCACATCACGAATACGATTGTTAGAGTCTGCGGTTATTTCTTTTATTTTGTTCGATTATGACATCTATGGCACGGATGCCTGAATGAACGTATTACCTACTGGAGACTAGTGCGCCAATATTATTTCCACAAAAAATAGCAATAAGGTTTACACAAATTGCTTTGCAAAGCAGTGTTTGCATAATTAAAAACACTCGTGTTTTTTTTCAATAATGAACGATCATTTACTTTACGCAAGCCTGAAATTTAATCAACATATTTCGAAAATCAACAGTATGTGGCATCAAGAACGAGAAACATAGCCAGTAAGCGCAAACTCAAAGGTTCCCATCCTCCGCTAACACTCCTGCAGTTCTCGAAGTAGTGCTCCTTGAAGAACACGTCCCCCCGCGCCGCTTCTCATCCCAGCTCTTTCAAGTGTTCGAATTAAAACAGCCACACAAACTTAACAGGCACCTTGGCGTCAGACGTCTTTTAATTGCGCTATCAAAAGTAGTGCATTTCCGGAAAAACCCGGCGCTGTTCTGGGTGTGCGAAGCCTGAGCAAAAATTGACAGGAAGATGGAGGGGCGACAGAGCTTGACCGAGTGGAGAGGTGATGCGATGGAGAGAAAAGAGGGAAGATGTAGTGAGGAATGGGGAGGGAGTAAATGCGAATGAGATGAACTTAATCGGCAACCCGAATTTGCCTCATAACCGTAACCATTCAGTACTAGCCCGCAGCTCACCACATCAATCACAAATATCGCCCGTGAAGTTTACGTTTTATGTTTGTTAATTTCTCCACAAGACTAAATTGACGTACGTCAAGGCTCACACTAGCAGTCGTGTGCAGCCGACACTTTTATGCAGCGGGAAGCCTTCAGTAATCTTTCATCAGGACGCCCAAGTACAGAACCAAACACCTAAAACGCACGACCGGTAAAAGACGTTGGTGCAAACCGACCCCAGCCGCAGCGTACACGTAGAATGCCAGTGTCAGCCAGAACAAGCCTGTGTGTTTGAAAGCGGCTGTTATTCTTTATTACCAAAGCTCATTTTCGGAGGCAGAAAGAGTCCATAAAAGAAAGAGCTTAGATGAGCTGGCCTATTGCACTGCAACTCGCCAACCAATTTTTTTTCTGAGCAGTGTTCTTGAATGCCAGGCTAGTGATGAAATAAGTAATTCCCGTCGGTAGTTTATTTACTGCTCCTTTGTTAGCTCGGTGCTCCGTTATGTAGTGCGGGAACTGCGTGCAACTAAGTTTTCTTTCGCGGCCGTAACCTAACTCTCTTCAATATCCATTTCGCGGTAGTAACTTTACCCCCTTACCATTAACACTAACTCGAACAATGTGAAAACTGATACGGCACTGCTTAAAATGAAGCCTTTTTTTTCACAGCCGCAGCTGGCAGCTCAACGTTGGAGGCTGCTGCGACATAGGAGAAGAATTATACTATGCCTTTATTCCAAATTAAAAACCATTTGAACGTAATTTTTCATGAGGTTTATAATACTTTTAAAAACTAGATATCAATAAACTAAGTGCAGTTTGTAAAGTATTTTGTAAAGCGCTGATTTCAGAGCAATATGCCACGTTCTACTGTGATTTGAAACGCCATCTTTAGCCTTTGAAATCATTAGATTTCAAGCAAGTGCAGCAGCACTACTTTGCAAACAGCTGATTTCAGAGCAATATGCCATGTTTCACTGTGCTTTGAAGCGCCATCTTTCGTCTTTGATCTTTGAAATTATTAGATTTCAAACACGTCATGAGGGCTTTTCTGTGTTTAAGTAAAGTCTGAAAACCGTATTAAATTTATGGATACGTTTATTGGGCCCGAAGTTCATTTCTGAAAAAAAAAATTTTTTTTTGATCCTGTGTATTGTAGAGCCTATTTCAGGATCGTACTCTCCTTTGTAAAAGTTGAAAAACGCATAATTACACTAATGAGAAACAGGAACCATAAGTATTTTTGTTGCGCCTGTTAGCCGCCGATAGAAAAGAAACCGGCCATTAGCGTATGTTTGAGCTTAGGATAACCATAAACAAAAGGGGCAGCTGTTGCAGAAAATTAAGTGGCTCTTTCATAAAAACGCTAATGTATACTCACAACTTGTAATTTACTGGCTCGAAAGTTGTCTTTGGAAGTGAAGTTACTTTAAAAGGGAACATTTCCCAGAGAAAAAAGTTGCATTTTATGATCTTTAAAGATTTTTTGGGCGTATTATCAGTAGCTACAGCATTGCAAGTGAAGCAGGCGTCATAAGAGGAGAGCAAAAGCTGTCCGCATTATTTCTTATAGCATCTGCTTTTTTCTTTCCTGCGCAACCAAAACTACCAACAAGTGCACCTTCAAGGCATCTGTGATGCATGAACTTTGTTGCCAACAGTTCGTAAACAACTACGCCCGATAAACCGGAGCCTAGCTTCATTCATTAAAACTAATCGGCAGTTATAAATTTCAATACGTTAAGTACTTTGAGCCCTTATGCACGCTCGGTGATCGTAGTTTCCTAATTGCTTATTCTCCTCGAAGCTCGCTTAGCAAGGCTTTATTTTGTACTATTTACATACCATGAAGCTGGCATGAAAAGACAATATTTCTTTTATCTCAGTTTAGATTTCACTAAAAAGGCTACGCGGTAGCTTATGAGCGCACGATGCGGACTGCGTCGGCAGCTGGATCTCACATCGGAGCCTTTCGAGGCGTGCATTCACATGCCCGAACGTCTACATATCACTTTTTCGCAAAAGGACATTGGCGCGTGTCAAAGTGCGCTCTGTTGCGACCGGGCGGGGGCACCCGATCCGAACTCCGTGGCCTCCGACATACGAGTGGTAGCGTGTATGATGCGAGCGGCCAGCCGCTGTTGCAGCCGTGAAGAAGTCCAGAAGCCGTAGGCTAACGTAACTGTTTACTTCATAGCGAGAGGTGAGCCGAAGCCAAGGAACAATGCCCCGACGGGCGAGGTTACAATACAGGACTCGAGCAGAGCGACAACATCGATTCGCTGCTCTAACAGGAATGGTTTACAACGCTTGGGAGCTCTATTTATACCCGAAAGCGGTAACGGTCAAACGCCAACACGCTGGAACACGCACTACACTCTTTCCAGAGTTCGTAAGCTGTTCATAGCCTCGGGCACGTTGAGTCCGAGAGAGGGGAGAGAGGAGGACTCCGTTGCGATCACCGGGGCCTGCCTCTGTGTCCTTGAAGAGCGTGGAGACGAGCCGTGCAGGCAGCCGCCGAAGTTCAGCCGCCGCAGGCAGCCGAATGCGCAGAGAGCGAAGCGTCTGACGAGGCTTGTCGCTACTTGTCCCCGACATGATTGCGCCTGTTTTCGAAGGCGCACGAGTGGCTTCGCCGCACAGCCGAGGAGTGATGCGGGGAAGTACTGCGGCGCTTGCCCATTCGTAACAGCTCCCACAATTTTCTATTTCCCTACATTCGACCCATTGGCCAACTCTCTGTGCTGCTATATGCCGAGAAACCACGCCAAAATATATCGCTCAGGGTACAACTTCATTCCAGTGAATCCCTGTCGGGAACGAAGGCGAAGATAACTATGAAAATTAGTTGAATGATTCTAATTCTCCGCGCCCGCTTATCGTGCGAAATGCGGACATCTGTAGCGGCCGTCTCTGTCTGCAAAAGGAAGCTTGCAGCGGTTTCTGCTCTTGCACCACACTGTGCATAATAGAGCCTGCACTTGGAAGTAGACTCGTTAAATGTGTCAGGTTTTAGGCGCGTGGGTACGACACGTATTCTCTTCATTCTAGGACATGTCTTAAATCTTAACGCGAAAGACTTACGATAGGCCAAGGGGGCAAAAAGGTGTTGCCCGATTACCCTCTCCCTCACATTGTCATTTAGAAAGACAAATAAATTTCATTTTACCAGCGAAGCTGTTTATAAAGTTGGAATTTTTCCTTTCCGCAGTTAAAAATACCAAGAGAATGCCGAGTGCTCATGTGTGCGTGCCTGGCGATGACCGCCTAGCATCCCCGGCGCACGATTGTCAAGCCAAGCATACCCACTTAGAGAGATTGGCCTAAATTGGCAAAATCATGGCAACACTTGCTTGGAACGAGAAAAACACGTCATAGCGTACGCCCATGTAAGGTGATGTCCAATAGTTCTTCCTTCCACAAATGAAGGAGGCTTACAATTGTAGGAACAATGACGGCGTAAAGGTCATTGCGGCAGCGAAGAAGAAACAAATCGGCTGCAATTGTGGACTTAAACAGTTTTATGGTCGTGAAGGTTGGGCAATGATACGGTACCTTCAAGACTTACGCGTTTATGTGATCTTCATTCATTTTTGTTTGCCTTAATTTTCCTTTGAACTAATTTGATTGATTGATTGTAGGGTTTAACACGCCGACGCAACGCAGGCGATGAGGCGCGCCGCAGTGGAGGGCTCCGGATTAATTTTGACCAGCTGGGGATCTTTAACGTGCGCCGAAATCTCGTACACACGGGCGTTTTTGCTTTTCGCCTCCATTAGAAAAGCGGCCGCCGCGGCCGGGAATCAAACCCGCGACCTCGTGCTCTTTGAACCACTTTGTTGGTAACATTGCGACATGCTTAATACTCAGCCAGCCATGTTTTGAAGGGATATCTCGAAACATACTCGAAGAAACGGCGTTAAGCAAGCAGATGGATTCTGTCTAGACCCTCTGGGCGCCAATGCATGAGAGCTCGACTAAAATTGGCGCTGTCGAGTTACAGGTCGGTCGTTCGGTGGTTCCGCGGGCCCTACACTTCACGATAAAAGCTTTTTCAAGGCATTGCTATTGGTAAGACTATTGCCCCTATTCTTGTTCGAATAATGTAAGATTATCTTGTGGCTTTGTTAATACAGAATGTATCGCTGCTTCACCTGAAACGAAAGCCGTGCAGTGTACAAAGTCGGCAGTGCAAATGGGGACAGTGTGTAGAGCGGCGCCTGATAATATTGGTTCTTCTTACACAGGCAAACGTAACCGTGGACAAATTTGATTGGACCAAGTTTGAGGCATGCATTTCATCCGCTTTCGTATGAGAAATACGTCTAACGACAACTGACTGGAGTCAGGCCACTAAATTGTGCATCGGATTAGTATTGCTATTGTAAACAGAGAGAGCACAAGCAAAATCATGCGCAGCTTTAATCAAATTCACCTTTTATTAACAGCGGAGCTGTAGAAACTTGCTTCTCTCCGTGCGGATAATTAGGAGGTAATTCCGCTCGGTGAAGTGTGGTGGGAAATCCTAGGCCAAGGAGTGTGAAGGAAAGTGGCGAGAAGGCAGGGATCCGACGGGCAGGTGTTGGGAGTGCGCGTCTCAAAAAAAACAAACGCCTCCTATGTTCGTAAATCGAACCTGGGTCCCTTTCGTTACGAAACCTGAGTATATCCGATCGCGCTATCACCGCATTCTGGACGGACATTTCCTTTGTCTACGTAGCACGCGTGCTACGTTGGGACTTCGGCTCAGTGGAAGTGAACTTTGGCTACGGACTTTGACAGACTGGATTTGGGACTTTAGGAGAGTGGATTGGTGACTTTGATTTGACTCAGTTTGCATGAAGGAATCTACGATTTTGAACCATTTGTCGCATAAAACAGGGGCGGACCTAAGGAAAGTCAAGTTGAAGCTAGGGAAGACTATCAGCTCCGCTTGCTGCACCTCAATTGCAAAGGTAAAAAATTCTGCAGAAATTCGGGGAATTATCTACCAATGCGTAGCATTCTTATGCAGCTTCTCTAGGGTGAGTATTTTTTCCGCGAAATTTTTTTTTTTGGTTTTTCTAAATCCTGATCAACCAATTATCTCCATTTACGCTATTACAACGATTAGAAGTGAAACTTTCGCGAAATCTGCAGTATTACGGAAATGCAGGGCGTCGTTTCATGGCACGCCATTTTCCGTAATTTGTTTATTTTTTGTTTTTAAGTGTTTCAAAATTTATTTCTAGCAATTATCTCATTTACGCTAATATAACGATTATAGGTAGAACTTCCGCAAAATCTGCCCTATGTTGGAAATGCAGGTCGTTATACGATTTCCCATTTTTCGTATTTTTTCATATTTTGGTTCTTTATTTTTTCAAAATTTCCCTAGACCAATTATCTCCATTTACGCTATCACAACGACTACAGGTAGAACTATCCCGAAATCTGCATTATTTTGGAAATGCAGGCTGTTACACGGCTCGCCCTTTGCCATAACTATTTTATATTTTTCTTATTTTTTTTTTAGTTTTTCTGAATTTGGCTCTACCAATTACCTCCATTTACGTTATTATAAAGATTAGATTTGAAACTTTCGAGACATCTGCCTTATTCTGGAAATTTCGGGCCTTACACGTTTCGGCATTTTCCATAATTGTTTTATACTGTTCCCATTTTCTTAATTTTCAAAATGTTGTTCGATCAATTATCTTCATTTACGCCTTTAAAACGATTATAGGTGCAAGTTTCGCGAAATCTTCATTATTGTGGAAATCCCACGCGGAACACATCTTGCCATTTTTCGCAATCTTTTTAATATTATTATTATTTTTTAGTATTTCAAAATTTCTTCCGACCAATTACCTCAATTTACTTTATTTTAGCGCTTACATTTGGAGCTTTTGCGAAATCTGCATTATTGTGGAAATGCCATGCGCCATAAATTTTGCCATTTTCCGCTATTTTTTAAAATATTTGTCTTATTTTTTACTTTGTTTCAAAGTTTCGTCCTACCGGTTACCTCCTTTTACATTATTTTAACGATTACATTTGGAACTTTTGCGAAATATGCATTATCGTCCAAATGCAGGGCGTTACATGGTTCGAAATTTTCCGTAAATATTTTATTATTTTTCTCATTTTGTAGTTTTTCGCAATTTTCGTCGACATATTATCTCCATTTCTGCTATTATAACGATTACAAGCGAAACTTCTCGCGAAATCTGGTTTATTGTGGAAATGCAGGCCGTTACACGTCTAGCCATTTCCCGTAATTTTTTATATTTTTCTTATTTTTATTTTTTCAAAATTTCTTTTTTCAAAGTCTCCATTTACGCCATTATAGCTACTACAGGGGCAACTTCCGCGATATCTGTATTTTCGGGAAAGTGGGGGGTGTTACACGGTCCTGGCTGGGGAAAGGGGGAGGGGTACTCGACAAAGAATGCTACGAATTAAAAACGCATGGCGGTAAATTTGTTTTTCGCGTAGTAGGTAACTTTTAAGTGCACCTAAAACGCAAAATATTCAAGGTTCAGATAGACGGGAAAGCAAGAAAGAACTAAAAGAAAGACGATGTTGTTGCAAATCATGTTTGAACCTCCCGCGCAAATGTCACGTGGTTTGGGTGAGCCACAAACGAAGTGCAGCGCCTGGCAAAAATGTGAGGGGAGTGAGTGAGAGAGATTACGCCATAGCAGCGCATGCCGCCCTCCACCTTACACTTTCATCAGCTGCTTCTGTTCTGTTTTTTGTGTGTCATGGGTGTCTCGTTCGCTCGCTCCGCTACGCGGACATCGCCTTCGCCGCCGCCAAACTCCTCTACCTGGCGCCAAAGTGCTTCACACTAATACCACACTTCATGCAGGGAAAGAAAAGGAGTAAATTATATAAAAAAATCAGTGATATTCCATTCTGTAAAAGTAGAGGACCAGCGTTGCTGTTAGTGGGTGAATGGTTGACCACAAAATGCACTCAAGCCGCGCCGTCGCGCCGTGGAAACGTTCAGCTTTATTGTAGCCACGCCCACGCCTTGCGCTTTCTCCCTCGAAGTATTCGGGGTCCCAGCGGGCATCACATTTACGCTTCGCGATTGCGGCCTGATTGGCGTCGGTGGTCTACTTCCACCGGCTTCGCGCACATTGTAGAATATTTTAGATGCGACGCTGAGAGGAGCATCTCTTGCCGGCGGCCCTGTCCTGCATGCGTCCGTCGTCCGCGTCCGCACAGCTGCGTCTCTCCTCCGCTCGCCTCCTCTCTCTCCGATAGCGAACACTCTCTCCCAACATCTGCGGTCGCGCTGCGCGCGGCTGCGCACTGTGCGCATGTGCAGTACTCTCTCTCTCCGCGGTCTCCTCTCCTTCGGGCGCGCTGCGCATAGAAGCGGAGTGCCGCGCACCGGCCGATCTTTCAGTCGACGGTCGTCCGCGCTTGCGCTTGCGCTCGCTCTCTTGCCGTACTCGAAGATTGCTTGACGCGACGCCAATGAAAACCCCTTCAGCGTCGCATCACAGCATGGTTCCCGCGAGGGGAGGTGGGCGTAATTTTTTCTCAATGATTAGTCTTCGCTGTACAGCCCACCATGTGGGAAATACAGGTTACAAATATTACGGTTACACCTATAGCACTTACCTAGGCTTACTTCTTAATACAAATACATTGCTGGGAAAACATTCTTAGAGGGGAGTATGAGCCATTTTAAACCAAAAGATCAAGTGCCGGCGGTAAATAGGTGACAGAAGGGAAAGGGTGGGCCAAGGGAGGAGAAGGGAAGCGGCTTTTCTCGCTTACGCATGAAAAAACAGGGGCGGGGGGTTTCTACGCTGTAAAAAATTGTATATTTGCCTGTGCTTACAGATTCATGTACGTACAGCCAAACTCAGTAGGGCTTACAACGGCCATTTCCAAGATAATACCGTCTTCGCATTAGGCTTAATTCCTTATGAGATTATATACCTAATGCGTCCTTGCTTTCGCATCCGCATCTCGGCACCGCTCACTAACCGGCACGCTAGCTGGGCCACACGTAAGTAAAGACCAATGTACCGAGCGTGAATCATCTTTCATGTCGCGTTAATAAAAAGAAGTAAGTGCAGTCAATAGTTTTCCCTTTATCGATGAACAGATTGAGGGGCGGTGTGCGTTTGTGGTTTACATTAACATTTATACTTAAAGGAGCCATGAAGACAAAATACAAGTTCGGGTTATTAGAAAGACTGCTTAGTCCCGATAACAATGATACCAATATCATCGCAATCTTTGAACAAATAACGGAGATATTAAAGAAAACGTGTGAAGCAGTCGCGACCCCCTAGCCAATTTCCCGCAACTTTTCTATGACGTCACGGAACCTTGTTTGTGCGATTGGCGGCCGCCTAACTGACCTGTCGCGACGACACATAACTGGATGTCTGTAATGGGGCCTCTAGTTCCATTTGACCGCATCACTTGAATGCTGACGTGCAGTTAACGCACTCAAAATAGTGTTTTATTGTTGGCCCGTATGACGTCATTCTTGCTCATAACACGTCACTGTGGCGCAAAATTTGAAAGTTTTTAAATACTTTTTGCTTTTTTTCGTTAAAAAAACATGCTTCGGGGGTCTAATGGAGCTGAGTGAGATACTGAATCCTAGTTCTTTCAAATTAAACGAAGTTGTATTTTCTCTTCATGGCTCCTTTAATACCTTGTTCTGAGTTATTGGAAAGAGCCTATGGCACAACTTGAGATGACAATAGGGAAGGAGAAAGAAAGACGGGAAAAGGCCGAGAGGTTAACCAGGTGTAGAGCCCGGTTGTCTACCCTTCACTGGGGGAGTGGGGTTCCGGGGATAAAACAGAGGGAGAGAGAAGAGGAAGAGGTAAGACTGGGAAGGTGCCGTCTCTGGCCCCGTTTTCGGCACTACACTCGTTCAAGCGAATTCGTTGCGCTCAGAAAGCGTAGAAGGCATTTAGTCGCCTTCAGTGAACTGTGAAGTAGAGACCGATCACCTAGGATAGTCTCTACTGCAAGTGGTCGATTGTCCAATCGTGTGAGCGCGGTGGAAAGCACGCTCCCCTCCGACGAGTATTCGGGGCAGAGACACAGCACATGCGCTTTAGTTTCTTCCGCTACACAGACGTCACAGTGGGCGCTACTGGCCATCCCGATGAGGAAGGAGTAAGCTTTCGGGAAGGCCACTCCTAACCACATTCTACAAAGCAAAGTCGATGGGGGTCGAGACAACCCGTACGGAAGACGGCGCTGAAGAAGGGGATTTTGAATATAGAGATATTGCTAAGTAAAGCTGTAGACTGGGGTAGTTGGTAATTAAAAGTGATGAATTATTCAATAGAGATGTTGATGCGAAGAGCCCGGTGTGTTCTATTGCTTCATGGTGATTCTACGTGCAAAGGAAAGAAGCGTCCTTGAGACTGAATCTATACACAAGCAACAGGCGTAGACTTTTCGTTAATATTATCATGACGTTGTGGTACTATGAACGAAATCATCAGACTTCAATATTGCGAGGCTGGTCTGAGATCCTACAGTTCTTTATTGTACACAACCCCATACACTTATTGCAGTCTCAAGATTTCGGCTTATTTAAATCTTTCTTTGGTAGTGATTGGTAAGGACCCATGATAATAGGTGATGACTAGAGGCTGGATTTCAGGCGAGTGCCTGTTTTGTTCCCGGTGCTCCTATCGCATCCCTTTGATAAATGAGCCTGAATTACAAGCTAAGGGCTTTTATCGTGTTTTCATAGAGCTAAAAAGTGCCTATTTTTGCTGTTGCTCCCAAATGCCTATAAATGCCTGTTTTCAGAATCCGCGCCTATGTGTAAACTGTTTAGCCTCAATTTTCGCGTTTTAGTGCAATTTGAGATCGTTATTCAGGTAACCGGGCAGCATTGACTGTAGTCATCTACTTCAACCAGCTCGTGGAAAACCGCTAATAGCAGGGCAAGGTGACGTTCGTTCTCAGGTACAAAATGCCCAATTTTGAATCCGAAAATTTAGAAATGGTGGTAGTTTCCTATTTTTTTCTTATTTTCACAGTGATCCTTAGACAACGTTCCGGGTGCTCTCCACACATTTTTTTCCGAGCATGTGCAGTCGCATCCTCCTTTCTAGAAGCATACTCAAATGTAACTCTTTTTTTCAACGCAATTGCTGAGCATCGAACTCGCCTTTGTTACCAGGTCATTCCTATACTGAACAGCCAACGAAACACCGAACAGGTGCATTTCCTTACGCCTTAAAATTCACACTGCTGACGGACCTTAAAACACGCGTTTGATAGTGTTGTGCAGTCTTGCTGGACAATTGGGATAATATTAGTGTTTATAATAAAATTGATAGTGTTGTAAGCAATACTAGGAAGGGCAGTAGAATGACGAGAACACTTGCCTGAAACCAAAATTCCATGAGGGTGTCATAATGCGTGGAGACACAATGAAGAAAAAAGCAGTTTTTTTTTTCAGCTTTCGCCAAGAAAATCGAGCTGAATGAACACAAAATAAAGTGCGGAGGACCAACCAGACTTTCCTAATGTGGACTTGACAGTGGTCTAACTACAGTTGTGCGACCGCTCGTGCAGCGAAGTAAAGAAGATACCATGACACCGCGAGATGTAACTGCTGAGAAAGTTCCTGGCCGCTCTTTGTTTTAAAAACTAGGAACGTTTTGTTATTGTATGTTCAGATAAATTACCACCTCTGGAGTCTTCAGTTTTTTCCTGGAGCTCAAAAGTGGTTTTAGCATTATTAAGCTATTGAAAAGAATCCCAATATTCAGCGTTCGTTACGCACACCGAAACAATATATCTGCCTATGCTGACGCCAATTCAATGCTCAAACCCAAGTGAGCCCCTGGCGTACTGCGGGCATATGCCGCTACATGGCAGCTCATTTATATCTGACTGATAGGGCTCTTGCGTCAACAGCAGAACGGCAAATTTCTTAAGTCAGTATCGGTACCTGACCGGTTCGCCAAACCAAAGGAAGGACAGGCAATGTGCCTACAGTAATGGATTAGTGTTTTTATGGTTTAACGCCATACTACCTGTTTTATTTTTGTTTGTGCTCTCCTTTATTTAAAAGTGAAAACATCTCGTTTTACTTAAATGCGAAAACGTGCATAAATGAAGGTTCCTAGATCACCCAGAGATAGATGCTTCCTCCCTTCTCTAGGAGGAATCCGAGAAGGAAGCGTTGGTGGAGTCCTCCCCAACGGTCCTCACCACTGGTAGCCGTGGGGCCTGCAAAAAGGGAGGCCTGTGCCTACAAAGTGGCGTTTACTTGCCGCTTCTAGTGGCGACCACGTCCACAGTCGGTGGACTGTGTCCACCGTCCACAGTCGGTCGACTGTGTCCACCGACGGTTCGTCCTCCGCGAACGGAAGACGAACCGTCGAGCCCTCTGCTTCTATATTTTGGACCTTTACGGCCCCCCAGCAGCGGCAACACGCCACTTCGGCCCCTGCTTCTCGCAGACGGTGCCCCCGGTCTGACCCGCCCGGGGGGAATCAGCCAGTCGCCTTTTCCTGTCCTCCTCTCAGCTCTTTTTCTTTCCTATTTCCTTCCCTAACACTGTCCTGTAATCTCATTTCTTCCTTATTTCCAAGTTTTTCCAGGCGGCGAGGGTCAATCCTGTGCAAAGACGTCACCCTCGATCCCGAGCATAGGATTATAGTACGGCTAGCGTGTTAAGTCACGTTCCCTTGTTGGGCTCGGTGGTGGGCGGCCGGCCTTGCTACCGAATGTACACCATGTATTTATGGCTTCTTTTTCCATCCCAAGAAAAACTGATCGGTCCCTGAAAAGGGGCCGCACCGAAGTACTTAGCATCAGAGCAGCTCCACCTGTCGAAACCTTTAACAAATACCTTGTGGTACACTCTGAAGAAAATGCACCCCTAGCAAAAAAATCGTTGTTCCTCATTGCAAAATGCCTCGAGAACATCGTTGGGAAAGACTACCATGCAAAAAAACTTGCCTCAGGTGACCTGCTGGTAGAAGTACAAAGAAAAAACCAAAGTGAAAACCTCCTGAAACAGGACACCCTGGCTCAACTAAAAGTGACGGTCACGCCACATCGTAGCCTAAACACAACCCAAGGCGTCATCTCTGAACGAGAACTACTTCATGAGAATGAAGACGATCTCCTCGAAGGGTTCAAAGACCAAGGCGTAACAGCTGTGCGGAGGATAACTATACGTCGCGCAGGGGAGGAAATCCGAACTAAACACTTTGTTTTGACTTTCAACCGTCCAACACTTCCCGAATCGGTCCACGCTGCATTTATTTCCTGTCCAGTGCGTCCATACATACCTAATCCGCGAAGGTGTTTCAAGTGCCAGAAGTATGGCCATGGAACTCTGTCGTGCCGTGGCCGATCCATCTGTGCTCACTGCGCAAGCACTGACCACACCAGTGACGATTGTAACAAGCAACAAGTGAAATGCCCAAACTGCAGTGGACCACACTCTGCCTTCTCACGTGCATGTCCATCATTCAAAAAAGAAAAAGAAATAATCCAACCGAAAGTCACTGAGAACCTAACGTTCCCACAAGCACGCCTGAAGCATGCCTTGCTATCGGGCAAAAGTTACGCAGACGCAGCTCGCCGGGGAGTGGGGCGTCGTCTGGTAGATGCGGGCACCCAGTACAGCGAGGCTGACATGGTCCCGTCGCAGCCCCCCACTCAGCAGCAGAAAGTCGCTACCGTGGCTTCTGCTGCTGCACTCCGACCTAGTGCTGGGCGAAAGGCCGCCAGCACGACTCCTGTCCAGGTCAGCGATGTTGACCTGGCCTTGTCTCAGGCACCTGTGCAACAGCAGAAGACTGCTCCTGTGGCTACAGCTGTTCCAGCTGTGCCCAGTGCTGCGGCCACGGCCTCTAGCACAAAGTCTGGTTCTGACAATCTTTCAACTTCAGAAACCGCGGTTGAGGCCATGGATGTCTCTCCAAGTACGTCTGCTCCTGAGGCATCACAGGAGCGCCGCGGTGCCACAGGTCGTGGAAAACCGACCAAACCAAAGGCCAGTAAAGTCGCTGCCCCTGGAAATGACCCCAAAACCTAAGTGAACCTGCTCAGAAGGGCCCCGAAACACGGCCTGCTAAAAAGAGGGGAAAAAACATGATCCAGAACATGATCCTTTTTTCTCTTTTGCTCATTTTCATGGCTGCTGAAAGTGTTATGTACTGGAATTGTAGGGCGTTGTTAAGAAATCTAGACGATATTTATGACATCCTCACCAATCACAAACCACAAATACTGTGTCTCCAAGAAACACACCTGCGCCCATCACAGACAAACTTCCTAACACAGTACATTGTTTACCGTAAGGACAGACAAAATTGCATCCAGCCGTCTGGTGGTGTGGCAATAGTACTCCAAAAATCTGTGGCTTGTCAGTACCTCCAGCTACAGACGTCACTCGAAGCTGTAGCTGTCAGAGCCATAGTTTTTGGCAAACTAGTGACAGTTTGCTCTCTCTACATTTCACCCGACTATCGCCTTTCCAACGTCGAATTTGAAAACCTAATCAATGAACTACCTGAACCTTACATCATAACCGGTGATTTTAATGCTCACAACCACATCTGGGGATCTGTGCGAGCCGATGCTCGAGGGCGGCTCATTGAAAGGCTTGTCACGGCATCCGGATGTTGCATATTTAATAAGAAACGCCCCACATATTACAATTCCACACACCACACATACTCAGCAATAGACCTTGCAATTGGCTCTGCAATCTTACTGCCTATGCTTGAATGGAGTGTATTTAACAACCCGTATGGCAGTGATCATTTTCCTGCAAAACTAACTGCTGTAAACAATGACTCTCAAGGCACAGAACCACTTCGAACATTTAAATTACAAGCAGCTGACTGGAAAACATACAAAGAACTTTCCAGGCTACCCCCTACAACAATATGCCATTTAGATGTTGAAGCAGCAAGTTCACTGATTACCGCCCACATTCTTGACTCTGCTCAGAAAATCATTCCAGAGACTACTTTTAAAACTCTCCCAAAACCCAGACCATGGTGGAATGAGGACTGCGCGCGTGCACGGTCTGTACAGAACAAGGCGTGGGCACTTTTACGCCGCTATCCCACGGCCGATAACCTTCTCAAGTTTAAGCAGGCAAAAGCTAAAGGGAAGCGTACGCGACGTATGGCAAAAAACGAAAGTTGGACCAGGTTTATATCATCTATAAATTCTTATACGGATTGTAGGAAAGTCTGGACTAGAATAAAGAAGCTAAAAGGATACAAGAGTCATCCTATTCCCCTAGTAAGTAGTGTGGGTAACTCAGTAAAAGATCAAGCAGATGCTCTTGGGAAACACTTTGAACATGTGTTCAATTCTTCACATTATACACAAACATTTTTACAGCATAAGAAGGCAGCAGAGCGTCAGCCCCTTCGTGTGAACCAACGCTCGAATGAGGGCTATAATGCTCCATTTACCATGCTTGAATTGATGAGTGCACTCTCGACATGTGGTAAGTCAGCCCCTGGAGCTGACCGAATCAGCTATGACATGATCAGACACCTACACAGTGAAACCCTGCATGTAATACTCTCTCTTTTTAACAAAATATGGCAAACAGGTCGTTTTCCAAGAACATGGAAAGAGGCTATCGTTGTACCGCTTCTAAAAGAAGGAAAAGAATCCTGTCTTGCTGCAAGTTACAGACCCATCAGCTTGACGAGTTGTTTATGTAAGCTGCTCGAAAAAATGATAAATCGGCGACTATTGTACTTTCTCGAGTTTAATGGTCTGTTAGACAAAAATCAGACAGGCTTCAGGTCTGGAAGGTCAACTACAGATAGCCTGGTTGCATTTGAATCATATGTGAAAGACGCCTTCATCCATAAGCAACACTGCTTCTCTGTGTTCTTTGACATGGAGAAGGCATATGATAGAACATGGCGATACGGTATATTGCTAGATTTGCAGTCATTTGGCCTTACTGGTAATATGCTCAACGTTATTAAGGACTATCTCTCTGATCGCACATTTTGTGTTCGTGTGGGTAATGTGCTGTCTAGAAAATTTGTTCAAGAAAATGGTGTACCCCAGGGGGGAGTGCTGAGCTGCGCACTTTTTCTTGTTAAAATGAGTTCACTAAAAAATGTTCTCCCACGAACTGTCTCATACTCCACTTATGTTGATGACATTCAAGTTAGTTTTAAGTCCTGTAATTTATCGATATGTGAACGCCAAATCCAATTAAGTGTCAACCGACTGGTTACATGGGCTGACAAGAACGGGTTATGTTTAATGCTGATAAAAGTGCGGTTGTGGTATTTTCCAGGCGGCGTGGTGTCCATCCCCCTCCTTGTATTACATTACAAGGTCAGCCCATACCAGTAAAAATGAACACAAGTTTCTGGGTATTTTACTTGACCACAACTCACATTTATACCACATATTAAATTACTAAAAATGAAATGCCTGAAAACGATGAACATTTTAAAGGTACTATCGCATCAGTCATGGGGAACGGACACAAAGTGTCTGCTTTCACTTCTAAATAGCCTAGTAAGGTCAAGAATTGACTATGGATGCATTGTATACCAGTCTGCAACCACAACAGCACTGAAAATGTTGGACCCAGTATACAACTTGGGGCTTCGCTTGGCAACAGGTGCATATCGAACAAGCCCCATTCCATCCCTTCACGTTGAATCTAATCAGTGGTGTTTGGAGTACCAGCGCACTTACACAGCTCTGATGTATGCTGCAAAGATTACTTCTATGAAGGAACACCCTTTGAACGCAATTATGAAAAATAACAGTACTAATAAACTTTTTGAAAATCGACCATCCATAGCACCACCCTTCCCTTTGGCAGTGTCACGCCTCTCAAAGGACCTATAAGTTCCTCTTGCTGAAGTTTACTGCACCTCCATTCATGAGTTGGTTGCTCCGTGGGACATTTGCCCAATTCAGTGTGACATGTCTTTCAGAGAACTGCAAAAGAAAAATGTGCCAAACTTTGTTATTACTCAGCACTTTCTGTCACTCAGGGACAAATACAAGGCAGCTGAATTCTACACAGATGCCTCGAAGACTTCTGCAGCAGTGTCTTGTGCAGCAATTGGCTCCATATTCACTTTGTCCAAAACAATGAACACGAACACTAGTATATTTACTGCAGAGGCATATGGTATCCTGCTAGCTTTGAACCACATTCTCCAAAACAAAATTAAGAGCTCAGTTATATACACAGACTCACTGAGTGTTGTTACAAAGCTTTCATCTCTGAAGGCTAGTAAAAACCCAACTTTTAATGCTGTTCTAAGAGCTCTGTACTCGGCTTATAGTCTCAAGCTTGCTGTCACAGTGTGCTGGGTTCCGGGCCACTGTGGCATTGCTGGAAATGAAGCCGCTGACCAAAGTGCTGCAGCTGCTGCCCTTCGTGAAAGCGTAGATATTAAGCTGGTTTCATATGAAGACCTCAAACCTTATGTGAGAAGGAAGCTGCGAGACCACTGGCAACAACAGTGGGATAAAAAAATAAGCAACAAATTACATGTCATTAAACCTAAAATTGAAAAACCTCCCTCTGAGAAACATGCTAGATCAATAGAAGTGGCCTTATGCAGACTTAGAATTGGCCACACACACATCACACACACATACCTTTTAACAGACGCAAACAAGCCACAGTGCCATCGATGTGGGGGTCAGCTTTCTGTCCTTCATATGCTTATTGAGTGTGACATGTGCATCATTGAAAGGAAACGTCATTTTAATGAAGCTTACACATATAACATTCCCTTGCACCCTTCACTATTTTTATCAGACCATCCAATGTTCTCATACAAAAAAGTTTTTAGTTACCTAGCAGATGTAGACTTTTTAAAATACATATCATATAGACCATAACCTCACCTGTGTTCATTATGTGTTTTAAAACAGTGGTGGAACCTGAGACTTTACACCTTAGGTGCTTGCACTCACTGTTTTAATATGACCCTATACACCATTTATCTTAGTATACTCACTATGCTTTAATTATGGCCCTATACACCAACCCCCTGAGCAAAGTTTTTTAAACTAGTGCCTTCTTTACAAATCTTTATCATCTCTTTCATCATTGTCATGGCGCTCTTTGCCTTTGTTGGCCTTGCGCCATTAAACCCAAAATCATCATCACCTCTGCTTCTATATGCATGTGCAGCTTATCATAGTTGATCTCGGCTGTTTTTCAGCCGTCGCCTTTCTGACGTCACTTTAATGAAGCCGTTTTCACCTCCAGTGGGACCGTATAGTGCTGAAAACCATGGCTGCCTTAACAAAGAGCGCGAAGACGAAGTATACATCGGCAAGATCTTTCCAAATTGCTAGCACCAGTAGCACAGGTTATAGACGTCAACGCTCTTCAAAGCAAAAGGACATAATAGGCATATTTTAAGCCAGGCATGCGTGCATAGTTCAAACCTATTGTATGTATTGATATCTGTTAAAACAATTAAAAACCCGCATGAGAAACAAATAGAAGAGGGGCGATAAATGTACAACAAGATGGTAACAAAAAAATTACGCCCACCTCCCCTCGCGGAAACCATGGTGTGATGCGACGCTGAGGGGGGTTCAACCGCAAGCGGAAAGCAACCGTCGACCGAAAGGCCACCGGAGAGCGGCACACCGGTTATATGCGCAGCGCGCCCGAAGGACTGGAGACCGCGGAGAGAGAGAGAGTACTGCACATGCGCAGCACCGCGCGCAGCACCGCCCACCGGCGTAGTGAGAGCGCGCTGGGCCGCACACGCTCTCACCTGTGCGCGCGCCGGCGCCAGTGCGTCTGCCGCGGCTATGACGCAACACAATCCAACACAATCCACTTTAATCCAATCAAATCCAAATCCAATCCAAGCCAAGCCAAGCCAAGCCAAGCCAAGCCAATCCAATCGAATCCAATCCAATGCCCCTCGCGAGAGTGTTCGCTATCGGGAGGAGAGGGGGAGAGTGGCTGCGGACAACGGACGCACGCAGGAAGCACAGGGCCGCCGACAAGAGATGCTCTGAGCGTCGCATCTAATAACACGCTGCCTCGCGATTTCGGCTTGAGCGGCGCTAAAAAGAAGGGTTCAGTGATTTCAACCGCCCACGTGGAGTCAACTCAGCTCATTGACGTTTATTTAAGCGAATGAAAGCTGCGCTGAAGATAATTGATTGATTGATTGATTGTGGAGTTTAACGCGCCGACGCAACGCAGGCGATGAGGCGCGCTGTAGTGGAGGGCTCCGGATTAATTCTGACCACCTGGGGATTATTAACGTGTGCCGAAATCTCGTACACACGGCCGTTTTTTCTTTTCGCCTCCATCAGAAAAGCGGCCGCCGCGGCCGTGCGCTCGAGATAAAAAAAATAAGAAAAAAAATTAAAGCGTTCCACTCAATGTGAAAGCCGTCGGAAGTGGAGAGCAGTGATTCGCCATAATGAGCTGCACCGCCGCTCTCCGCTCACGGAGCTTTTCTTTCCTCCATGGCTCACGGCTACCACCCCATGCAATTCTGATCCCCGCCTTCGCAGCGCTCGCACGCTCTCTGCCTGAAACTGCGCTAGTGGGAGTTCTGTTCTTTTTGCGCTTGCTTTATTTTCGTATTCTGGGGCTGTTTTGCGTCATTTCGAATCGTAATTTTTTCTTGCGCGGCTGGAGCCTTTCGGCGTTATTTCGAATGTGCCATTTTTTTGTTGCGCCGCTGGAGCCATTCTGCGGCATTTCAAACGCGCCATTTTCTTCTTGCGTGTGGAGCCTTTCTGCGTCATTTCGAACGCGCCATTTTTTTCTTGCACGGCCGCTGTTTTCGTCATACCAACCGAACGAGCGTTCCTAACTAAATGATTGCGGGAGGTGCTGGTTAATCTATACCTATAAAAAGAAGTGCCCGACTGACTGACTGTCTGACTCATCAACGCCCAGCCAAAACTGTTAGGTCTACAGACTTGAAATTTTGGGTGTTTGTTCGCGTCATTGAGTAGGTGCTCACTAAGGCGGGTTTTAAAGCAATTGCCCTCCTAACCGAAAAAAAGGGCGAAATTGTGGTTTCGCGAATTCGTGATTTTCTCGGTCACCCATTTACATATCCAAGCGCTTTTTGCTGATATAAGTACCCCTTAAGAATACCTAAAAAGTAGTTTTTGGATTTCGCCCTAACCTACACCAGCGAGGTGATTCCGCATTCCGGAAATAAAATGGTGTTCCTAAAGATTCTCAAATAAACCTTTCACCGATTCAGGAATCCAACTGATTTTTGCTATAATATGTTACTCATAAAAATGCACAGAACCGTTTTCAAGGATTTCGCTCTGCGACGCCGCTAAAAGGGTCAAATTGTTTTTTACAAATGACACGGCTGATGAGCCAAAAAGGCCTGACAGGTTATGTACACGTCTAGCCAAACTGCTCTTTCAAACGGCTATAGATTGCAAGGGAACATTCTGATTACGGTGTTGGAGTTCACTATTTCTTAAAATTTTAAAAATTCCACCATGGAGAGAGTGAAAAGCGGTAAAATAGTTTTTCAGATATTAATTTTTTTTCCGCCCGCCATCTGAGATATCGAACTGATTTTCGTTGGGATAGGCAACTTACTCACGTATCTCAACACTGTTATACAAGATTTTTCAATGACACCCTCCCAATAGAGGCAAGCGGAATTTCGGGAAAACACTGTGTTTTTACAGTTTCGTAAATAACCACCCAGCCAGTTGATATCTCCCATCCGTTTTTTCTTGAAAATGCTGCCCGTTTAATTGCCCAAGAACCACTTTTAGGATTTTGTCCTAACGTGCGGATAAGAAGGCCAGCGAGATTTTTTAATCTGTATTCTTTTCGACGTAAAATTTAGTTGAGTTTTCCCACGTTCGCTTAGCGGTCGCCATCTGTTGACACCTTCGGCAACTACGCGTCTCGCGTAGGAGCAGGTGTCATATATCATAAATGTAAAAGAGAAGATGTACCAGTAAAAAGCGCAAAGGTTAGCCCTCTGCATCTGCTGGGACCATACCTCGGCAAAGTTGGCGCGGCTCGCTCAAACTCACTCACAATTTTTTTTTTCGAATCACCACTCACTCAAACTCAGACTCAATGCTGAGCAGCACATCTGCGCTCACGCAAACTCAAACTCACATTGAGCGCAAAACTCAGAACTCACTCGGACTCAGAACTCAAAATGTACTCAGAACTCAAAATGTAATCAAAACTCAAAATGTACTCAAACTCAAAATGTACTCAAACTCAATATGGACTCAAAACTCAAAATGTACTCAAAACTCAAAATGTACTCAAACTCAAAGTGTACTCAAACTCAAAATGGACTCAAAACTTAAAATGGACTCAAAACTCAAAATGTACTCAAACTCAAAATGGACTCAAAACTCAAAATGGACTCAAACTCAAAATGTACTCAAACTCAAAGTGAACTCAAAACTCAAAATGTACTCAAAACTCAAAATGTACTCAAACTCAAAATGTACTCAGAACTCAAAATGGACTCAAACTCAAAATGTACTCAAAACTCAAAATGAACTCAGAACTCAAAATGGGCTGAGAACTCAGAATGAATTCAGAACTCAAATGGCCTCACAGAGATTGAGACAGTGAGAGAGTGAGAGTGAGAGTGTGAGAGTGAGAGTAAGTGTAATTGAGAGTGAGAGTGAGAGTGTGAGTGAGAGTGAGTGTGTCACTGAGAGTGAGAGTGTGAGTATGAGTGTGCCTGTGAGTGAGAGTGAGAGTGTGAGTGAGAGTATGAGTGTGCCTGTGAGTGAGAGTGAGAGTGTGAGTGTGAGTGAGAGTAAGAGAAAGAGTGAGAGTGTGAGAGTGAGAGTGAGAGCGTGAGTGAAAATGGAGTGAGAGTGAGAGTGTGAGTGAGAGTGAGAGTATGAGTGTGCCTGTGAGTGAGAGTGAGAGTGTGAGTGTGAGTGAGAGTAAGAGTGAGAGTGAGAGTGTGAGAGTGAGAGTGAGAGCGTGCGTGAGTGAGAGTGAGAGCGTGAGTGAGAGTGAGAGTGTGTGAGTGTGAGTGAGAGTGAGAGTGAGAGTGTGAGTGTGAGTGTGACAGAGTGAGAGTGTGAGTGTGAGTGACAGTGTGAGTGTGAGTGACAGTGAGAGTGAGAGTGTGAGTGTGAGTGTGAGAGTGAGAGTGTGAGTGAGAGTGAGAGTGTGAGTGAGAGTGAGAGTGAGAGTGAGAGTGTGAGTGTGAGTGTGAGTGTGAGTGAGAGTGAGAGTGAGAGTGAGAGTGTGAGTGAGAGTGTGAGTGTGAGTGAGTGTGAGTATGAGTGTTAGTGGAGTGAGAGTTTGAGTGGAGTGTGAGTGGAGTGTGAGTGAGAGTGTGAGTGTGAGTGAGAGTGTGAGTGAGAGTGAGTGAGTAAGTGTGAGTGAGTGAGCGTGTGAGTGTGAGTGTGTACATTTTGCTATATACCTTTTGGTATATCCTCATAATTATAACCGGAAAGCATTTTTATATTTGTCCCACGTCATCCCCCTCGACGAGACCTTTAATTTGATACCCCACACACCCTAGCAGGGTCATATGGAATTCATACCACTCAAAATAACTATGACTCTCATGACTGTAACCAGGACGCATTATTTAGGTGTCCGACGTGATTCCCATAACCGGAACCTTCAATTTGACGCCCCACATGCTTCAGCGGCCAAACCTTGAATTTAACCCAATCTATGACTCATGACTATATCATGATTCAAACTACGAAGCCTTTTTTTATTTGTACCACGTGATTCCCCTCGTCAAGACCGTAAATTTGATACCCTACACGCCCTATTGGGGTCACTTTGAATTTTACCCCAATATAAGACTCGCCATGACAATCTAATGGTTATAACCAGGAAGCATTTTTGTGTTTCTCCCACGTGATTCCGCTCATCAGGACCATTAATTTGATACCCATTACATCCTAGCGGAATCAATTTGAAATTAAACCAATCAATGACTAACCATGACTATCTCACGATATAGCCCTACCACATTTTTGTCCCACGTGATTTCCCTTATCGGAACCTTCAATTTGATGCTCCGGACACCCAGTGGCATCATTGTGAATTTCAACCTAATTTATGACCCATTTTGACTATGTCATGATAATAATCAGGAAGCACGTGATTACCCTCATGCAGACCTTTAATTTGACACGCCACACGCCCTAGTGTCATCAACTTGAATTTTAATTGAATCTATATGACTTACCATAACTACGTCATGATATATCCATAACTCATTTTCGTCCCGAATGATTCTCCACATCGAGACCTTGAATTTGATTCCCCACATGCCCTCGCAGCGTCATTTTGAATTTTAACCCAATCTATGACTCAATATGACTGCCTGATGACTACAATCAGGAAGCATTTTTTTATTTACCCCGCTTGATTCCGTTAATCCGGACCTTTCATTTGATACCTTACACGCCTTAGCCTCATCAGTTCTACTTTTCACCTAATCTAATGTGGTCATTATTCTGTCTTAAGGGGCGCTGCCCAGTCAATTCAGCCAATTCATTTGAAACAGCACAAAGGACAGCCCCCGCCCCCATTTCCCCCCGGCTCTCACCTCTTCCTTTGTGACCCCTAGTATATCAAGCCGTTAACAGTAGCAGGCGAACAACCAGCACGCCAGCGCCGCCGTGTGCTTTCCCACCACCCTTTCCCACGCTCTTAGTGGACCCGTCAGGAGGAAAAGTTAAGACAATCATTTTTTATAACCTCACCCGTCAATTATCACTCACGCGCCCAGCCGCGAAAATTAGGTATACAGCAAGTGCTTATGGCCATGAAAATTCAACAAGAAACTAAAAAAAATCAGACACCCCCTCTCTCCCAACCGATCATGCAGATTGCAATTGGTGCCGTACTCGCAGGTAACCTGAATTCCGAGCCCACAGTGACGCATGAAACTTAACAGCCAACCATAGCTGCCTGCTAGGCTACTCAAAATGGACTCAAAACTCCTATGTACTCAGAACTCAAAATGGACTCAAACTCCAAGTGTACTCAGAACTCAAAATGGACTCAAATTCAAAATGCACTCAGAACTCAAAATGGACTCAAACTCAAAATTAACTCAGAACTCAAAATGGACTCAAACTCAAAATGTACTCAGAACTCAAAATGGACTCAAACTCAAAATTGACTCAGAACTCAAAATGGACTCAGAATTCACTAGGTATCAGGCGTACTCAAACTCAATCGGACTCAAACTCAGTCGAGATCACTCGGCTCAAACTCACTCAAGCTCAAACTCACCATGCCACACTAGCCTCGCGCTCACTCAAACTCAAACTCATGCGTGAGTTTGAGTCCAAATGAGTCTGAGTGAGTGGACTCATGAGTGAGTTCGCCGACCTCTGGCTGGGACTTCCTGCAATCTTGCGCCTCCCGTAGGGAGCCCATGTTACTTATGATAAAACTGTACCGATGAGCATCGTTCATATCTTCTGAGATAGCGCTTCCTACGAGGAAGAATACCCCTCACCCAGCCGGCTTCCATCATGTGTTCCCAGCGCAATCTCCTGCCGAATTCAAGTTGTGTTTGCAACCTGGCACTCTTCCTCATATCATATTAGGAGTGCAAGCAAACCAAGCTCCTTCTTCCATCAACTTTTCCAAACCTTGAGCTGTGGGAGAATCTGCTGACTAACAGCGATCTGGATGTCCATACAATACTTCCTGCACAGCGAAGGCTGCCCACTCATCACATGGCTTTCTGAGATTGGGAACCACTCCCACTTCGCCGGCTCAATAAAACCTTTTTCACTCACTGACTCATTCGCTCAAACGCGCCATCTTGGTGCAATGTGTTTAACGAGAGTTGGAGTAAAACACGAGTACCAGTCGTTTCACATTACCACGACGCGCCTGCAGTAGGAGCCTATGTACTGACAGCAGGCAGACGCTCCCGAGTGTGTACCGCTTCCCAATGAAGTAGCCTAATATGGCGACTAACAAATACCAATTCCTGTCCCTAATATAATGGCCCGCCCGGGCACCGCCGGGTACTACCGCTAGTTATGTATATTTTGTCTCAAATGTACCTTTGCGCTAAACAATGTGGAGATGCAGGACAAGCGCCTGCGGTTCACGAGTTTCGAACGCTTATGACTGTATAAACCGCGTGGCTTTCGAAGCCCGTGGGGTACGCCGCGACGCAGCGCTACAACAGAACGCCATGTTGCTATACTTTGGTCCAGCGAGCGAGCTATGACCACAAGGCGAGTGCCAAAAGTGCTCTGCTCTTAAAATAAAATATGTTTGTGGCTGTGCGCAATGGGTGTGGGCAAGGCATGTAATGCGAAGGAAAGATAACCGTTGGTCATTAAGGGCAACAGAGTGGATCCCTAAGAAGGCAAGCGTGGCAGGAGGCGGCAGAAAGTTAGATGGGCGGATGAGATGGAGAAGTTTGCGGTGATAAATTGAACGCAGTTTGCACAGGAGCGGGATAAGTGGAGATCCATGGCAGACGCCTTTGCCGTAAAGTGGCAGTAGATAGGGGGCTGCTACTGATGATGATGATGATGATGATGATTGTGATGATGGTGATGCTTTCGGCGCTACGTCAGCGTATCGATTGACGTGGTTTATATGGTCACGTTGTCGACGCTTCCCCTACTGCCCCAGGCTGACTGTGTCAAACCATAAACCAGGCCTACTACTTTTTAACCCGCCCTTAAAGGTGTTATGCCGAGAAACGACGTTTCGTTCAGAGAGAGAGAGACACTCGATTATTATAGAGGAAAACGCACAGAGGTTTGCCGACAGGATTTCACCGACATGCTACTCTCTAGGAAAAGGAAGAGAGGGAAAAAGGTAGCAGGTCTATTGAAGAAGAGCAGGAGAAGAGAAAAAGAAATTAAAAAATACAGACCTGCTTGAGGGCATTGGGTTTAAAGTTTCTTGAAATGACGAGAAGACTACAGCGCCGTAGACATACTAACGTAAAGGAGAAGGTTGAATAGTGCAGACAGGGCTGTTGAGAGATTGTCTCGTTAGAATCAACTGAGACTACGTTTAACGCAAACTTCGCTCAAATAAGCTATATAAGTAGGAAAAAAAGGGAATGGCCATGAGACTCACTGCCTCATTTACGCCCTGAAACATAGCACGTCATATGCACAGCCATGCGACTGTCTGAGGCCGGCGAAAGCAAACTCAAATTAGGAAGGACATGTAAGCATATAAGCTTACAGATCAAGCTATTCGCGTTTAAATTTGATGCAGACGTCTTTTATAGCAGCAAGAATGGTGGAGAAAACACTGGAAGTTACGAAAGTACGCGTAAACATAGAAGTAGCAGTGCATACTGCTCTTGGTACTGCGTGCACTTGTCTCACATAACATTGACCGACTGGCGTAAGCGGCATTGCCTTACGTGACCTTGTTTGTGGAGCATACAAAACCAAGCCAGGTGCAAATACGGTCCAAACAAAGCGAAGGCGGACGGTGGCTAGCGCAATATGGTGGCGCCATCTAGGAGGACTGACGGTTAACAGGCTCCGCAGTCAACTTCGGGGCCTAACAGCGCGCTAACGTTCTCCTGAAGACCTGTCCTTCTTACGTGCTCGCAGGCGCCACGAAACACATGCTTTGGTGGGTGAATAAAAATTTTAACTTAAATTGATCAATTTCTCAGTGAATAGAGCATCATTTGCTGCCGGAAAAGCGCTGCCGGCACAATAAAATACCAAATCTTTCGACTAAAAAAAAACGTGTATTTTGTCTGCATGGGCCCTTTAAGGCCCAGCCTCCCGCAGCATGCTCATTACGTTCTGATCAGCAGGTTGCTCTTGTCGCGGAACGCATCTTGTTCTCATCGCGTATTCCATCGGGACCATTTCGGGACATCTCAAAGAAGTCACACCGATGGCACTCCATGAAGGAACCGCTAAACTCTCCAATGCATCTCGTATAGATGGCGACGAAAATATCCGAATTTACGACGATGAACGGCTCAGATACTACCATCGAAGACGGCGCCACGCGCCGTCAATAGGGCTATCACCGTAAACGAAGAGCTGTGAGCGTGCGTATAAACACCAAAGTGCTTGAGTGAATACATTGTAGCAACAAGAGCAATCTTTTCTTATGCGTTACTGGACGTAGATAATGGTGTTTGTTCGAAATTCGCCATTGTGGTACGTCATTAAACTAAAAAATGAGGTGCGCCAAAACGAGAAAAATGGAGCATCAATATTGCAAAGAAGGCACCGGGATGATGTTAGTGGTGGAATTAACTTCAGCCTTTTTAGTGTCCCGTTTCTTGGCGAAAACTTGTTCTTTCTTAAAGGTTTTAGCAACTACCGCTTCATTGCTACAGAATCACTGCGTAGGCAACATAGGCCGCAATACTTTATTTTAAGCGATGCTGCAGCTATATTTCGTAAGATGGAACGTAGAAAGCAGTGTGAAATTAGATTTTCAGTCTTCTTTTTTGATCGGTAGCAGCTCGAGACATTTTGAAAGAGTGAGGCGGCAGCGAGTCTTATCTGCTGAGCAATAGAAAGCTTTCCTCGCAAGCAGCATGAAAAATTTGGTTGGCTACTCTTATACTTAATATCTAGAAGAAAATTGAAAGATAGGTTCATGTAATGCTATTTTATTCGACGGATGGCCAGCTGTGCCTCTTTGGTCATGTGGCGCGCGGTAGCGAAGCGCACGGAGCCAATTTAAAACGCTTGAAGACTTTTATTGTGCGCATGAGTCTCGCGTGATGGGCCGATGTTTGTTATCTTTGCTGTGATTCAAATAACAGCGGCCCTGGCCGCTCATTGAAAGAGACACAAGAAAAAATCTCTTCAGTTGTCATTAAAAATTTCTCTCTCTCTCTTTCTCGCTGGTCTTTTTCCCTAGAGTAAAATTTTATAAACTTGTCGTTTGCTTCAATTCCATCAGTGAAAGTTAGGCATTCACACTACGGGTTGAAACTGTAACCACGGATAACAAAACTTTATGTAGACTCCGTTGCTTCCTGGAATTTATTAGATGCGAAGCATCTCATGGGGGGGGGGGGCTGTGTCCCTCCCTCCCTTGTTGTCGTTGTCCGTCGTCCGCACTCTACTGCGCATGCGCGTCTCTTCAGCCCCGTCAGCGTTGGGGATGACGTCAGCACAGTCCACTATAAAAAGAAATAGTTAGGCGGCTCCCGGTTTCTATCCCAAGACTCTCTGGCCGCAACGGGAGGTACGTGGCGCTCTTCCCATTGCGCTACAAACCGAGACGGGAGCATGTGCTACAAACGCACCTGATTTCCTTCACTCATTCAAAAACTACGTAAAGAAGCAAAGAAGCTACTGATGCAACGAAGGCACGCGAAGCTGAACGTAAACGGAAATGACGAACTGAAAACTAATGGGAACTTCAGTCGACCCCATGGGTGCTTCGCATACTACTCAGGGTTCCCCTACAGGAAGATGGTGTAATTTTTTCGTGGTAAACTCACCGTTGCTTCTCAATAGAAGCTCAAAACGACTTTAACAACCCTCACTTCCTATAAAGTCGTAAAAAAAGTAGTAACATCATTATTTACAATGCACAAATAATGTAGGTTTGGCTAGTATTATTAGAGCGGTAGACTTAGAGGCTATCTATATTTTTCTCAAAGAAGGTATGTTAGTATCCAATGCAGGGCAAAATTTTTACTTTAACCCATATTTTGTTTTTTATTGTTTCGTACATTTGAAAACGCGTATATCTATCTATTCGGAAATTGTAAAAAGGAAACAAAGGTAAATAAAAGGAGGAAATGTTAACCAGGCTATAGTCTAGTTTGTTATCCTACACAATAGTCTTCGGAAAAACTACAGAGAAAAAGGCATAGACACTGAAGAGTACACACACACACACACACACACACACACACACACATACACACACACACACACACACACACACATATATATATATATATATATATATATATATATATATATATATATATATTGAAAGGGATATAGCTGACCCTCCGGTAGTAGACCGAACGTCGTTTATTGGCAGGAGCAGAAGCTAGGCGAGCGTACGGACGATGGCCGAACTCGCGCGCCGAACTCGCGCGCCGAACACCTTCTGCCGTACTTCTTCCACTGCTACCAGCGTGCGCGCATACCGTCATGCATAGATTGGCCACGATCGCATGGCACTCTTTCTTGATGTGGCGCATACCCCGATAAGCTGATGGCGCTACAAGAGCTGCTCATTAGCCTTCCTACAATCGCCCCTGTGAAAAGGAGCCAACCTGGCGACTTAGGGTGAAGACGATACCAGGGGGTCGTAGTAGGGCTTCAGTCGCTGAACGTGGGCTGTTTCACGCCCGCGGCGGCGAAGATCAGAGGAAGGGGTGACTGGTTCTAGAATGTAGTTTACGGGCGAAGTGCAGGCGATGACTTTGTAAGGGCCGTGATATTTTGCTACAAGTTTTGAGGAGAGACCCGGTGTGGGGCAGTACACCCAAAGCCAGACATGCGAGCCAGAGCAAATGTCGGAGGGGTGGTGAAATTGTAACGGCGATGCTTCTGGCACTGTTGATCTGCAGTTGTAAAGGAAAGAGCGAGTTGGCGGCACCTTCGGCGCGTTGCGCTATTTGCGAAACCGGTTTAAATTCTGCGGCGTCAGGGTTGTAATGCAGGATGGTGACCAGTGTACATGTCGGCTCGCGTTCATAAAATAGGAAAAACGGATTAAAGCCTCTCGTTGTCTATGTAGCCGTGCTGTACGCATAAGTTATTAGCGGAAGTACGAGGCCCCAATTGGAGCGATCCGACGACACGTACATTGAAAGCATATCTCCCAGGGTGCGATTGAACCACTCTGTGAGCCCATTAGTTTGCGGGTGGTACGAGGACCTCATGCGGTGAACAAAGTGGCATTCGGCGAGTAGAGCTTTCACAACGTCCGATAGGAAAACGCAACATCGATCACTGAGAAGTTCCCGAGGCTCTCCGTGGCGGAGGACAAAGTGACGCAAAAATAACGTGGCGACGTCACGAGCCGTGGATGCCGGCAAGGCATCCACGGCTCAAGGCATCCACGGCTCGTGACATCTTTGGTTGATTTAGTTCCTGATTGCATACATTAACTTGGCTGACACTTCTCCCGGCTTAATTGGCCTGAGGGTTTCTACTAGCGCACCGTAGCTTAGAGCAGCGGCATGCAGCTTACATCTACAGTGAATCGAAGACAGTAAAGCGTCGCCCTTGTGTGGGGCTACTTCAGTTTCTCCGAATTTGGTTAAGCTTGCCAGAGTATACACACTAGCAAACTAAACCCACATTTTTCCGGGCGCGAATCGTGTCGTGGCTTAGTTTGAGCTGAGCGAACGAATTACGACGATCCGCCGGCAGCCGGCCGACTGACTCTGTCAGAGGGTCGGCGAGCCGCGCAGTAGGTGCGGTAAAGACAAGCCAGCAAGAGTAAGCGCTATATGAAACGTCACGGGAAATCGGCGTAGAAAATCCTCAAGGAGGATGCAGAGAGAAGGACAGCACGTTGGAATTTATTTTTCTACTATATAAAGTCGCGTATACGCAACCACTGTGGTCGAAACACAGCCTAGAGACTCCAGATTTAATTTGCGCAAATTATTCCCACAATGTTTACAAATCACGGGTGCCCAGACAGCAGCACCTAAGGCTCGCATAAATAAATTTTATTCTTCCTCCTCCTCCCCTTAAGTGTCCCTTTATGTATACACCAATGTTGGAGGAAAAACTTTTATCGGGACACTAAACTCTGATTACCTATTTGCTTTGAAGGCGAAGCCTGGTGATACTCATCAACGACCTGTTTGTTGCTAAAATGTATAAAAAGAAACTCGTTATTCCGAACCGCCAGGAGACGCCATCTCAGTTACAATTAATGAAAGTTCAAACTAATGAAAGTGAGCAATGACAGCGCTACACTGCAATTTGGAAGCAGTAGAGCATGTCAACACTTCGATGCTTAAAAAAGGTCGTGATGGCGGCCTGCTCTAGGTCCCTTAAAGGGCAGTCACCAAAGTTTTGCTCCATCGAACTAATGTAGCGGTAGGCCTCCTGGTCACCTGCTTCAAAATTGAAGAAGAGACCGGCTGCATTTTATACGGCCATGACTTCTGAGCCCGCGGCCGCAGTATGCTTCGTCCTCGTCCTACTTGTAATTGGCAGCGGATGGTTTTGCGCTTCCGTCTGGAGATATGTCCTCATCTGTCAGCGCACCACCCACACCACTGTACACGCTTCTTCAGCGACGTAGTTGTCAAAGAAAGCTCCTTGAAAACGTCCGCCATGTGGAATTCCGATTGGCTTTACCTTGGGATGCCTTTTCCGTTCTACGCAGCCTCTTGTGTAAACGGCAGATGCTTTTACCTAGCCCTGTGCCACGCGCTAAGGCACCTGCGGGGTGGCGCGTAGTTCGAATTATCGGTACTGATTATACTCGAGTGCGAATTAACGGAATTCTTTATACATAGACTCCTAAATCAAGCAGTTGGAATTATCCATAAATTTGAATGATTGAAGTGGGAACTAACGAGCTTTTAACTCAATTTGCGTGTCTCCCTAGCTTTCGTTTCGTCATCTTTTGGCGTGAATTACTTCGATAGATCAGGAAGTTTGCAGGGATAAATTCGTCGCAGTTAGCACAGGGCCGGGGTAATTGGAGATCTATGGGAGAGGCCTTTGCACTGCCGTGGGCGTAGTCTGATGATGATGATGATGATGATGATGATGATGAGGAGGAGGAGGAGGAGGAGGAGGAGGAGGAGGAGGAGGAGGAGGAGGAGGAGGAGGACGACGACGATGACGACGGCGACAACGACGACTTCGAAATGCTTCTTTACTGCTACACCACGTTTGCGTCTCATTCTTCGCCTTAGTTTCTTTGTCTTAGAGCGCCAAATATATCAACACGCCACGGAGATTCCCTAGGATCGGAGTTATGCGCGCCTGGGGTGCACCTCTTCTACTCCCGTGAAATAATGTTCAGGAATCACGCGACCCTTTCCATACAATTGCAAATTCATAATTTTGCGAATTTTGTGTAAGAGGAACATTGGCACTTCAAAGCTCCCATTCACGGGCCAATCACCAAGTTGGTATGTGCCACAAAGAAGGGAACAACAAGGATAGCTTTTCTTGCACCGCCGTCCGCGTGCGGAGGTAGCCTTGGGGTCGCCCACTGGCCTCCTACTAAGGATACCTGAGTTCAAACCCAATGCGAACTCGTATGTGGTTTCTATTTACTCTTTAAAGCCGCGTCCATTTCGTTGATCTTACCGCTACAACTACTAATATAACGAGGGCTTTTAGCACAGGGTGCCACTTTTTGGAGCATTTGGGTTAGTACAGCTAAAGGAAGGTAGAGATTGCCACCACGTTTGCATACGCTATGTATTATCTCTAGCTCGCAGGAAGAATATTGATACAAATTAAAAAGAGCAGCGTATTCGAGATAGAACCTTGAGGATCACCTTTGTTAATCATGGCGAGGAAGCATGTTGCCCTGTTCATTGAAACGACTTGGTGCCCGTTTAGTAGAAAGCTACGGAAGTAGGGGTGGTCTAATACGCCATGGCGTTCAAGCTAATTTAAGAGAACGTCATGGTGAAGAGGATCGAATGCTTTTAGTAATTCAATGACCATCCATCATTAATTAGGTAATCCCCATCATCATTATAATCATCATCAACAGCCTACTAGGCCCACTGCAGGGCGAAGGCCTCTCCCAGCGACTTCCAACCTGGCCTGTCCTGCGCCGCTCCCCATTGCTTTTCGCAATAAACACGTTTACTCTCTCCCTCTCTCCAGTCCACTGTAGGCCGCAGAATTTCCGAACTCCATCCCTCCATCATGTTATTGGCCTTCTCCTGCTAGACCCGTCTCTTGGTATCTACTATGTTACCTTAATTATCCGCCGGCTGTCGGTTCGTCTCACTACATAGCCCAAGTCCAGAGGAAGCTTGAAAACAAATAAGTGCAAGCTAGTCATCGGCAAAAACAGAATGTTCACACTCAGAGACGAGCAGTGCAACATTACGCACAACATGGACTGGATAATAAAGGTTGCAGAACGATTCTACACCAGTCTGTATGCCAGCGACGTTAGAGCAGGGGAAACTAATGACAGTGCAAGCTTTACTTGCGGTGTCCCACTAGTAACTAAACAGGAAGTAGGAAAGGCGCTCAAAGGAAAATGGCTAGGAAAAAATGCATAATTAAGGAGACCTCTGAGATTCCTTCACATCATTTTGTAGTTTTTATTTGTTGCAGTTTTAGTTTTTTGTACTTGCCGTGCGCTACGAGATTCGGTTGTAGATTTGGCTACCAATAGCCAGATAGGGATGCTTTTATTTCTGTGGTTGTATGTTTTTAAAATATTCACATATACATAATTATAACAACTAAATGGGCCAGCTTTGTCAATTACGCACGTTTCAGAAGATATACGGCACTACTTTCGTCTCATTCGGTGCTGCGCAAATATAAAATACGCAGCCCCCACGTAGATGTGGCGCAGGCTTTTCCAGAACTGGGAACATATGAAACACGTTTGGCAGCATTGTAGAGATACGAGGCTCAAAAGGATGATGTCAGCGATTTTGTGTCTAGTGGTATTAAGGGAAGATCTAGAGCGACTGCGTACGTCCAAGCAACATATCGGGTGGTTCCAGTCAGGCAAACAAAGTCCGTCCAATCCGTGTCATCGATTTTAAAAGCAGCTGAGAATGACGGAAGTAAGATTGAACTTTTCTATCGAGCTCTTTCCTGACGGTTGACAACCTTAAGAAGCTTATATTTCTGGCAGCTGCCCCATGCGGCTCCTCTGCAGTGACTATGAGGGGAAAGCCATACGACGCAGAAACGCGGAACACTGAAAATTGATTCAATCACAACAGAAAGAAGACGGGTACAAAACGTTGGTTTCTAACTGGCATGGCGACGCTTAAATGTGGGCCGTTATTTCTTCAAAAATTCTCGGCCTATGCGCTTTACAGTCCTTATCTTCTACGATACACAGTGGGTGATTTACTTCTTAAAGTATCGGCGCGTTAAGAGAACACGAGATAAAGTAATACGATCATTGAAAGCACCAAGCCAGGCATTGTTCCTGGGCACCATTACTTCCAGGGAACCATGAAAAGTAAATATCAGGTTCCTCTGCCAGCAACTAGAGTGATGGGAATTTGCTGGTGTGTCTCGTGAAGGCCGTAGGAATGTTGGGCTGCCACCTGCGTTCATGCGTTCTCGAGCTGATACGCAAGGTAGAGATGTCAAGGAAGGTGTCGAAGATTATCTCTTACCAGTAACATTTTTCCTGTTATCTCCTTGTTGCCACTTTCGCCCCAATCGTTGCTAACGAAAATGAAATCCACCTTGTGGTTATCTACTCGGGCAAGCAGAGCCTGCTTTATAAGCAGCAGCTGCGTTGGGTTTTGTGTTTGTAATGTGCCTTTTTTGTGAAGCCGTGGTTCTGGTTTCTCGTATGCTTAACAGTGTCGTTACCTGCTACCATGCCTTGAGCTACAGGACAGTCACGTAAGTCTTCACAAAGGAAAAGTTGCACCGGTGGCAAGGATTCCTTTTGGGATGGCATCAACTAAGAATATTAGAGGAGGCGTTTCACGAAGGGAAGCACTCTTTGTTGAACCGCTCATCTCTCTCGGTCTTGTCACAAAGAAGGCTGCAAGCAGGAGCTGCTGCTAACGGCTACCGGCGATGGTGTCATTATCGGGCTCCTTTGTTGAGCGGGCGTTAAAGGGCCGATGGCAACACATTTGGCGATAATTTAACGTGCACGCTTATAGCCTGTTTTAAGTGTGTGTTTTTTGGCAACTGTCATTGTAGCCTGGAAGGATCTCGCCTTCTTTCGACACCCCCCGAATCGGTGCTTTCTCTGTCCCATTGTAACTGCCAAGGGACAGATAAGAAGAATTGCTTCCAGTGAAGGTATTTGTGGAAGCTTTGCTATGAATGAATACCTTTATTCACTAATAATTGTTAACAATAGTGTTTTGATTACCCCCATAAACGTATCACCACCAGGATCTGAAAGCTTCAGGTGGGGCCTAAATTAGAACACTAAATTATGACATTCGCTATACGATGTCAGTCACCTTGTTTCTAAACCTGTTGTTGATGTCTGCTTGCAATAACTTTGACGAAGCAATTTCTTTTGACATCAGGTCAAGTTAGTTCCTAAAGGGAATTTTTTTTTTTCAAGTTCGTGCGGAATATGCTGGAAGTGCATTGTCAGCGTAAGATCACTTAAAGGAGTCCCCCTTTTTCCCACATCGGAGCCGAATATTTATCCAGGAACAAAAGCGTTCATTGGCAAAGCCGGTAGATGACAATTCCCGATTAAATCTGGCGGTGCAATAAAAGCAAGCATGATACATTTCAATACCCCGCAACTGGTTCTAGACAGACATGGTTGCTCCGGAATTTCATAAAACAGCCACCATTTATCACCGTGTCATTCTGACAGCTAGGCACGAGCTTGTTGCACGTTCATGATACGCGGATACCGATAAATAATTATTCTCATTTTTTGCTCGAGCGACCTGGCTACGATCACCACCTCTATGGATGGCATTCAAGTCTGTTTCGCTTCTAAGTGACCCCTGCTGCAGACATTGTGTTTCTGCCTTCTTGCGAGAAGTACCAACCTACTTGTGAAGTGCAGTGCTACACGTACGGCCCAATTTGGACTTTGTAGGAACCTTGACCCGTCATAGCCCTGTTTTTTTCTGGGTGGAGCTGAGCCTACCCCGCCGCCACGCCGTTGGCACCCTCGCCACACTTCCGGTTCTCCCGCGAGGCTGGCAGGGCCTCCGAACGCGGCATCTTCCTCGACATTGGGCAGGGATCCTAATTTTCAAGTTGGTACCCGCACCTCCCTGCTGCAACGAACCACCACTTCTGCTGATGCCGGCCAACAACCAGAACCTGTTGATGATATCTATCACGGCCAGCAGCCCGGTTCAGCCATCCGGTAAGCGCCCTGGAATTCTTGGCAAGCGCCCTGGAATTCTTTTCACTGCAGCAAGAGTACCGGCACGACCGCCATCACCGGGACTGACCGGGTAAGTTGACCCCGTTCGCTATTAGAGCTAAGGCCGATCTCCAAAACGAGCCTTCAGGAAACACTTAAGAGTGCTTTCGATAACATTATAGGCAGAAACAGCCCACAAGCCTTTCATTCCAAAATAGCCTTTCACAAGTACGACGCAACGGGAAATTGCCCTTACATCGTGGTTTACGAGTACTTACATGGTCCAGGCCTGCTGTCTGCTGCCCAAACTACACTTCAACGAAATAAAAAATGCATCTATTTGAGGTCAAGAAATATCCACACCGTCCCAATACCACAAGAGGAGATATTACAGTGAGCCGGAAAACTCGAAAGGAGATCCTTTTGAACGGACAGCAGACCATATTGGCGACGGACAGTGGATACGTCTGTTTCGGCTCCGATTCCCGTGTGATTATTTTAAGGTAAATCGCTTGAGCTAAGTGGGAGAGTCACCCGGCGTCCATGATTAAGCGGCACTGAGCCGGATTTTGTGTCGTTTGCTTTATCAGCTGCCCCTGATTTCCCCTTTAGACTCCAAGTATGAGCGTGTCAAAACATCGCGCAGGAAAGGTCTGGGGACAGCAATTGGAGTTCTTCAGGGAGCGGCCAACGAGAAGATCATACGGGACAGCAAGTCTTCTACACTTCGCTTGCTGGCATCACAGAGGTTAATCACGCACACAATGCGTCTAGGGGAAACCAATGCTGGAAGAGCAATAATAAAGCGGCTTCGCTGACGGACGGCCTCTCACGCACACACTGCTCTTAAGGCTGTTGGAATATTGTGCCATCAGTGCCCAAGCAAAACTCAGACCTCAATGCCGCCAGTTCCAGCCCCACGTTCCTCACATGAATGTCTAGAGAACCACCTTCTCGAACCACCTTCCAATTTTTCGGATGGCTCAGTAGCTCAGAAGAGAGAGACTAATGCAGCAGGGTATGTCATTCTGGTGCGAACGTTTCCTGCGCTGCACGACTCGATAATGTAGTGCCTACAGAATCACAGAGTCGCAATCACGGCTGCTTTCAGGAAACTTGCCATACCACACGCAGGAAATTGTAATTCTGACTACTCCAAAAGCATTACAACTTTTGAGCATGGGATCCCCACAAAGAGGCTCTATCAGCGTTCCGTACGTCTTGTGCAAGACATTAGCAGCAGGGGTTTCCATGTGTGGTTTCAATTAATTTTGCCCCATGTTGCCGTCAAGGGATTGAGGCCGCTAATCAGATGGCACGGAATGCGCTGCCATTTTCACGGACTGTCAAAGTTTATGGATATGACTGTAACGACTTCAGGCGGGCACTAGTCGACCATTTCAAGAGTTTGGGAGATCCCCATCCTCAGCCTTTCGTCACGAAGGGACTTTCAAGTTCAGAGACAATCTTGCTGTACCGCATCCGAATGGACTCAGCGAAGACCACAGCTTGGCTTTTCAAAGTTGGCCTGGTGCCATCAGCTCTGTCTTCGTCATGTGCACTGCTAGGGCATGGGCCCCACTACGTTATGTGTTGCCCAGAGCATGCTGTAGAACGGGCGGCAATGCTCTTTGCGATGCGAAAGTTGGCAGCCCCACACACCTTTCTGAACCACATCGTCTTCTCAAAGGGACATTGGATGCTGCGCAGGGAAGTGTCGCGACTTTTCCTTGCCTTTCTTCAGAAAACGGAACAGGCAGAGTCGTGGTTATGTGACCATAATATTTACTGATTAGGTGGAGCTCGGGGGGGAGCAATTGTCAGCCCATCTTGCAAGGCTAACGTCTCCTGATCCAACTAGACCCCCACCTCCACCACCAAAGGCTTCTCTGTGAACACGCAGAAATCCTCTGGGCACATAGCGTCGACAAAAACAACCGCGTGGTACAGTCACGTTCGACTCCCCACATTGTCAAAAGCTGCGAAATATTACAGGTTCATCATTAGAGTGGGCGCTACGTACCTACTAGAATGGTTTCTTATAACTGCCACCGCATCGGCAATATGGCCAAGTACTTCCCCAGCCAGACAGTGCGCAGGACCCGTAGCAGACCACTTGGTGCAGCTGAAGATTGTGGTCCTACACTATATTGCACTGCAGGTGACGAATTACGCCACAGGGCTGCAAGTCAAACTTGCCCCAGCAAGTTCCCCTCCAGTAACACACCCGCTAAAGATTCTGCCAAGAGCATCTCTTGGCCAGACAGATAGAATAAGTCCGAACGCGCCAACCCAAAAAGACCCGAGGTCCTTGTGACAATCAACGGTGCCACACTTACCTACCCACCATGTCCGAGTTGGCTGCCCTAGTAGATGGAATTCAGCAGCTCAAGGTGGAGGAGGAGGAATAAACTTTATTTATGCGAGCCTTAGGTGCTGCTGTCTGGGCACCCGCCTGGTGGGGGGTTTCCTCTAGTCCGGGATACCCTGGCCTGCACTGGCCACCCGGGCCCTCTCTACCAGGCTACGCTGGGAGGAGAGGTCGGAGCTGGTCAGTTGTGCCACCCACTGCTCGTAAGTAGGTTGGAGATTGGGAGTAAGGGACAGGGTTTGTTGACACCCCCATACCAGATGGTATAGGGTGCCAGGATGGGGGCAGTATTTGCAAGATGCGGGGTAGAGGGTGGGGTACATTGCATGGAGTAGGGTATTGTGGGGGTAAGAGTTTGTTTGTAGTCGCCGGAGTATTGTACCTTCGGTTCTAGATAGGTTTGGGTGGGGTGCTGGGTATTGTTGGCGCCCGCGCCGGTAGTGGGCGAGTATATCGGCATATTTTCTCAGGGGCGTGGGCTTGAGGATGTCGCCATCTTAAAGTTTGTCACCCTCTCGGGAAACGGCCCGGTGTGTATGCGCGCGGGCGGCGGCGTGTGCCGACTCATTTCCTTTGAGGGCTTCGTGGCCAGGTGTCCAGACAATCTGTAGTTCAGGAAGTTGCTTAATTTGTTTTAGTATAGCCAATGCTGGTAAGGATATTCGTCCGATCAAGAAATTGCGGCATGCAGCTTGGGAGTCTGTCAGTATTACTGTGTAGTTTTCGCAAGTGGTGGCAGCTAGGGCGATAGCAACTTCTTCGGCTGTTTCTATAGATTTTGTAATGGTCGTGACTGCGGTTAACTCTTTTCCGTTGGCGTCGGTCACACTGGCAGCGTGCGCAGATTTGTGGGGGTATGGAGAGGCGTCTGCATAGCGACTGAAGGGGAGGTGGTCATACTGCACATGGATTGCTCGTGCTCTTGCTGCTCGTCGTGCCTTGTTATAGGTCGGATGCATATTACGTGGGATTGGAGCCACTCTGATGTGTTGTCGAATTGGTCCGGGGATGCGTGTCTTCTCGTCTGGTTGTTGTGGGGTCGAATACCCTAGACGGCGGAGGGTCGCTCTTCCCGTGGTGGTGAGTTGGAGGCGTGTGAATTGAGAAATTCGGTGCGCTTCTTGGATTTCTTCCCACGTATTGTGGACGCCCAGTTGTAGTAACTTGCTTGTTGCCGTTTTAGGGGGCAATCCTAGTGCGGTTTTGTAGGCTTGCCGTATCGCGGTGTTCAGTTTGTTTTGTTCGGAGGGTTTCAGGGCTAGGTAAGGAGCACTGTATGCAATCCGGCTGATAAGGATGGCTTGGATTATGCGCAGAGTATCTGATTCTTGGAGGCCAAATCTTCGGTGAGAAACTCGATGGATAAGATGCATTAATTGTGAGAGAGTACGTTGGAGTGGCAAAATTGTTTGGGCACCCGACCCGTCTTTAGGAATAGTGAGTCCCAAAATTCGGAGGTGGGGGACGTTAAGAACGGGTTGATTATTGATGCTGAGTTCAGGATCCGGTATAGAGTTGGCGCGCTGTTTAGGTGTTCGTTTACACAGTGTAAGTAAGGCGGATTTTTCTGGGGCACATTCCAACCCCTGGGCTTGCAGGTATTGTTGTACTACTTGGATGGCACTTTGGAGGGCGTCTTGTTGGTCACCTATGGAGCCCGTAGGAGTCCAGAGTGTCAGATCGTCGGCGTATAGGGCGTGTCGCAGGTTGGGGATAGTTGTCAACAGAGGAGGTAGATCTTTCATACCAACATCACTCATCAAGCAATCCTACAAGGTCTTGCCTCTACTAACTGCGGCCAACGTCTCTACGACTACGTTGCCTCATTCTTAACCAATCGCACTGCAACGGTGGGAATCGGGCACCTCCGTTCCGACGTTTTCCAAACTATGCCTAAAGGAACCCCCCAAGGCTCAGTGATATCTCCATTACTGTTCAACATCAGCAGCTCAAAACTGAAAACCAGGCACACAAAAAGGCCCTACCCACCAAGAATCAAAATGCAACCAAACCGAACCCCATCAAATCCGCTGCGCACAACAACGCGTACCCCAACCGAAGCCCTGGCACCAAACGTACCTCCCCATCTCAAAGTGGAATCGACCCGGTAGTTACGCACACTCTCCACGCTATCCGAACGCTGACATCCAGTGAGAACGTAAACACGACAAAATTAGAAGTATTCTTGAAAGTCAAGGGCAACAAACAACGGCCATACTGAAAGTTTTTCCGAACAGTTAACCCCGACAGAGGCTCCCGAGGAACTTCCGCGTAAAGTCTCATCCCTGACTACTCTTGTACAGCAATAATGGTCACTCCTACTGCTTTACAATGTAATTTCTGCGGTTACCAGCAGTATCATCCCACATTGTCACGGCACATCAAATACAATAGGTCTTTGTATTGCTCGAAGAAGCTCGCACAAATCCTAACATTTGCAGCTACACTACCTGCACCTACCCTGCAGTATGTACCTGAAAACCACATCGTGACTCGAACGGATCCACCCTCCCACCCGGCTAAGCGGCCGTACTGGTCCGCGCGTCTTCGGTAGGCGACAAATCACTATGCCGGGTCTCACGTCTACTCAGCAGGAAGTCATGGTCACTCATGTTCGACTACCTGTTGGAAAACCTATAGTGGCTGACTCGGCCTACTACTGGCCAATTACATGGTCTCTCCGTAATGTTAGTTTTAATTGGATAAGTCAACTAACGTCTCGATTTCCTCGCACAAATATGGTTATTAAAGGCGACTTTAACGCATAGGCCACACATGGGGCTATCGATATAATGACAAGAGAGGGGCAGCTCTTGAGGAAACTGTTGAGCTTTGCAATCCTCACCTCGTTAACGACCTCGCCTGCGCATGCAACAAAAGTGAGGCTTCATTAGATTCAACGAGACACCTTCCCTTACCTTACATGTACCACCGCAGGCCTCATCCGTAATTTGTCTACGTACACCGAAACCTGGGGTTTTCACCACTATCTTATAGCCATACATAGGGCAGCAAATGGCTAAGCATGAAGAAATCGATCATTCGCGCATACTGGTGGGCCTTTCGGGGAGCTCTCAATGCACATGAGGACCAAGATCTTCCGCAATTCATTGCTAGCGTCCCACACACCTCTGAAGCGGCTACAGAACGAGTCAACTTTTATGAGGACACTTCTGCAATTGATGGCCATTTATCTAATTTGTGGAATCAAGTCGAGCTGCTGACCCACTGCTACCGTAATAATGGTCATCGCCGCATGGAGCTGATACAAATAAGGTATCGGTTTAAACTGATTAACTCGTATTAGAAGCAATTGATGAATTCCCATTGGAATGACATGTACTCATCCCTAGAAAGGAACGTGGCCGATTCAAGCCGGGGGCGAATTTACAGAGGTCTCGCCGGTAAATAAAAAAAACACCATCCATGTTCTCCACCCTTGCACTGATGGGCGATCCAGCCAAAGTACAGCACCAACTTAATACTACCGTCTTCTCAGCGGTATCACTCACCAAGCTGATGCACTAGCAGTCATTCAGGTCCGCGTTTTACACGAAGACCTAGATTCGCCGTTCTCACAGGCAGAGCTCCGGGCGGCCATAATGCAGAAAAAACTATGTTCCGCACCTGACCATGGCGGCATTACCTGGCAACAAATTGAAAACATGGACGATTTTACCCAGACTCGAACTTTAGTCCATGTGAAAAAGCTATAGGAGATTGGTGAGGTCCCGTGTTAATTGAAAGTCATTCTTGTCTCTATCCCATTCCCGACTGTTATAACAAACACGCGACCAATTACACCTACTCACACTTTTTGTAAGCTAATAGAACGTCTGATCTATTCCCGACTCCAATACTACCCTGAATACACCCAACCCTGGTTTCACGCATCCCATACAGACTTTTGCCCTCTCATCGGTACGCACGACGGCCTGTGGCTTCTTGGGTGCTTTATCAATCACTCGTCAGAAAGTCGTGGCTTAAAAGACTACATTTCAGCCATCGACATCCGCAAGGCAATCGACCGAGTCAGCCAAACCCCCCAAGCCCATCTCAGCCAAAATACTATACACTAGGTACGCCCATTTCTCCAGAATAGACCCATAAAACTTACTGATACCCGTCAACGTTGGTCGCCCTGTACCTTCTTTCTGGAGAGAGGGGTGCCCGAAGGGTCTATCCTCGGACGTGTCGTCTTTAATCTGGCGAAGACCCACATGGATCGCCACCTCGAGCAAGACATGTCAACCCGTTTCGTCATTCAGGCTGATGATATTACTATATGAACAGAAGGCTATGACTTTGACAACACGGACAGTATGATTACTGAACTGAATGCGGCTGTCAAAAACCCGGAGAACCATCTGCCCCAACTCAACCTTGAAATAGCCCCTGAAAAAGCCAATTCTCCTTCTCGTTCATCCGCAACCAGATACGCTTTAAAATCTGGCAGATGCCCCCATTACACATTCGTATTCTCATGGACTCCTTCGGCGTGATTCAAGAGATCGGGCACCCATTCTCCAATTCCGCAAGGGAAATTAATAATAAATTGTTCTGGCTAGCAAACGCCAAAGTAAACCTGAGTCTGTATTGCTACGTTCCAGCCAGTGTGTGTGACAGCACCCTTCTCTTCATAATAAGCTATCGTCGTGTGTGTCCAAACGGCGTCGCTCTTTTGATCTGTTGTAGCATCCGGCAATTAGCGTGGACAGACCACCCACACTTTGTTTGTCCGAATTCAGCAAATAATGGCAGGTCACAACCTCTTTGCCAAACACAGGCACGCCCCGTTCGCCAGTTTAGGCTGTCAATCGGGCGTTATCTCCAATTTCTGGGCTTCCTCGATTTTGCGCTCGCGGTTATTAAACAGCCAAAAGAAGGATATGTCGGGTCAAACCGGTGATTATGCATTAAAGCGCCCGTCCATCGTGGAGACAGGCGTGATAACAGGCCTCAGACGCTGTTAACGGACTCATTAGCTCGGCGCACTATGATTGAACCGCCAATTTTCTTGCGCCTCGTCATGTGATCGTTGCCGTCTAAATCAACCCGGGACTGGAGCGGCCGACCAGCGGCATAAAGTACCGAGGCAAAGTATAGTCGCGACTTGCTTTGCTCCTTTTTCGCGGTAGTTCGCAGCATTTACTACCAAGATAGTACAACAATAAAAAACTACTTTGACAGAAAAAAACCTAAGCGTAGTTATAAAAAGATATCGGGACACAATGGGAAATACTGGGCATATGCTCCGTTCACATTGGGATCAATAGTCTCAGCCTGACGTAATTAACGGCCGTATCTTCTTTACGTATGGGAGAATTCGTTTACTCGGCAATTCGGAAATCCGGTTTCGACATTGCCAATATATAGCACACAAAATAACAGACAGTAAGCCCACAAAGTGGCCCATGGCTCAAAGAATAAAAAACAGGTCAAAGAATACCGTATAAAGGCCAAGAATATCAGGGAAGCTCCTGTAAACTAAGTGGTTGGGTCGCCAAAATATGGGTAATTTGGGTATAAGGGGGCATAGACCGGAAAGCATCAAAACATCAAGGAATGCATATATAACACAAACGGGCATTTTAGGCGATAGAAAACCTACCTAGGCCGAATGCCTACCTCCAGAATGAAAAAAAAAACACACAAAAAGTCCCCAAAAGATTTCGCCGTTGATCCGCGCCCAGAGCACGACTTAAGAGCATAAATAAAGGGAAAGAGCTCGTGCGTACATGGCTGACATCAAGCCCACCCGGCGGCGAGGTTGGCTGCGGTTTCGCTGTCAACGGGACTTTGGCTGCCTAGTTGCTGAGGGCGACGTCAGTTAGAGGAAGCTCGAGCGCGGCTTCCCAGTTTTAGCGTGTTCGCCAAAACGCACTGATTGTGCTCACAAATGCTGTGACGAAGGGCGAGTTGTGGGCCCCTGAAGTGCCAACAGTCTTAGCAGGGCATGACCGGAAAACATCAAGGAATGCATATATAACACAAACGGGCATTTTAGGCGATAGAAAGCCTACCTAGGCATGGACATCAAAATAGGCACCTACAGGCAGAATAAACTATTGCTTAAAATGTTGCATTTCCATTAGTTTATGCTTGTATGTTAAATAGGCTTGTACGGACTCGAGGCAAAAATAGACTTTTTTCCTAAAGTTCCGGTCGCTGATATAGAAACAATATGTTTAAGCTTACTTTTGAACGTGTCGAAGCTGCAAGTGAAATATGACGAACATGGCGTCACGCTCATGATTATTTGCGTCACTTTTATGAATGTTTATTTTTATTTTAGCATTACTTTTTAACTATTTGCAATGCATGTTTGTACGCAGCAGCTTCTGAAGGCTACAATATTCTATTCGTGAGGCTCGGACTATATCAATACATTATTCACCTTTGCAGATTCTTCAGTAAGAAAAATGCTTCATTTATTTTATTAGCGCAAACCTTTGCTTTAGGAAATCGAGTGCAGGGAAAGATTCTCGAGTATAGCGATTGAAAATTTTTGAACAAGTGAGTCTGGCTTCCTCGACTAATTCCTAAAGCTGTAATGAAGGCCAATTGCGAGTTTGCTTCATTCGAAATATTTCCTCGTTAGAATAACATTGGCACGAATTTTAGCGCGAACTTCACTCAAATAATCTATATAATTAGGAAATAATGAGAATGGTCATGCGACCCGCTAGCGCATTTTTTGCAATAGAAGCTATGACGTATTATTTACTGTTGTGCGATTGGCTGCTGCTGGAAAAAGCAAACGCAAGTTAGGCCGGGCTTATAGGGAATAACGAGCTATCTGCGTTTAAATTTAATGCATTTTCATTGTATAGCAGTAAGAATGGTGGAGGAAACAGTGAAAGGTATGAAAAAACACTTAAACATCAAACCAGTTAGAGTGACATTTTGCCGGCTGACACTCCTAACACAGCTATCGGACGCGATGGGCTTGTCTAAATTGGACGCGTTGGGCTTGGGCTTGTTTACAAATGTTGCTCGGGCAGTGGAGAGGCACCAAATCGTCTCACCGTGCCGAGCTTAGGTTTCTTTTTTCTTGCTCCAAGCCACAGAAGCACGATAGTATGCGTGAATTTTACGTGAACAACACTGACCAACTGGCATAAGCGGCCCGGTCACTTACAAGACCATGTTTGTCTAGTCGTTGACTAGACCAACGCCGCCTGTATAAACATTGCCTGACGCGTCACTCGCTTTTCAATGGGAGTGGTAGGGACGCTTAGTTCAGGCACTTATCTGCTATGTGGCGCGCGCCGGCGGGCGTTTCGCCTTACGTCACTGCTCGCGAGTGGTGAACGCTGCACCCACTTCTACTGCTTGTGTCTGTCAGGTTCCCGTACGGTTTCAAGAGCCGTTTCGCTCACATCTTGGCCGTGACGGGGCGCTAGTTCGGAGGCGCACTAGGGATCTCGTTCAACGTGCCGCTCACTTTATACCTGCTGCATTTTTCGAAAGATGTCTGATGCACGTACAGCCAGAATTCGGAAGTCAAGTAGTGTAAGAACATAATTATTGTCGGTAAGACAAACAGCAAACAGAAAAACTATATTTTTGGATGGTAAAGCCATTATTTTACTGATATTTTTCTCTCAGGAGGATTTAGGGAAAAAAAATTGCGTGCACATCTTTTAGATGCGACGGCATCTCATTGACTCGCCTTGTCCCTCCATACGGCGTTGTTGTCCGTCCACACCCCTCCCCCATTTTCCTCACCGCGCGAACTGCGCTCTGGATTTGGATTGAATTGGATTGGATTTGGATTGAATTGGATTCTACTTCTACTCACTCCTACTATTATTTTCCAAAAAAAAAATGTCACTTGCTTGTAAATTTCAGGAGATTATAGAAAACAAAAGGATAAGCAGCTGAGGATCCAACGACGCTGTGTAGTCGCTTCTACAGTACAGTTCTCAATTCTAAAACTGTGTACCGGTGCATAAAATGAACAGCGCGGACAAAACAAGGCCGTAATGTGGAGGGGACAGAGGGTGATGCCCCACTGAGAAAATTTTGCGGCACGTGATCCAAGTAGGTAAGCGCGCAGAGGCAGCATCAGCGTGCGTCAGCACAAGTTGGTTTGCGTCCGCCGTGGCAAAGGCGGTTTTATCAGCGACAGACCAAGACAGACAGCCATAGTGATAAAGAAGAAAGCGTAGAAGAACCCTTGGAAGAACCGCCTGGGGAACGCTAGACAAACTGTCAACTATTTTGCATAGTTTCCGAGAAGCGGCGCTGGCTGGCGGACATGAAAGCACGTAGGAAGGCTACGGAGCGGGAAAGGGTAGGAGAGAGCAGCAGGAGTGTGGCTGTTTGGCCATTTTTCGCTCACGCGTTAGCCAATGTTTATTCGCCGCGAGCTCGACATGTAGGTGGCGACAGCGTCGCGCTGCTAGTGTGGATGCTCCGCTGAGCGGCCCGTAAGAATGCACACTGTGGGCGCGCTTCGTGACTTTTTCTCGCCGTATGTGCGCACAAAAGGTGCAAACAAGAGTGGTATGCTGTAGTTCGGTTCTTCAACGTTCAATGTATAGCATGGAAGCGGCAGACAGTTTTCATTACTACGCCAAAAAAAGCGACGACTCATCGCGAATCTCAGAATGGCCGTAATTGTGACAATGAACTTGTACGCTGTGGCTCGTAGCAAGCTCAATCTTTCCAGACTATGACTTTGAGCCTTAAATAAAAGCATAAATAGAAACAAATCAGGAAGCCTCTATCTCTGAAATTCAGTTTACAACGGCAATCTCAATCGCTTTCACTGTATACATGACGCATTCTTGCATTTGTGGGATGCCCTGAAATGGTAACACTACTTAACTGCCCCGAAATTCTTTCTAAGAGTTTACGATATTTTTGTGTGTTCAAAAGGCAACATGAGATTACTGAATTTTGATCAGTGCAGAGATATAAATGTAACCGCTGTAACGGGTCTTTTAAATGAAATTTTAGCGACTCCGAAGGAAGCTTGTTTGATTGATAACAATAACAACAATAACAATAACAATACTTTATTTCAACCCAGGAGGGCTGGGGTGTGCTGGAAAGGCCAAAGGCCCATACCGAAAGGCCCAGCACACCGACTTTTACAGCGGTTTCGGATCACTTATTTACAGCTTTCGTCGCAAGTGAACTTGCGAATTGAATTGTCAACGCACGCAGTACAATCAACATCTCATGTTTAGCTAGGTTTTCGCAGAGTGACAAGCAGATTTACAGTGCCAACCAAGCTTCTGGGACCTCACAGTGAGCACAAATTTTCTGTTACGGCTGCCTGTTGACCATTTGCGTTCGTTTTAAAATCCAACAGGTGCCTGCAACAGCTAGATGTGTTTGCATTCTTGTTTATAAGGTCGCTTACGAACCCTAAGATGGCAATAAATGAAGTTGCGCTGTTGCAGATGTAGTACGTAAAACAGAATTCCTTTTTATTTCTCGTTGCGAATCAGCGCAACGGGTTCTCGGTAACTACTTTGTTTTGTAAACTGAATATCGCCTTTGTCTTGGCATTTACTGCTTGAGGATTGGTTAAAAAATAAAATTCTGTGCATTTCGTTTTTTTTTTATCGGGAAGGGGGGGGGGGGGGTCCTGCCAACGTTGCAAGAGCAGCGAGAAGAGAACGCTTGTAACGCTAAAAGCCAAACTATGCTTATCACTTACTTACAATCGAAACTACACTAGGCGTCGTGTTCTGTAGCGGTGAAAAAGCACTACTTTAACACGTATTTTCAAAACTGATTAACCCCCCTTTGGTCCGAGATTGTCCAGGAATTGTGGCTCGCCTTTTCCAAAATTGTATCGAAAGCAAGCATTGTGGGAAAAAAAAACAAAAAACAGCGAGTCATGGCCCACACCCCTCACACATGTGGGCAACAACGTGCATTATATTACGCGTTTTCTCCTTTTTCTTTGAACTTAGGTCCACTTTAAGAGGTTAAGGTCGACCATATTAGGCATTTGGTTATGCTGAGTGAGACACGTTTCTGGACAAGGTGATTCATGTCGGATTTGAAAATGATATATATGAAAATGACACACGGAATGGCACATGACAGATGCAAACTCACAACTGCTTAATTTAACCGAAAAATCCCCCCTAAATTCTCTTGCGCATCTATAGAAACGTATTTTAAATAATACGCAAAATTCGCAACTCGATACAGTTGAATAAATGTTTATTCGTAAAGCATTGAAGGACTCTGGTATAAACAACGACTGTCCAAAAATGGTATTTATTTTATAAAAGGTACGGGAAGCTAGGACACGATCACACAGCCGCTTGTGGGTGTAAAATACGTGTCCGGTAATGTATGGGCGATAGCGCACGGGTCGTGTGCAGTGTAAATGTTTTTGTTTGTTTCTTCTTTCTATAAGGACACAGCGCAATTTTACAAGGGTGTGGAATTTGCACGCGTACGCACAGGTCTTGTCGCTTAATTTCTTAACCGTTTCGCGTACTAAACTTTTATCCTTTAAATAATCACCACGCCACCTTCAAAAAGCACCCTTCGACGTTCGCGAAACGGCAGACGACTGACTGCACTCAACAATAAGAAAAGTGCAATGTGTGGAAGCAATGTTTATAACACGTTTCACACTCAAGCGGTGACCACGGCTAAGATGTTTCGTGGCATTAAACCAGTGCATTAACCCGCAACGGCCGCTGATTATTGCGTTTCTAGAGGAAATGCGCAAGCAGAGGTAACAATGTCATTGCTTACTGCCAAACGAGCACACATATTGGTTGTTTTGTCGTGTGCAGCACGCGTGTTGCGCCGCACGCAACGTGAAAAAGCAGACGACGCGAGAGCGCCATCCACACTAGGAGCGGTTCGTCCCGCCGCCGCCAGGGGCCGACTGTGTTCGCGCTCGGGGCGAATAGGTGCTATTCGTTGAAAAGTTTAGCGGTCAATTTCTTCGCCTGGCAACACTGGAAACGGCCACAGACATGGCCGATGCGCCAAGGACACGGCGCGGCTTGGGCCACTGCGCCCGCACGCATGCCCGCACGCCGAAGAAAAAAAACACCGGCGTGCGTCTCTGCTCCGTTCCAATCCGGTTCCCAACGGTGGCGTCAACAGAGATGTTATTAATCGCACTCACATTTAACTCGAGACAATACTGTGCGTTCGATGAGGTAGAGTTTGTAACGTGAAACAGTCATGTGTTTCACAGTTGTGCTTAGCATGGACAAGTACCGCCATCCCGCGGAGTCCGACGTCACGGGTCACGGCGCACCACGGCCGGGCTGCGCCGGCGTGCGCTGTGTTGATACGGCCTTTGCAGCGGCGGCGGCGGCGGCGGCGGCGAGAACAATGCAGCCCCGTCTCGACGTGAAGTTCTGCCGACCAACGCGCTCACGCCGCTGCTCTAGCCCGGCCGTGGGCGCACTCACATGGTTGCATGGAGGAGAAGAGGAGTGCCTGAACTGCAGGCCGTGCGCACAACATCGCCTAGCAACAGACGCTTGGCCGCAGATATGGCGGCGCCCACTTGGTTGCCCGCATGCAATCCGCGCCATTGAATACCGGCTATACAGGCGGCGTTGGTCTAGTCACAGCTTACGTTTTGGGAAACGATTAGTATGAACCCTAATAAAAAATTAGCAGTGGCTTAGCTCGGCTATGGCAGGATATACGTAGTGTGAGCTAAGGTTCAGCTGGTTATTCTTAGCTTTCCTGGTTGTCTAGGGTTAGCTTGATTATCATGCTTACTGCTGCTTCAATGACACACACACGGTATACGCATTGTGTGACACATTTGCATTTATCAAGCTGCTGCGGCCCAGCGTCATCAATGGCCCCAGAGCTAAGCTGGCTCCACAGGCGCACGCCGGTGTTGCTGCAACGCTAGAGCCATCGGTTCCACGCCCGGCCACCCCTCGCGTGATCATCAAGTGGACCGGGCCGCCACGTGCGGAACGGAGGTCGGCGGAGACGCTGGGCGCATGAGGTGTGTGAGAGACGCCGGGCAGCGAGCAACGTTCTGTGCCCCGTGGGACGTAACTGCTCCTCGCGCATGCGCAGCACGGCTCTCCAGGAGCCACGCGAAACTGCTCAACTGCGTCCGCTGTAGCTCGCACGAAAAAATACGGCAGGCATAGAAGTCCAGACAATAGCAAAGTGCGAGCACTGGCACTTCAGCGGTATTGCAGCGGCATCTGTAAAACTGGGCGACAAACAAGATAACCAATCTGCGGTCGGTGAGATGGTAGAAGCCCTGGTCAGCAGGCTATCTTTAGTTTACAGGCTATCTTTAGTTTAGGGCCATCCTCTGAGTATGTCAATGTCTACGTCAAGAAAACACAGAATTTAGATTGGGGAATAAAGGTTTGGATGAAAATCTTTAATTTCTCAGTGAATAAAGGATCATTTGCTTCCAGACAAGTGTAGAGGGCTTCCTAAAACGCCAAATCTTTCGAATAAAAGAAACTTTTATTTTGTCTTTATGGCCGCTTTATAAGAGTGTTCTGCAGCGTAAATTGGGGTAGGCCGACAAGAGCCAGCCGTTACCACAAACAAAGCTACATGACAAAACATGATGAAACAAACATAAAGAATGTCCCTTACTCGTTAGCATCACATCTTTATGTGTACCTTCATCGCATGTAGTTCAGGCTGGTCCCGTACGACATGCAGCCTATCTGATTCTTCATATCTACACGTCGGGGGATTATGATTGACGTAAGCTTGCGACGACACCCGCGGTATGCCCTTGCGCCGGCATTGTGAGAGCTTGAAGCAGAAGTACGTCCTTCGTGTTTACTTTAGAAGCCATGAATGTACAACTCGAGGAAACATTCGAAGTGGAAGCTACTCCAGCTCCGTTGGTCTACGTAGGCTTTTTTTTTTTCTTTAAAATACAATGTTCCGTAACGTTACCATCAATATTTTAGAACGCTAATATTAACGTTGACGCCAATGTTCGAAAAACGAAGGCTACTTTCTGCTAGAAGTCGGAAGGGAAAGCAACGTAGTGTTCTTTTTTACGTGGTTGTTTGTTTTTGTATTCCTGTTTTGGCAGAGAGGAAAGAACAACGCTGTGTACGAAAGCACCTTGTTCCCCCGCTTTTGAAGAATATTTCTGATGGAATGAACTCCAACACGAGGTACACCGCAGGAGTTTAGAAGGTACCACAACATTTTATTTATTTCGGTTTATATCCACACCGCAGCAGTGACATTGCTTGTTCTCTTAAACAAGGAATGTTCGTAAACAATGTGAAGGAAGAGACATGCGAGCAAAGTATAATTATGACGGAGTTTGTTTCATTTTCGCTATTGGGGGAGATGTGAAAGTTTTCCCCAAAATTTCGGCAAAGCGGAAACGCTTATATGAAAGCTTTATGTACAGGCAAAAATCGCACCAGCTGCGAAAGAAAATCTGAGCCGGAAGCCGTGCGAATGGAGGCCGCGACTAAATCAATGATGGAGGAAAAACAGGCGCTTCGAGCGCCGGGGACGATTATGCAAAATGCATGCAAATCTGCGCCGGAGATTTAGCAGTGCGGCTTATTTGTTTATAAAAAATGATTTCTTTTTTCTGCGGCAGCTTCAACCCTGCAAATTTCGCATCGCCTCCCGTTTTTAAATTATCGCCCCTTTTTTTTGTTGATAGTATTTGAACAAGATATTCTGTAGTTTCTGACATTTGTAAAAACGAAAGGTTTCCTTATTTTTTTCTGGTTTTAAGTAAAACTGCCTGCAAGGCTATTCTAAAAACCGCCTGCACTCAAGGCAGAGCAGCCAACACGGAATGACGAGAAGTTGGGAGAATGTTGGTTACAGTAGCCATTGAAGACATAATAAAGAAGGCGCCGACCACAAGGGAAGATGAAACAATGACGTTTCGACCCTCTAAACGGGAGCCTTATTCACATGCACACGCACATGTACGCATGCACGCACGCACGCACGCACGCACGCAGACACAAACACATAGAGAGATAGAGAGAGTTAAGTGCACAGTTAATAGTTGCTACAAACCACACCATCGAACTGAAAAATTGGTTGCAACTTTCCTGCATCACGATTCATGACGTCGCCAATCAGGAATTGGGAAACGGGACCGTTGTAGCTTGTCTCAGCATTCTGACAGCTAAACGCAAGGCATAGAAATGTAAATGTAAAGTAAATGTATTCAAATGCATTTACTAAGCTCACGTTATTCAAGAATGGACGATTCTGAGTTCCTGTGCGTTATTAAGCAGGCTCTGTGGCTATAACTGACAGGTAAATTACTTGCAATTACTAATTCTGTCAAATGTTTTCGTTCTCCAAAACGTATGTCCAGAAGATTTATGCAGGTAAACTAGAAGGCTGTCACTTCCTTTACTTTGTGGCCTCTGCGAACAGCTGCTGATGACGCACCGCCTACAGTTGGCCACGGGGCCATGTTTAACTGTTGGTGTCTATCTTTTCCGATAATCAGCGGCAAAGGTTTGATACACGCCCGCAAGAGGCTAGGTGACCTGACCGGTTAACAGCAACCATGCCGGAGAGTCACGAGGACAGTTTCTATCCCTTCTCGGAAGTGATACCACCGCCAGTGAATATTTGACTATGTAGACTGTCTCTCTTTTCGATATGTGACGTCTTGTTCTGCACCGGGTAGCATGGAAGGAAAGGAGAGAAAGAGAGACAGAGGGAGAGGAATGCCAGCGTTATTATTTATTTCTAAACAAACAAAACACCATCTGTTGTCGAAAAAAGCATGAAAAGCTCCGAAAGGGGCCATATGTGGTTAAACAGAATGTCGTGTATCTTTTACAGTACCTTTTATAATAGGCCTTCATAGGCTACCGGTAAAAATTATCCCGAATTTGCTTTCAACTTCGATAAGACCCGCCGCCGTGGCTCAGTGGCTAAGATGTTGTGCTGCTGAGAGAGAGAGAGATGGAACTTTATTCAGGCATCCGGCGTGCAAAGGACACGATTCCCGGCCACGCAGGGCTCGGTCGCGTCCCCTCTATCTAACCACCCTAAGTCGCAAAAGTCCTAGGGCGTCGGGCTTAGACCCCGAGGCGGTTGGTCTCGGCGTCCGCTCGAGCTACTCGGAGCGCTCCCAGCCGCCACCGTCGGCCCCCGACCCCCACCTCCCGCATGGGAGGGCAGAGTGCCGGGAGGGACGGGCGGGCGCGGGGCCCCCTTTCGCCTTTGCAGAGCCAGAGCCGCCTCGAGCCGCTGGATGGCCCTCCTCTGTTGTTGGGGCTCCGCAGAGCCCACGCATTCGCGCACGTCCGGTGGGTACGGGTCCTGTGGGTCCTGTCTATCCCCCCCACCGTCGCGCACTGCACAGTCACAGCCCCACATGATATGGGTCAGGGTCGCAGTTTCGCGTTCACACACACTGCGCCGAGCACTCTCGTAGAGGTCCGGACACACGTGCCGCGCGAGCGCCGGCGTCAGAACAGTCTCTGTCTGTAATTGCCTGAGCTTCACCGCCTCCGCCCGAGACAGGTCCCGGTGCGGGAGCGGAAAAGCACGCCTCTGGTCCCGATGCCAACGAAGCACCCCGCCGTAGTCGGTGAGGGGCTCCGCTTCTTCGTCGTCGTCGATGTCAGTTGTTTCACCGCAGTCCTCGAGGGATGACGACAGCGGACGGGATGTCGCGACCCGGCACGTGGCGAGACCACGGGCCGCAGCGTCCGCCTCCTCGTTGCGGTTGCATAGTCCGGGTGCCAGCTCCCGGCCCGCGTGGGCCGGGAACCACTTGATGATCGTAGTCTTCGTGACCCCCTGCGCTGCAGCCCCCGTCGTCCGCCAGGACTCCAGGAGCCGCGCAGTGCCACCACACACCACGCCGCGAGCAAAGTTGCGGATGGCTGTCTTTGAGTCACTGAGCACCGTGCGCACACCGGGCAGGCCCAGGGCCAAGGCGATCGCCGCCTCCTCTGCCTGGCTCGCCGACCGGGCGCACACGCTGCCCGCCGTCAGTAGTTCACCGGTGGAGGCCCGCGCGGCCACCGCCACGAACGTGCACGGTCGCCCACGGCACTTGGCCGCGTCCACAAACACCGCACCGTCGTCCTCGCTGTACTGGTGAGCCAGCGCGCGCGCGCGCGCGGCCCGTCTGCCGGCATCCCTCTCTGGGTCCACGTTCCTCGGGAGCGGGTACACGATCAAACTTCTGGCGATCTCGTCCCGAAGAGGGACCAGCTCGTCCGCCTCCGAAACGCCGCCGGCAGCCGATGATGCCGTGGGCCCTCCGCAGCCACCCGTGTCAGGAGGCTGTAGGCCCGCTCGTGCCAGGATACGGCGTCCCACGGCAGTGCTGCCCAGGCGCGCCAGTTGCGATGCTCGTTGCGCCTCGCTAATCTCCGACAGGGTGTTGTGCACCCCCAGAGACAGCAAGGCCGACGTCTTCGTGCCGTTCAGGAGCCCCAAGGCCCCCGTGTAGGCCTTGCGGATGGCCGCGTCGATGCGCTGCCGCTCCCCCTTGGTCCAGCGGTGAAAGGCCCCCGCGTACGCCGCGTGGCTGACCACGAAGGCCTGCAGCAGCCGCAGGAGACTCGCCTCCCGCATGCCTCGCGAGCGGGAAGACACCCGCTTCACCAGGCGCGTCGCGATGCCCATCTTCGTCACGATGTGCTTGACCGCCGTGCCGTTGGTCCGGTGCGCGTCCACGAACATGCCCAGGACCCGAAGGCCCGAGACGTGCGGGATTGGCGCCCCGTCGCCGGCACGAACCACGATGGTGCGTTCCGCCTCCTCGGCGGCCCGCTTCCTCCACCGACCGGGCGGGGGCAGGATCAGGAGCTGCGACTTCTGCGGCGAACACCGAAGTCCCGTGCCCGAGAGCGCGGCCTCCACGGCGTCCACCGCCGACTGCAGCCCGGCCTCGACGTCGCCGTCGCTGCCGCCCGTTGCCCAGATAGTCACGTCGTCCGCGTAGATGCAGTACTTGATGGCCGGCCCGAGCTCCTCCAGTAGCCGCGCCACCTCGATCATGACTAGATTGAAGAGGAGCGGCGAGATCACCGAGCCTTGCGGGGTCCCCACGCTGCCCAGCTCGCGCTCCTCCAGCTTCGCTCCGCCGACCTCCAGCCGCGCCGTACGCCGGGACAGGAACGAACGGATGTACTCGTAGGAACGGCGCCCCAGACCGAGGCGCGACGCCTGAGCCAGGATCGCAGAGTGCCGCACCTTGTCGAAGGCGCTCTGCAGGTCCAGGCCCAGAATCGCACGATTGTCCTTCTTCGGGAGTCCCCCGGGGGGCTCCAGGACCTCCCGCTGTAGCAGTAACATGGCGTCCTGGGTGCCAAGCTTCGCGCGGAAGCCCAGCATCGCGTCCGGGTACAACTCCTCTTGCTCCAGGTACCTCTGCCACCGGGTGTTCAGGACGTGCTCCAACACCTTGCCCACGCACGACGTGAGCGAGATGGGGCGCAGGTTCTCGATGCCCGGCGGCTTGTTCGGCTTCGGTAGCAGGATGGTCGTGGCCGTCTTCCACTGGCGCGGGAGACGGCCGCTGCGCCAGCACTCGTTGAAGTACCGGGTCAGCGACGAGATGGCCGCATCACTCAGGTTCCGGAGCGCCTTGTTGGTCGCCCTGTCGGGGCCGGCGGCCGATCGACAGTTCAGGGACTGCGTCGCCTGCCTCACTTCCCACTCCTCGATGTCTCGGTCGAGGGCGGGGTTCGGCGGGCCCGCGTATTCCGGGTGGTCTTCGTGCGGGGTCGAAGGGAGGTAGCGCTCGTTCAGGCGCTTGTGCATCTCTTCTTCGCCCAGCTGCTTGGTCGCCGTGTGTAAGATCTGCGCCATGCGGTTGCGCTGATATTCCTTGCTCTTGCTCTCGTCCATTAAGTGGCGCAACAGCTTCCACGTGCCTCCGCGGTGGAGCTGTCCGTCGGCCTCGCTGCACAGCGCGAACCACTGCTGCGCGCTCAGTTGACGGCTGTAACGCTCGATCTCGCGACCGAGAGCCGCCACCCGCTTGCGCAGCGTGCGGTTGTGGCGCTGGAGCTTCCAGCGGCGCTGCAGCGAACGCCTGGCCTCCAGCAGGTGCGCGAGGCGAGGGTCCACGCTCTCCGTGTCGTTCGACGTCTCGATCTCGGTCGTCGCGCCCTCAGTCGCGGCCACCAAGTCAGCCGTCCACTTCTCCACGTCTTCGACTTCGCCCAGCTCCGCGTCCCGGAACTTGTGCCAGTCGGTCAGTCGATGCTTGATGTTCGTGCCGGCGCCACCGCCGTAGCCACTGCCCTCGCGGGGATGGCTCAGCGGCACCGTCACCTCCACGATGTAGTGGTCGCTGCCCAGGTTGTGGCCCGTGTTCCGCCACCGCGCCACGCCGCCGTCAGGCAGGAGCGCGAAGGCGAGGTCCGGGTTGGTGTCCCGAGCAGTCGACGTCCCTATGCGCGTCGGGTGCGCCGGGTTCGTCAGTAACGTGAAGTCGGCCTCGCTCGCGTCGTCCAGCAGGCATTTGCCCTTGGCCGTCGTGCGCGTGTAGCCCAACTCCATGTGCTGCGCGTTGAAGTCGCCGCAGACGATCGCCGCGGCGTCTCCTCCTCCCACTCCGTCTCTCCCGGACTGGTGGACCGCGTCTCTGATCTTGTGCAGCAGGGTCTTGAACTTCTGCTTGCCGTGCTGCGGGTTGCTGTAGACGTTCGCGACGAAGACCGTGGTCGTCGTCGTCTTCCTCCCTTTAGCGTTCTTGTCTCGACCTCTGCTGTTCCTGCCGGCTAGCACCAGCTCGGTGACGCAGAGCTCGATGGCGGTGTCCTTGTTGCCCAGGAACTTCTCGTGCTTGATACAGGCGATGCCCTTGCGGACGAACGTGCACACGCCCTGCGCCGCCCCCTTCCCGCATGCGCGGGCGCTCGGCGGGCTGGCGTGCGCACGGTAGCCGGGCAAAGTCATCACCTTCGGGTCTTCGGCGTGCGTTTCCTGCACCGCTATCACGTCGGGAAGCTCCGACGGATCCAGCGAGCGCAGGTGCTGCTGCAGTACTGCCTTCCGACACCGAAAGCCGTTGGCGTTCCAGTGCCAGACGCGTAGCACTCCTTCTCCGCGGCGACCCCCCATTATGGCGATGGCAGTGGAGACTCGGATGCGTTGCAGTAACGTTGCACGGCGGTGTCGACGAGCGCCTGCAACCTCTCGGGGCTAATTTGCTGTTGGATCTGCTGTTGGAATTGCTGGAACTGCTGTTGCATCTGCTGTTGCAGCTGTTGTTGCTGTTGCTGCATGACTTGGGTGATCTTGTTGAGGAGACGGTGCTCGAGGTTCTCGAGATTCTTCCCCCAGTAGTTTGTGATGTTGGTCAGTTGACGGATGCGGTTGTTCAGGCCCGCGTAGCCCAGGGGCTGTTTCGCGGCCGCGGCATCGACCGCAGTCTTCGCCATCGCTGCCGACGACGTCGACGTCCTGGCAGCGGCGTCCCCGCCGTCGCCGTCCTCGCCATCGTCGTCGCTTGCGCTGAACACCTCCTCGTCGTCTTCTTCTTGGTCTTCTACCTTCCTCCTGTCCTCCCGCTCCGTCTCCTTCTTCTTGGAAGACGATACGGTTGCGGTGAATTGGAAGGCCCTTGACGTGGTCGGTTGCGGTGACGGTGCACCCGAGGTAGAATCCCTCGTTACAACCGCCATCGCCGGCTTCTTCTGTTGTTGTTGGACCGCCGCAGTCGTTGCGACGGCTGGGCCCGGGCTCTTGCCCGCCTTGAGTTGCGTGATGGTGTTGCGCTGCTGATTGATCGTCAGCTGCATCGTGTTTATCTTCGCTTGTTGGCGCTGCATGGCTGCGCGCATTTCTTTCATGGCTTCCCGCATCTCCTCCATGGCTGCTCTGTGGTCTTCGTCGCTGCTGCTGCCTCCGCCGCTTTTATTGCCAGCGCGGCGCGACGTCGGGCCGGAACTGCTGACGCCTCTTCCCCTCGGCGCGGACCTCTCTCTTTCCCATTGTTCTGCTCTTGTCGCAGCTGCAGCCGTGCCGCCGTAGCTCTTCTTCCCCGCTCCCTGCTGCTGCCGCCGCCGCGATGCGGAGCGCTGCCGTCGCGGCGCTGCGGTCGCAGTCATCGCCGCAGTCGCCGCCCCTCCGGTAGTGACGTCGGCCCACGTGGGGCCGCCTTCTCCTGGTGTCAGTTTGCGCCAATCGCGGCTCTCCGCCCTGCTCCCGTCCCTGTGGTTCCTCTCCAGTTTCCGGAACTCGTCCCTTCGGGAAAGTCTGACCTTCAGGGCCGGTTGCAAGGGCGCCGGCGCCATCTTGGTGGTCGTTCGCTCTTCGGCCTGCTGTCGGGCCCACTGCCGTTTCTTGATCTGCAGCGGCGTCTTAAATTTGTTCTTGCAGCTGCCGGCGCCCGTAACGTGCGCGCCGCCGCACAGTCTGCATCTTGGTCGGCAATATTCGGCGTGGTCCGCGCCCGGATTTCTCCTGCCGCAGGCGAAACACACCTGGGCGTTTGGCGTAGGACACACGTCCTTTCTGTGCCCCACCTGTCCGCAGGTCTTACAGACTTCTCGGTGTTGGCGGTACAGGGTGCATTTGGTAATAAAGCCGCCGTACTTGACGTAATGCGGCACCTTTTGGCCTTCAAACAGAATCACCACCGAGGTGGACCCACCCAGGCGGTGCGCGGCCATGGCCGTGGGGTTGTGAGCATTGACCACGCGGCGCCGGATGTCTTCCTCCGATTCCTCGTGGCCTACGCCGCGTATAACGCCGCGGGACGTGTTCTCGGGGGTGGCCCAGTACGCGTACGTTTCGTACATCACTTCCCCGACTGTGATCGCTCGGGTCGATCCGTACTGGTTAGCCCGCTTCTCACTGGGCGTACTGATGACGATAATATTTTGGGCGGCATTCGGGGACACAGAATCCTCGTCCGCCTCCTCTTCACCGACTCCCGCCGCGGCGAAGATGGCTCCCCGCAACGCAGTCATCGGTGTTTTAGCGATAACCAACCCGCCGCGCGGCCGGACGACCACGCGGATCTCGTCGCGAGACGCGAAGCTCGGCATGCGAGCCGCCCTCGCCATCTCGGCATTCACCTTAGCGGCGAACTGAGCCCGCGTGGGCTGCTGTCTTCCGACCGCGCGCGCGTTGCTATTAGAATTCGAAGCTGAGCCCAAGGTGCTCGGCTTACCTGGTTGCGAGGAGCCCTGCTGCGACGGGGCTCCCGATGCCTTCAAATTCTTCTTTGCGCGGCGGGAAACCACTTGAGTCCACCCGGCACACAACACCACAGAGTCCTCCCCACCTTCCGCGTCGTCGGCGAGTGTCACGGCGGCGGCGGCAACGGAGTCGTCGTCGTCGACGCTGGCGGCACCCCCGGTAGCAGTCCGGCGAGAGGTAGGAGCAGTAATGGCGACCGTCTTCCTCGCCGCGTTGCCGGCGTCGTCGCGGCCGGTCGGGTCGCGGCGACACTTGCGAGTCGGATCCGTCGTCGTCGTGGCAGCGGGCGTAGTGTCCATTTCTTGGAACTCGTTGTCTTCGTTCTCCATGGCTCCGCGAAAATCCGCGGAGCCCGCCGGGGCGAGGCGCGAGGCCTCCCCGGTAGCGGCGGCGACCGTACACGTGGCCGCCGTGGCCGGTGTCGACGTTAGGCTTAGTCGGGCCGGCCTCGCCTCACACACGAAAACACTCGCTAATTCGCCAAAAATGGGCGAAATGGCCCAAACTTGGTGTCCACGGGTTCCGGAGATCAAACGGAACACTCACGTGTCGAAGTGGGCCAGGTGGGGTGAGATGGACCGCCGAAATTTGGCATATTTCACGGAGCCGATGCAATGCACGAACGCTCGCTCCGGCGACCGCAGCGCCCCCGGCTTGTGCTGCTGAGCATGACGACGCAGCTTCCATTCACGACCGCGGCGGCCGCTTTTCTGATGAAGGCGAAAAGGAACAGCGACCGTGTGTACGAGATTTACGAGATTTTGGCGCACGTTAAATTATAATTATTTCTAAACCCTCCACTGCAGCGCGCCTCAACGCCTGCGTTGCGTCGACGCGTTAAACCCTACACTCAATCAATCAAACATCGATAAGAATCCATTCGCTCAAAGGGCTAAAGGTGCGCGCAAGTTTTTGGGTTATGCCTAAACCACCCCAGACAAAAAAAGCCACAAGCCTTTTGTTTTATCCGCTAACCGTGGGTACTGTGATGGCCTTCACTCGTGAATGGGTTGCGAGCGATCCGCATTCAACAACGCAGTGTATTTCTCGCTTCGTCACACCTGATCATGTAGCACACCTACAACATTTTATGATCTCGTTTTAGTCCTTGCAGTGGATGGTTCGCCTTAATCATTTAGGCCGGTGCGTGCTCAAGCTACCCTGATGTCTGTATTTCTTGGTTTCATCGCTCGCTGGAAGCATCTTCCAATCCTATTCTTGCATGCAGTAGCTCTTTTCATGTCTCCTCCATACAAGGTATGGACACTCGCCTCGAAACTGCGGAAGTACGGTCACGGCCATTCTGTCGTCGTAAGCCTGCCATTAAGAGACGGCAAAAATGAAATGAAGGAGCGTCCTCTTCTAAATCAATGAAATCAAAAAGATTCGGTGGTCGTGGACGCAACGATGTGAGAAAATCAGGTGCCTTCATGCCAAAAATCTCTTCATTCCTGCTTACATGCAAAATTGTTGCAGACCACACCGAGCCTTGTGTCGCATTGCGTGGTAGTTTGCCATTTTGGCTTCCTTTTCTGCACGACGGTGACCGGAGTTTGCCATAAAAAAAAAAAAAAACAAAGAGAGAGAACCAGGCTTTCCTTGCGACCATGATGGAGTACACAAAGAACTTTGTCGAAAAGAAGGGGATCAAGGGCGACGTCAGGAGGACAGCGCTGACAGCGCATAGTTGGCGCCAAAAAAAATTCTCGTTTGACCGGGACGATCAAGAAAACGCGATCTGACCCAATCCATAATGCAGGCACTGCTGTCGCACACTCGTAAATAAGGAATTTAGCGCCGGAGATAGGGTGACAGAAGAAGGCTCGCGTATCCTGAGTTTGGACTGACGGCGCATCGGGCCTGCAACTAACCGCGATTTCCCGCAGGAACTCTCACGCTGGAACCCATGCGGTTCAGGGAGTGTTGCTCATGCACGACCTCGTCATAAGCTGCGGGGCTGTTACTTGGATCTAATGAGAAAAAAAATATTAAGTGCCCTTCAACTCAGCCAATAATAGGTGAATTCGGGTGCAGTCCATGGAGTGCAGGAAACTAAAAAAAAAAACATGGGTTTGAAGCTTTCGATTGGGCACGTGTACACTTCCTAGCTAATTAGATAGATTAAACTTGGAAAGACGAGAGTTTTATTCTAGAGGACAAACATGGGACTGTCGTTACACTCCCACTTCGCAAGCAGCTGTCTGTACGACACACCAACCCAAACCGATGGACTGCGGAGGAAGGCAGTCAGGTCGCACAGAGCCGTGAGACGTCCATGTTGAAATCTCCCACCAGCAAAACGGGCATGTTATCGGTGAGTACGTGAAGACTGGCTGCGCGTGCACGCCCCATCCCCTCCCGCATACCCAGCCACCGGTGATGTGTGCGTGCTTGCACGTGAAAGATAACGGGCAAAAGATAGCTCCGGAAGCCTTCTATTTGGGTGAGAGAAGTGCATGCAAAAGCGTCTCGAGCAAACAGCCGTTCATGAAGAAAACACCAAATATTAACTGTTCGGTGCGAAAAATTTCTCGTATACGCCGACTTATCCCCGCATTCTATGCTTTTTACAGCAAAGCTTTATGCCTCGACTCACGAACAGTTTTATCTCCGTGAGCAAAAACCATCTCCGTGGGAAAACACGGGTACTAAAACAGCTTACCGGGACGCTAGTTTTCCAATGCCTCGCGCTAGAATGCTTCGTGCTTCGAAGACACGAGACTTTTACAGCAAAGCTGTGTACCTCTACCCTCCAACGAGTTCAACTCCGTGGGAAAGAACGCCAAGGCGTCAAGGCCTAAGACGCCGAGCGCGTGCTTCAGGTTGGTCAGGCATACAGTGTAGAGCTCAGAATTCGTTTAACAAAACCACAAAACAAGCACACCGAAACCGCATTATGGATGATAAAGCGCCTCTGAACAATTGGATCCCCCCCGTGTGTTTCTGGTAAAGAATATGTTTGCAGATCATCTTTAAAGGCTAGGCAGGACTAGCCTCACTAAATAGAGCAGTGCTCGCCCAAGACGCCGAGCACATGCGTCAGGCTTCTTTGGACACACTTTTGCTACTGAAATGCTGTTACACGAGTCATCATTGGTTCGCATTTGGAACGCCGTCAGTGGCGCGCAGCCGCAGAGCAGGGAGGACAAGCTACGCCTACTCGAGTTGACCGACTAAAACGGACAAACAACAAAATGGCGGCGCCCATGAACCGTCGCAGTTTAAGCGAATGCCACGTAATGCGAACTGAGCAATGATCATGGCGACGGCAGGGAACAGTAGGAGAAACTATTGCCGGTACAATGTACCTTTAACTAGCGACACTAGCCGAGCGCAAGCGACGAGCCTGCCGAGACCACGAGAAACATTTTATACCCTCGTTCATCACCATTTGTAGTGGTTTACAACAGCTTTGCTGGTCATCCACTTTCGCAGGGCGGGATGGCGACCAATTTTTGGTTACTGAACTCGTGCGTCGTACTACGCTGGGGTTCACGAAACGCAGATGAAGCGGCGTTTGGTGTTTAGATGCCTCCCCTCTGTAATCGCGCAAGGGGGCCAGGCTCAGTACATGAGCAGTGCATACACGGTAATTCTGTTGTGCTGGGTTGCGCGCGGTACTTGAGGGAGAACGTAATAAACAGCAAATAGTTTCGCCTGGACAGACTCTTGGCATCGGTAAATTTTGTCAGCTTTGATAGATCACTTGTGCAGAACACACGCCCTTTAGAAAGAACGTCTTTCAACGATGTTTAAATATATTACTGCTTAGATATATGGTCAGGAATTATTATGGGCTGCTTTATTTGGAATAAGGATGATTGACAAAGTACGGGAAATGTACCGCGGGTTAACGAAAATGGAGGTGTTATTGATGGAACTGTTTTACGTGGTTATTGTCTACGTTTTTGAGCTTCATCGCGCCTTCCATGACATAATCGATACCTGTTTTGAGAAAACATTATCTGTGCAACGAATACAGAGATACCATTTTTATTTTTATCAGTAGACGCAGGAAGAACTACCCGTGAGTTTCTGTTTTCTCTGTTGGGAACATCTTCAATAGAAGGCCTAGAACGGCAAGGAAAAAATATTGTTGCGAAAGTGAACCTCATGACATTTAAGGGAAAAATGCATACGGGAGAAGCCGCCGAAAGGGAAGCGTAATTTATGTTTTCGGGGCGTATCTCCCATTAACCAAAAATTGATGCTTACAGTAATGCATAGTTTCGTAGTCTTCGTGCTGAGATTACTTGAGCAATCAGCTAAGAAAAAATAAATACTTACCTAACGGGGCCTCCTAAAGACGAAAGAGGACGATGCTTTGGTAAACAAATTAGACACGCATATGCGGTAAATTTTAAATGCTGCCCATATCTTGCAAGTTCGGTGGCGGTACATGTGTCTGGCTTTCAAGAAACATTTATTTTATTTTTCATTGAGAAAAGAAACAAAAGCCATCATCGTGAACATGTTTGCTTCTCTCTGAGGCCCACGAAACTTGCAGGGACGTGCTCGGTCATTTTAATTATATAAAGAAAGTTAAGCTCTCCCTTCACGAACTATTACTGTTTGCCGAAGCGTCGCAGTACTATTCTAACTATGCTAACTATTGCCTGCAAGAGTCTGCGCGATATTGAAAAAATAGCACTAGAGCTTAAGTAAAAGCTCTGCAAGGCTAAGTTAAAGGAACTTTGGAAAGGCCGACGCTGGATGGTGAAATACTGCCGTAATTACCTACCTCCAGATAAGACGAACAATTTGCACAGCGCATTTTCAACAGTGGTTCTAAGTTATAAGACCCCTGATATAAATTATGGATGGTGGCTCGCCTGGAATTGGCTACATTACCACAGTATTTGGGCAAATTTAAATATATTGACTTTGATTCCACGTTTACAAATTGCATTACAAGCATATAGGGCAGTAATTAAGGAGGATTGGCTATGCAATTCCAGTCGATATCGAATAAATATCCAATGAAAATGGCAATTATAACATTTATTTTATCTCAGCACATACTAGTAAATGTCGTTGCTCTATCATCTCAAAAACGGGAGTCAGAAGAATGAGTAGCACGATGTTTGTCAAACCCCTTATCCTTATGTTTGCATCGAGCAAGAGCTGGTACATGTAGCAAACTGCCTAGAGTTCCTCTGCTTTGGAAAAGGCGTTATTTATTTGTCGCGTTTTCTCTTTTTTTCACCAGAGTATCACTTTTTGTACACATGCCTTTAGTGTGCAATGGGTGTCCAGTTCTCGTAAGATCCTGACCAAGCCTTACAGTATCGATACAAAAGAACAAAAAATAGGACAAAAAATGTATCCAATTTCGTTTTTCAGTTATTTTCAATAGATAATAGGCGTGGTCCCCATAAACAAAATACTGACGGCTGCAACTGGAAGTTGTTTTGTAAAAAGATGTTAAGGTTTATGGTTCATGGAAACAGAACGGCCGAAAGCGTAACATTACTATTGTTCGACTGTTAAAAAGACGCAATTATTCTACGTAATACAGTGTATGTACACGTTATGCAATTCATGGCAAAAATAGCTGGTACACCCGTGTACGTACGTAAGTGCCTGCTGTGATCTTCGAAACAATTTCGTAGGACAACTCGATTATCGTCAATTGGTGTACAAAAGTTGCCCCCATAGAAAATACGTTATCCAGCTGTTTTTTCTCTTTTTCTGGTCGGCTTTCAGTTTTATCACGTGCTACTGGCTGACAAAACGGCTACGTGCGCTTTCGTCATTTTTATTTTCCATGACGTTTACCGGCGCCAGTTGTAGAGTTTATCTTTTTTCTCACCCCTGAGGGTGCAAAATTCTTGGCCAGCATAGAAAAGCTAGCTGAAATGCAGCAGACATGAAAACGTACGCCTTTCCTTGCTTTTCAACAACAGCATGGCTTGTAGGTCACGCTTTTTCTGTGATCGGCTGAAAAGACGTGAAGTAATATAAACGGTTGGCGGGTATGTCCGCGTCACACACTACCAACTTAAGGCTGTGGAAAAGTCCCGTGATTTTACGTAATAGCTTGCAAATGCCAGCTGCCATCGCCGTGAAATAAGGCAAAAAATTTCACCGAACTCCACGGCTGTGATATCCCCATCAGTTTGCAAAACACGCCGTTTGGCAGAAGGTGTGTTTGAAAGCTTTGCTGGTGAAAAAAAAAAGGTGCCAGAGTGCCTGGACATTTTACGGCTATCCAAACAAATGCAACCGAACGCTTTGCCGTTAGTACTGAACGAAAATCTTCCATAACATCATATACGTACTTTCTTAAGTGAGTACGCTCCGTAAAGGAAACGTTGAAGCCTCGTTACAATTTTTTTCTGTGCAATCACACACAGCGCCCTGCACCAAACGTCCGGTTTTGACGCACACATTTTATTCACCTTCAAAACAATCCAGAGCTCCGGTTCGAACAAATGCAGCGTACAGCGTAACGGCATGCGTTGCAAGTCTGATCTGCGATTAATAGCCGATCGGTGGCCTCCTGGGCGCCGTAAATTTGGAAGTCACCTGTCACGGTTTCGGGGGCGAACAGCAAGTCACTTAACTGGGGGGTGCAGGCCGAGAAGGCTTTTAGCCAAGCACACTGTACATACCCTATGCGAGGTCGCGCGTCGCTAGAGAAAGATAATCTTGAGCATGGTAAGCACAGTTCACCCACAGAAACAGAACGTCGCATTTCATCGCGAAGCGAACGCTTCCACACCACAACACACGCACAGCTTCGGTCGCCGGCCTGGCTGGAAATCTTCGCTCGGACAGCCAGAGATGTCACGGCGATACAGCGCTGCGCAAGGGCGGCGGGCAAACCACGCGACGTATTAAAAAACGCAGGAGTAAAGAACATGAGCTATCAGAGGCAAATTACTGGCCACATAGGATTCATTGATTGATGGGGGGGTTTAACGTTCCGAAGCTACAGAATCGATGAGGCGCGCAGTAATAGAGGGCTCCGGATTAATTTTGACCACCTGGGAATCTTTACCGTGCGCCGAAAACTAGAACACACGGGTGCTTTCGCTCTTCTCCTCCATCAGAAAAGTGGCCGCCGTGGCCGGGAATCGAACCCGCGTCCTCGTGCGCAGCAGCACAACGCCTTAGCCACAGAGCCACCGCGGCAGGTGCCTCCATTATAAAAGCGACCGCCGTAGCCGGGAATCGAACCTGCGTCCTTCTGGCGGGTAGCATTGTCGGGCTACTTGCTGCCATGTTGGAAACAACTAGATGCGCAAGCCGCCTCGCGTACGCACGCTACTTCGCTGAAATAGCGTCCGCTCGTCTCCCTTTCACTAGAGAGTTTTAGTACAGCGTTTGTTGCCTTTGCGTACGCTCAACGCTGAATTTTTGCGTCCGGCTACGTAAACACCGCGAGCGGAGTTTTAGCAGAGCGTCTCATCAGTTTTGCGTAGCGGCACGCTAATGCATACCAGTATCTGATGCATACGTGCATACGGCGCCATCTGTGTAATGTATCACGAAATGACTTGCTGGCTAATCTGCGAGCGGACTGCCGGCGTGCTTGGAGATTTTACGACTATGTAAACAATTGTAAACAAACACTTTCCCGTTAGTATTGAATGCAACACGGCCACAGCACGGCATGAATATTCTCTTACCTGAGTAAGTTCCATAAAGACACCGTTGAAGTCCCGCGGAACTTCTTTCGTGCAATCGCACAGAACGCCCTGAACCGAATGCCCGGGTTTGACGCATACATTTTATTCAACTTCAAAACAATCCAGAGATGCGTTTCGAACGAACACAACGTCAGGACATGCGTTGCAAGTCTGCACTGCAATCGACCGGCGATCGGTTGCCTCCTCCTGCCCGTCGTAAATCCGGCACTCACCTCGCGCGCGGATTGCGGGGTGGAACAGCAAGTAAGTCACTCTGGCGCTCAAGCCGAGAGGGCTTTTAGCCACGCACACTGTACATACCCGATGCGAGGTTGAGTCGTACGTAGCTTGAGAAAGATAATCCAGAGCATGGGAAGCACTGCTCACCCACAGAAACACAACGTCGCATTTCATCGCGAACGCGCCCACAACACACACACACAAACACCGCTTCGGTCGCTGGCCTGGCTACAAAGCTTCGTTCAGGCAGTCAGCGATGTCACGACGATACGGAGCTGCGCGAGGGGCGATGTGCTAAGCACTCGACGTATTTAAAAACACAGGGGAAAAGAACTTGGTTCATAGGGAGCAAATTACTGTCGACAGAAAAGCGGAATCGTGGATGCTTGCTGGGCTACTTGCCGCCATGTTGGAAACGCAAGCGGCCTCACGTACGCGCGCTATTTCGCTGAAATAGTGTCCGTCCGCTAAACGCAGAAGCGGCTTACCGTACGGCGCATGCGCAGTGAGAACAACGCAAAGAAATAGCGTTCGCTAACTGTTTGCGTATGGTTGCGTACGTTATTCTACTAAACGCAATACCGGCTTAGTGTTCGGCGCATGCGCAGTGCGAACAAAATAAAGAAGTAGCGTTCGCTTACTCTTTTCTTATGGCTGTGCACACTATTCTACATGTGCAGCTTTCCCGCTCATGGCAGTCCTTTCAACAGTGATTACTCTGCATTTTTTTAGCGAAATGAAAAGTTATTTTGCACAGCTAATACTTGGGGTGAATACTTGCTTTGTGCACAGTTTCAAGTCGCGCACGTTGCGCGACTGGGTTCCTGAGCCATGAGAACTATCCCATAGAAATGCATGGGTAGTTAGATTTGATAGCGAATTGCACAAAAAAATAGTCAGAAACCTGAAATATTCTTTTAGCGTTTTACTCTTCGCGTTGGCTTCTAGCTTTATGCCAAATATTATTTTCCTAAAGTGGTTTTGCTAGGTTCCCGAGAGGTTGTAATATTGAGCGAGAAAGCTGGGTATGAAACCCTCTACTACCCCATAGTCGCGGCCGTCTCTACATAGTTGCGGCCCCTCTACTAACCGATAGTCGCGGCCGTCTTTTTCTGTGATGACGCCATAAACTTGTAACAGATCAGCCGGCGATAACGTGTCGCCGGTGAAGGTCGGGAAGGTGATAACGCAAAAAACAGCATGTAGGTTAACATTGAAACAGAGGTCTCAATTACGGTACTAAAATTGATTCAAAGGAATAAACAGATACAGAAAAAAAAGAGATTGTGTGATGTTATTTAGCTTAACACAAGCCTTTCGCTCGCATTTGTATCAATGTTAATTGATCGCCTTGTGGTGTTGGCACCAATTTTAGCCGTAAGAAATGTTTCTTTTGCCAGCTTCAGCTACCGTCTTGATTTTTAGAATACGAAGGACGTTTTCTGTATCGTTTGTGCACAATATCTGATAGCTTGGTAGTGGTCTTTGTAAGCTCAGCGCCAAATTACACGGTACTTCGTCAGCAGTATACGGATACACGCCACTGATTGCTTACGTTTTGCTTACGAAAAAGGTATGGAAAGTTCACCACGAATGCACGAAGTCGAGAATGGAGCCTGGTATAATTGATGCCAACCGCTTTAAACGCATGTAAAAAGGCAAGAACACAGTATGTACCTTCGCACTCCTTCAATACCATCTTGATTTGTTGGACTTCGCAGAAAAGGATAAACATAAGGCAAATATGCAGATGGCGCACTTTGTCTTGGTCACCGTCTCTCATAGCTGCTGCAAACCAAAAAAGCGAGAAAGCGCTGCGCACCATTCGCCCGGTGGCTTGACGTTTATTTAGAAGCTCGCAATACCCCAAGGCAAGGCTCATGACTGTAGGAACAAGCGCATACCACCCCAAAACGTCCTTCGCATAGTCCATCCATCTCCACTAAGCTTAATGCAACTTCTCGATAAATAAATAAATAAATAAATAAATAAATAAATAAATAAATAAATAAATAAATAAATAAATAAATAAATAAATAAATAAATAAATAAATAAATAAATAAATAAATAAATAAATAAATAAATAAATAAATAAATAAATAAATAAAGTGCATAGGTCTGGTAATTGAGTTCATACTGATTCGTCCTGTACGCATGGAACGTGTCTGGTTTAAGCGGTACGTCCAAAGTGAGATCTTTAATTAAACTGTACGCCTAATTTAGGGGAACTTTCTAATCGAAGGAGCTAGTAATATACTTTCGCGCTCACAGACGTTTTTTGCTCTTTCTCCGGCGCTTGCAACTTTCGTATGGGAAGTACCAGCTGCCTAACGATTTACATTAACTTTACGTTTTAAAGAACACAAATCTTCCTTAACGGTTCTGCCAAAAAGACCGAACTTGGTTACTGGGCAACTGAAATTCTTAACGTTTCCACAAACTAACTTGTACTGGACAGTAGGTACACTTAGAAATCAACAGTTCTACAGACTCACTCGTACTAGAGCCCACCAGAAATATAGATAACGAGCGGATAATCCTGAAAATATCTTCCAGTAAACAAGGTGTATATTTCCTGTATGTTCGGGGGAAGGACCAAAAAAGGTATTCGAACAGCTAAATTACTTTTTAAATGTGTTCTAAGCCTTTTTCGATAAAAGCGATAAATATACTCTGGGACTTAAATATTGCTGTCATACTGAAATGCGACTTCTAAATATTTGCGCCGGTGTCCCCAGAAAATATGATAAAAATTAAGGTGGCCCTAGCAGCCTTCTGTGAGAACTTCACCTTGAGTCGGCAATATGGTTAGCGTCTAATTTCTCGTATTTTGTCTGAAAGCTATAAAGGGTCACAGATGGCTTCGGAGATAGAATTGAACACCTAACTCTACCGCAAAATGAAGAAGCAACCCCGAAATAACTACAGCCCGGACCCAGGGTGCTCCTGAAGCAAGCAAAGAACTGCTGAAGTATCCAAAGCAAACATTTTTGCTACAAGAGCCATTCCCATGGTAGAAACTCTTCACGGCGTTTTTGCAGCGCCGAAAGAATTCCTAGCGTACACGGCCGGATGTTATCAACCATGATGCTGACCGCGGTAGCAGCGCACTTTGTATAATTAAAAGCGATCGCCACTCGGGAAAAAAACGAGGCTGCACGTCAGAGGTGCGATAAAAAGCGCCAACATCGCCACATTCCTGCTTTTGTATTTCTGTCAACGTGGGTATTCTGCGGGATTTCTGTGAGATGGTAAGAAAGACGGTGCCGTGTCTTTTATCCTGGCCGTACACTGTTCTTTGTTTACTTCGCTTTTTTGACTAAGATGGATAAAACTCCTCCGCATGCCTGCGCTGACGTGCAAGCCAAACCAGATTGAACGCAACCGTGGCGGAAGAGCTTACTTTCGAAACTAATTTGTTTCGTGGGATGACACGTTTGAAAAACAAAAAAACTGAAAGAAGGACGGCGCTTCCCGATGACATGCTTTCTCAACAATACCAAAGTTTGGAAGACGAAGAAGGACAAAAATGGGAAGAAAGAAACTACCTATTCCTTTTAAAGCATAGGAAAGAAGAAGAAAGATGCCGGGTATCCTGAAGGGTCTTACTCGGACTAATAATCCTGATACGGTCCACCAGTTATAACTTCTTTTTCCCATGGCGTACATTATTGCAACGCTCCAGAAGGTTTTCACCACTTTGAAGTCCAATCTTATATTGCATGCTGAGAGCTTTACCCCACGTTACCGTGTTAACGTTAACGGATACCTTTCGAACTTTACAAAACACCGTGGTGGCCACGACTTAGCGGCATTGGGACAATATAGCACACCACTTTAATTTCCGTATTCCAACTTACCGTCCCCCGTAACACCGGTAGAAACATTTAAGCAATGAGCCTAGAGCAAATGTGACAAAGTGAAATTGCTAAAATTCATTTGTGTTTATTTAAAACTTCCTGAATCCTTAAATTTTCAGATGAGAAATTCACAAGGGAATAGTCTTATGATAGTACTGTGTACATCTCCTGTAGAGCCTAAGTAATGCCCACTTTCTTGGCGCCATTTCAGCCTACAGTTGGCACTGAATAACATGAATTATAATTCGCACCTAACTAGCTATTTCTGGATAAAATATTTAAAAGAGGTTGCAATCATTGTTGAAGAGCCTGAATTGCTTGGCTCAGCCAAATAATACGATCTAGACGCCCCGAAACATATTCCAACTATTTAAGGCAGGCGAATCAGTTCAAGTAAGGGCACTTTGCACCCCTCTTATTTATCTCGTCATATTATGTGAGCGTGTTATCATTCAACAACACTCCTTTATAAACAACCTCCTTCAACAGGACGTACAGTCGTCACAAGTGTTAACAATAACGAAGAAGCGGGTGCCAGCCTATGCACAGAGCGGCAGATCACGATAGCTACCGGGGCATCTTCGGCGGCTGATAATCGGTGCTCCCAATAATGACTTGTCCACTCACCAGCCCCAGCGCATGCGCGCAACCTATCCCGGGCGCTATATCAAGCTGCCGCTCTGTGCATACGCTGATACCTCGTTCTTTGTTGTTGTTAACACTTTTGACGACTGTACGTCCCTCCTACATTGTTTAACTATGGGACCTAGATTTATTTATTCTGTACAAATTTCAATTCCAATAACAAATTGAAACTTACACTTAGACGAAAGTTATTTTTTACCTTCTGTGCCACCCATTAAGGGCGAATAGCAGTGTTCTCGCTTTAACAAAAAACGCGAGGATATGTTCTGCCAGCGCAGGCAGCATGGCGGTAGAATGTGCGTCGATAAGTGCGCACTTTTGCCCAGTGCTTGCGCATGCACCGTCAACTTGCACCGCATGCACCGTCAACTCTGAAAAAAGGAGGATGAAGGCATTGGCATAGGTAACATGAATTATTTCCGGTAGAAATATGCATGGCCAACTAGCCCCCAGCATTACCTTGAATGCCCCTCTGTAGTTTTGTATTACGAATTTTAATACTACATGAATCGCGGCGTCACTACGGAAAGCTCCATTAAGTGGAACAGTTTCAGTTAGTGGAAAACTTTCTCATAATATTTGGCTATAGGCTGGCTGTTCGCAGAACTACTAGATATTTAGGTCACAAAAGAGCTGGGCAGCCTAAAAATAGCAAGCACCCCTAAAAACACGATTGCCAACGGCGCGCCGTTTCGAAATTCCCGTGTCTTAGATCGGCCGTGTGTGCTCCTTGAGCATGCGCTAAGAGTTAGTAGAAATTAAAGGAAGCTCACACCAACGCATTGCACCACTTTTCCGTCTCTGCCGCCGGTCTAACGATTACTTGCATGTAGGATATGCAGTAGACAGCTCAACGATCGATTCATACGAAACAAACCAGAGAGTTGAAACTGTGTTCGTCGCAATCGGCCCCCAGGGGTTATACAACTGTGAAGCCGCTACAAAATATAACTGCGGTAAAACACGAAGACTGAGTGTGTATCACACCTATAATAACGCCGTTGTGAACGCCGTGCTGAAGTGAAACAATAAAGGTCGTGTTACAGGTACAGTGTGACGTGTGATTAACGCAAGCGGGCCGCAGTCACCGATTTTCGGTGGTGTATAAAGCTTCGCTTCCCAACCACCTCCACAGAGTGGACTGGCCTGCACTTCTTTTGCTTCCCTATAATAATATTTTTTGTCTTATTCATTCTCGTTTTATTGCCTTTCTTCAACCTTTGACTCCTTTCCTCATTTCTTTATTCATTGTTTCTTTAGTATCATGATCATTATTCTCGAGCGCAAGCTGTTAGGCGTCCACGCATGTGGTTTCGCGGCGTCGTCGTCGCTCGATGTTAGCGAGCGAAGGAAGAAGACACCGAAGATAGACGATATAGGGCGAGCAGGAACGGAGGAGATACGTATGGCGAAACTGTGGGGGACAGGGCAGTGTGCCTTGGCCGCTCAAGACATGTAGGAAAACCGCCGCTTGGCGTCTAGTTGCGCCCGAGAAAGGAGTCGCAGAACTAGTATCCATGAAATAAAGCATCTTGTTCTTTCAAGCTCACAAAAAACACAGAAGGCAAGCATCCGCTGCGTGCTTCACGTACAGTGCGGTCCACTGTTAAAGGGAACCGGCGAGCGTGTGGAGAGCGGCTTTTACGCCTGGAGTGATCAGTGCGCATGTGCCGGCTTTCGGCGATTCTCTCCACTCCTCGGGGCCGGCGCTCCGCGGATCGCAGCAGCACGCGCTCGCCGTTTTATGGCACCACCGTCGCTTCAGCGAACAACGCCACCCGTGGCGAACCACTCGTCAGTGGAATGCCGGTGGCGGTCAGGGCAGCGCAACTTTGCATGGCTTTCTGCCGTTTTTCTGCGGTGAGGCTTGCAAAGCGTACGTAACCCCACGATCATTTTTCAGATCGGTAAATCTTGAGCGTGGATGAGAGGTTTACGAGGCATGCCATGTGTGTGATTTACGCCCATACTCAGTATTTACAAATAGCAGACGACGCTCAATGCGCCAAGCTGGAAGTCAAGCTGGAAGTAAAAGTTCGTTGCTTCATGCATTTTTTTTTCATGCCTGCATGCAGGTTCGCGTATCGAGGAGTATACTGCAGCTAAATGCTCCCACAAAGCCGGTATGTGTAACCGATCTAGGAATGCTGCGGCGCTGGCCTTGGGCAGTTGATGACGAAACGACGTCGACGTTGTGCACAAGCGAAAGACAAAGTCGGGGGGTGTCTTCTAAGATTTACATCAAAACAGAAATGTGATGGACGACGCTTCCGTAACTTCATTACCTACGGCTGAAACGTGTTTAATTTCACAGAAATGCTCTGAAAACAGTAATCGGGAATCGTTGATAGAATAAATACCGTATGATAGTAGAACGTTATTGCTTGTCGTGGAGAAGCATTGCTGTACAAGAATTGCAATGGTTGCTGGCTAGTTGGTAAATGGTTTTTCAAAAACCAATTCCTGCGTGGCTGAAGGACGCAAGACGGGAGGGTGCCCGAAACCTGTACTCAGTTTCACAACTGAATGCTGTGGTCGGTTTACAAGCTGCCACCTACGCTTGAAAAATCATGCACACCTTCGTCTAACAATGATGAGATTTTATCGCAAAGCTCTATCGTATGGGTTTCCTTGGCTGCCTTCTGGATTTAAACTTTGACTAGTTGAGCGTCGAATTCGACCAGCACGCAGTTTGGTCTTTTGATCGCAGCATCTTTGACTTTGACCATTTCCCATTCGATTCCGCAGAAAGAAAGCTTTGCGTTCAACCATCACAATCATTAGACGGAGGGCTAGATGATTTTGCTGTTTAATTTTGAACTTCCATGCACCCCTCTCCAAATCTAAACATTGTCCAGCGTGTCGGAAATGTGTCTGGGTGGAGGACTCGGGCTGATGCACCCATATTTGAGGCAACTAATCGCGCGTTTTTGGTGTCTTCACCAGGCATTACACGATTTTTTAGGTACTCAGTAAAGAATACTTAAGCATTAAAAAACACCGGCTGACGTTAACGCTGCCACATTTTTTAACTATCGGTGCGCGCCTTTATTCTACGCAGGTGATAAAACGGGAAGGAGAGGTGGGATGGTTTGTAGGTTGGGCTGTTGAGTTGGTGAATAATTTTGCCTCTTGATAAAATGACCACCACAAGTGTAGGATTTCCACTTCGGCTTTCACGCTCCCATGCTATCACAGTGTCGCTCGCCAAAACCGAAGGCACAAAACTCACGGTTACTGAAAGTGTAAACTTCCGCAACATTTCTAAGGCTACACGGTAATGCATCTCGTATGCAGGTGCCTTTCTATTTAAAGCACACGTATCGAGGTATCCCAGCGCTAAGGCTGGCGTGGAAACCGTAGTCATTGAAACCAGTGAATATAATTTAAAGAGGTAGAAATAAATAATGATATTCGTAATAGTTTTATTTCTACTTTAGATCGCGCGGAGCCAGGTGCAGAGCGCTGTAAAAAGTGCTCGTGTCAATGTAGCCAATTCCCAATCTCACAAGCATCCAATATGTTTGTGTAGCCGTTAGTGCATTTAAGAAGAAAATAATACCACTAATAGTATTTTTATTCGTAATCAGAACGGGTGTAGCCAAGCGCAGATCGCTGCAAAAAGCGCTAATGTCATTGCAGACCCAACTTTAGAAGCGTCATTACTGCATCTAAGAACCCAACACATCTGTCTAGACTTTCTTTCAGCGCACATATACGCTCACAACACCACCAAAACATTCAAAGCACCAAAGCAAACACGGCAAAAACAACGGGAGGCTGTGTAGTCCAATGCACCGGCTCATTCCACTGACGAGGGGAGCGCCGAGTGGTGGCACCACCCGTCCAGCTGCCCGGTCCCTATAACAGTGGACCGCAGTGTGCATCGCTTTTTCGTCGCCCTCTACGTTGCTGGCTCATCGAAACCACGTGCCATTTGCACGGGGGGTTGAAGCTCGACTTACAAGAATGGAATGAATGACTTTTTATAGGAGGAGGCCAATAGGCCCTGTGTGGGGGCAAGGGAAAAAGGGGTAGGCAACATATTATCGGGACTCAATAACAAGCACAACGCAAATGAAGCTTCTCACTCTCTCTCTCTCTCTCTCTCGTCGGCGGCGGCGACGCGCTGCGACATAACGCCAGAGTAGCGCGCGCCGTCTTGCGTTCGCTTATCACGGTATCACTTCCCAAGACTTCGCAGCTCTGCGTCGTAGCCCAGAAATCTGCAAGTCGCCCTGAGCTCTAGTTCCACAATAGAGATTATCACAATCGTCGGGCAGTTTTTCTATCTTGTGGCCTGCAAAACAGGAAATCCTAATAAATATGTCAACGATACTTTTACCCATATTATTTCCTTCGTTCATCGTTAATGCTTTGCTTCATTCTGATTTTTGCATTTTATTCTCTCCCCTTCTTTTCTTTTTATTTCTTCGTTTCGAATGTGGAATAACTGCAACGATGCTGCAGGATGTTTCAGTGGCATGTTGATTTCGTTAGGGGAAGTAATGACAACGTATGGTCTCGGGAAATTGTTGACAAAACTATACACGTGCAGTTGCACTTGGTAGCGTACCGTGCTGAAAGCGCTGAAGCTACAAAACTGTTGTAAATTCAACTCGCCCGTTGGGAAGCTAAGTGTTGAAGAGAAAAAAAAATTAAATACTATGTCGCTAACAATCTCTCCCTAGTGCATTTACGGTCAAAAGGTATGCCACACTTCCAGTTCTACACTTTGTTATTTGGAAAAGTCGCCTTTCGATAGGGAGGCGAAAAAAGTAAATTTCACCAATAACAAATTTTTTTACCACAAGCCTATTTGCTCGCATTGATCACACAAATAACGTTCACACACGCCCGCAAACGCTTTGTGTGATTTGCTTAAGGGCACAGCAGCTTGTCTGAAGCTGATAATTTTTAACGCGAGATTGTGTCATTTCCCCCCATGCATAACCTAACCCTAGTTAAAAAAATTTCTTGTTTTAATACCGTTCACTTATCATAACTAAAACAAGCAGAAAGCGAAGTGTTTTCTACGAAAATGCTCGGCGCGAGGTGCCCAGTACTGTGTAAAGTAAATTTTGGGCATGGTCAGGAAGCGTTAACAAATTCTCCCGGAAAATCACCCTGGAAAATAGCGGAACTTTCCAGTACAGTACTATACAGTGAAAGCAGACCAAAAAGAAATTAAAGAGCTTTAGACTCTCTATGGAGTTGGAGGGGGGAAAGCCGACAGCACAACAAGAAACCTAGGATGGACGCTGAGTAAGAAAAAAAAGGGGAATAATATTTTGCTGAGGAATAGGTTCTGCAGAGTTCAGTTTCCACTGTAGAAGATCGTCTTTGTGAGGTAAATGAGGGGCTTGCGCTATCTTTAATTACGAAAAGACCACACAACATATTTTCTAGCCAGGGTTTTCAAAATCTCACGTACTAGACCACTTTTCTGCTTTCACGAAGCTTCGCTCAGCGATAATATTGACTGTCAACAATCATCGGATCCCAAGACGGGAGAAGAACCAGGAAGTGCTGACAAAAGAAGGAACTTCACGGCGTCGAAGAAATGAAAGAAAATTGAGTGATAAGAGCCATAACTAAAACCGGCAGCGTGGATCGTGCGAAGAGCATTAAAGAGACGACATTGGAGAGAATCGACGAAGGGTCTGCCGGGGAAACTCAAAGGGGCTGACGTAAAGGGCACGCCCCATCGTGGTTAAAGAAGTTTCGCAGACGGTGAATCTGGGACTGGGGGTAAAATAGTAATAGCGCAATGGTAAAACGTCGAAACGAATGTAATAAAACGGCGGAGAAAGAAGCCTCCTCAGAGCGTTGTAAGGATCTTGCGAACGCGGATTGTGTTCTCGGTTCTTTTTCTCTTCCTTTTCTGCTACTTTTCGCCCACCCGTACTGTGACGTTTTTCTACACGCATCTTAGCAGACTGCTGCGGCTTAAACTGTCGCAAAAACAGGAGGGGGAGGAAAAGGGGCAGTAAAACAATCATCACGTGAGGTTGGCCGGCAGTTGTTAGCGTTTATTACACTTACGATGCATAATTGCTACCAAAGTAACGCGGGAAACATTGAAAAAAAAGTATTTGTTTCTGGAGAAGAGATGTGGCTGCATGGGAAACAGAGGTGGAAGAAAGAATTGAAAATTATAGCTAGTACCCGCCGCGGTGGCTCAGTGGCTAAGGCATTGTGCTGCTGAGCACGAGGACGCGGGGGCGATTCCCGACCGCGGCGGCCGCTTTTCTGATGGAGGCGAAAAGCAAAAACGCCCGTGTGTACGAGATTTCGGCACCCGTTAAAGACCCCCAGGTGGTCAAAATTAATCCGGAGCCCTCCACTACGGCACGCCTCATCGCCTGCGTTGCGTCGGCGCGTTAAACCCTACAATCAAAATTATAGCTAGTGAAAATTGTAACCCCGCGTGACAGTGGGATCGTTTGCGTCCCTACGCAGGGATTGTCAACAAAAACGAAAGACAGGGCAGAGGCGTGAAAATTCCTTGGGTCACTTGAGTCTGCATACGTGCTTTGAATGAAAGAGCCTGAGGCGTCTTTCCCAGACGACACAAATCACAGACTGTTTCACTGATATTCTGCTGGTGTCTTGACCTTCGCTTTCCTATGTCGTCTTCCGCTGTTTCGCTGCATTCTTGGCATCTTGTACTTCCGTCTTGTACGCGTATTTGCGTGGTAGACCAAACTTAACCGTTGCAGAAGCTGGTGTAAATGAAGAAGCACCCTCCATCAGGATACACACCGCCAAGTACTGCGACAGGAAAACCGGCAACACTTCAGGCCTCCAATACTGTGTAATTGCGTTCTTAGTGGCTGCGGTGCACCTATTTTCTCCACAGACCGCCGCGTCACCTCCAGAATTGAAAACACTGAACGCCTCCTTTCTCGTTAGCAGCCCCATCGATCATTCCGACTACCTTGTCTCTTCCTTTTCTCTCGGCCTTTCTTGAGAAGCCAAGACATCACTCTGGGCCCTTGTGGTCCTCTACCTCCGCAACTAGATTAAACAAAAACGGAGCGCTGCCATTGGCCCATCAAGCAAAAAAAAAAAAAATAACGGGTCATATCCGCTAACGCCAAATCTGGGGAGGGGCGAAGCATGCAGTGTATAAGGGTACAAGATTGTAACTCTCTCTTGCCATATGGCGCGGGCTGATTGGGCGCCGGAGAAGCGCTAGTGATGAGCAATCGCGCGCTTTCTGAGGTGGTGGTGGGGCCTTCTCTAGCGTTGTACTGATTTTAAAGGGACACTAAGGGCTGAAGAGAATTTATTTTCAACTGAAAGATCACGCGTTTGGTAGCTCTCTCGGCTTTTGTTCGACGAGCAACGATGCGTCATTTGCTGAAAATGAAGTTAAAAAGGCTGGCCTTTTATCTCACCCACTTCCCTTTCATTCTTTCGGGACGTAGCGATTGCATCACAAAATAGGAGCGAAGCCCCGGTGTGGTCCAGAGCGTAAACGCTGCTATCAATAGCTGTTACGTTGCCAAGCGATGGCCGACTATCATGGACTGTCGTGGACTTTTATGATTTTTCACCAACAGAATGAGAAACGCGTTTAGATGTTCAATCGGGCGATGTGCCCGCATACTCCAGCATCCCAGGCCCCATCGAGGCGGCTCCGAGAATGTCGGGCTAAGGCGAAGCCACTTTTGAAGCAACAAGCGCCGTTTCGAATATCAAGTGCGGCTTCCTGGGGCCGAATTCTCTAAAAAACGGGCGTCGTTTTGAAACGACGGGGTAGCGCCATGCAAATGCATGTGTTGTGGGGTTGCGGCTGTCGCTTTGGGGTTCTCTGCAGGTGGGTGAGCCGCAGAAAAGCAGTGGTGCAAGGGCGCGAAGCGACAAGTGAAACGACGGGGGGGCAGTGGGTGTCGCTTCGTGCCCTTGCACCACTGTTTTCCTGCGGCTCACCCACCTGCAGAGAACCCCAAAGCGACGGCCCCAACCCCACAACACATGCATTTGCATGGCGCTACCCCGTAGTTTCAAAACGACGCCCCGTCGTTTTAGAGAATTCGGCCCCAGTCATGGCTGGCGGCGTTCAGGAGGGCTCGTTCACTTCCCGTCATCTGGCGATCCCACCAATCTCATATTATTTTTCGCGTGGCTGGAACCTGGCGTGAATCAAACGATCTTCACGGCAGCCGTGTCGAGTAGCCGTCGTTGCCCGCGCTCCTCCTGGCTCAAAGATAACAAGGGCAGAGCGACGCACGCTTTCCGTTTTATCAACCGCAGCTCGACGTGAACGGAAAAGTACAAGGTAAGGATCGGTCAGCTAATCACTCGCAGTAAGTTCATTTCACGGCGATTATGTTCGAGCCGGGCGCGCTTTAGCGACAGCAACATTTTAAATACAGTTCTACTCCACGTCCTACTCCTACTCCTTCGCGCGCAGAGAAATGGAGATTAGAAGGTCAGAAGGATCGCTCAACCACCTTCAGTGGATCTTGTTCCTTTTGCCGCTTCTAATCAAGAGCATTTTGCTAGTTCCTGCCGGGTATATTGCTTTGAAAATCTCAGACGCTCACCGTCATTGACTTCGCTAATTGCGCACCAATGCTTTTCGAAAACGAAACTTAAAGAATGATGCTAACTAAATAGTGAGGGAACCAGCCTGCCTAGCAATCTATAAAAGCTGTAGTCGGTGTTTCTTAGATACCGTGACCTCATCGAAAGCTTTAGTTTACAAAACAATTTTAAAGAATAAGAATATTTCTTCAACTTCCACTTATTTCGGGCTTATTTGCAAGACCGCCGGCGCTTTTTCGGGGGAATTCTTTTGGGGTGAATGTTTGCTTGTTTGCTCGGCGGCATCTCCCAAATCTGTTCGCCCCTAAAACATTGGCGCAGGCTGCAGAAACCGTAGAGCTGGTGGCCCATCTCCCGTCGTCGGAAACCCGGCTGTTGCTTCTACCACGGATTTCGGAGCTTGCCAGAGAAAATTCTCCATAACTAGCAGGCCCGGATCGCTTTGTTCGCACGTTTTCACATCTCTCTCAAGGTGGACCAGGTAAGCACGTGCTAGAACCTTCAGACACCGGCTTTGCGAACACGGCGTCCGTACCGCGAACTTGGCCTCTTCAACGTGTGAAATGTGCCATGCACTTCAGGCTCGAACGCACGTGAACTGGCGAGGAGAACAATACGGGACAGATCCCGCCACGTACGCTTGGCAGAGTGTTTTCGAAGGTCGAGCTGGCCGACGCAAGGGCGCTCCTCACGGGGCGCACGCTCACGTGCGCTCGGCTGTGCTGAAATTTCAGGTAACGCTCCGCGGCGGAACTAAAAGATTAAGCAGTTCTGCTATTAAAAACGGGCGGGATAGATCTCACAAAAAAAGAAAGGAATTCTGGAGTATTCATAAACGCCGTAATCTCTTGAACACACCGTCGTCGCCTCTCGCAAAGCCAAGGCGTCGTGTATGTAACCGCTTCACGCATGAGCGCGTGAAACGCCAATTTATCGTATGGCCGTGGCTGGTGCACGGACGGGGAAAGCTGAAGTGCGAGGGGAACGTTAGACCCAGAGGCTGATCCTTGTTCGAACTATACAAGGAAAAAACCCCTCCTGTCCCCAATACCTAAATTCCTCGTCCCAAGCGTTCCCAGTTTGCCGTTGGGAATACTAATATGAGTGGCTTTATTGCATCATTGGAGAGCCCAACGTTTGCTAAGGGCTGGTAAATGAACTGTGATTAGGACGATTCACGATCAGAGCGGCGCTCTTTTAGCGGCTGCTTCCCGTGCAGTCAAGGAAGATGAAGAACAGCGAAGGGTCGAGCTTCCCGGCCAGCCCCATTCTTTACGCTCCATTGAGAATCACGTTGAGGCAGGGAAAAAAAGGTGCTAAAAGATGAGGTGCTCAGCTACTTCATCAGCTATTTCCCCGATTATAAAAAGCATCTCAGAGCCAAATAAAGAGCGTGCTTAAAGAAGTTGCCATTGCGCATATTGGAGGCAGCAGATTAATTTCAACCTGCTGGGGTATTTTAGCACGTGCCGAAAGATAGTACGGTACGCAAACGTGTTACGTGTTTTCTCGCCTCTGTTTGGAATACAGCCTGTTGCCTAGAGGTCAGCAGCGTACTTTTAGGCACCGAGCCACAGTAATGATTTCTGAAATAAAACAATGTAATAATTTACGATAATTGTAGCTCTAGCGATAGAAATACGTTATAGAACACGCCCCCTTTTATCTAGCAGAAACCTAACTACCAGTCGAACGTAAAGTAGTGAATGACAACTGGAGCATAGGTGGTGTGAAAGTTTATTTAGTTAAAAGTTCAAACATTTAGGAGTTAGAAGTACAAACCTACATCTGGAATACTAGACATTCAATAGTGGAGGGCTACGAAGTGTAAACCCCCTCCATAACCGGCGCCGAAATCTCGACACATGGGTTTTGTATTTCGGTACAATCGGAAAATCGGGCTGTGATCTGGGATTGAAACCGAGTCCTTGGGCACAGCAGCACAACGTCTAGCTACTCAGCCACCGCGATGACTGTCGGTTAGTTTCACGCAACTTCATTTTGAGAACAAGGTGAGAGAGAGAGAGAGAGAGAGAGAGAGAGAGAGAGAGAGAGAGAGAGAGAGAGAGAGAGAGAGAGAGAGAGAGAGAGAGAGAGAGAGAAAGAGAGCTCGTTATTAGATCAAAGCAGAGAGTTTTGCCGGCACGTTCCCGCCTACATGCTTCTCCGCGGGGATCGGCAGAAGGGAGTAAAGGCCTTAGAAGAAGTAGGGCAGAAGAAAGGGGGAAAAGAAGAGGTTAAAAGAAAAAGTGAACACGAAGCTTTGCGTGGTGAGGTAAAAGTCTACAAGATCTCACAGGTAAAGTACTAAATTGTCTCTGCGACGCCGATTCCGCTTAAATAGTCAAATAAGGCCACCAACACGTTTCTCTGGGACAATGGAGAGTCCCAGTGTCCAAGGAGACCTTTCAAAGATATAGATGCGTTGTTGAGGCACTCAATCTTTTCTGCGAGGTGATTTCTTTCTTGGATGTGGCATTGTGTGCATTCACGCAGTTACAACTGGGGTCGGCCTGAGAGTCAATGTTTTCGGTTGCGCGAGACTCCGTGACAGCTCCAAGATGTATTTAGGTAGCGTGAAAGGCAGGGGTGCCGTCAAATCACAAAAAAACATACCAGCTTCGGTATTGCCCATCGTGCGAATATTGTCCCCAGCACAGAATTGTACATGTCTTGGACTAAATGCGAAGTATTGCGATGCAATGTATTATCGTCATGTGCATAATCAATCGTATTTCGTAAATGTGGTTTATCCATATGGCCAGAGTTATTCCACATGCTGCCCACAGTAGACACTTATAGCTTCAAAATCTCCTCAGCCAAAGGGTATTATTGCCGATCGAAAAGGGGCTGAGAAACTGGGCATGGCAGATAACGCGAGGTGACAGTTCTTCGTACGCACTTAGGCCTAGCGCCACTGATGAATAAGTAAATAAAACACCATCCAATAACATCTGAACGCTTTCTAAGCCTGAGCGCTTTGCGACACTGCCTCCATTCCAATGACCGACGAAACTGAAGCAACAGCTTTTCACAACCCGTCTAAACCCAAGGCAAGAAAGGGGATAGTGTCAGTTCTCTACTGGACTTGCCGCAACGACGACCTCTATGCCCACGTCGTTGCCCTTTCCTATCCTTTTATACATTCTTTTCCACAACCTTCTTTTCCACGATGCCCCTCCTTGGCCGGTCAGTGCCGGCACACGTGCCGACATTTCTTGCCTCCTCTACCGCCTGCCAAGATTTGGTGCAAGCGCTGTCTCTTCGAGCTGAACGAGATATCCTGAGGGGAGCGGCAGAATGCGAAATACCCGCACTTAGGGAAACAGAAGACCCGGTATGAGAGTTAAATAAGCCAGTGACATTGTGAGGACCGGTTGTAAGGAGGCTACGGTATCTTGGAAACTTTCTGCCTAAGGTTGTCTTTCCAGAATGTGTGTTGCAAGTGGACGTCAGTCTCTTGTTGCTCATGCACTTATTTTCTCTTTTCCTCTGTCTGGAGCGTTGCACAGCGTCGGTATGTGTCACGACAGGTTCTGACACGAATGATGTCGTTAGGGCGGTGGCGTGAGTGGACATAATCTGAATGCTAAGAAGGTAAGACGAAAATAAGCATAATAGAATATTAACCGTGATTTTTTTTTGCGAGGAGGGTCTATTTGATTGTGTCGTTTTATGGGCACGTAATCAAATGCAGCGCTTCACACATATGTGGAATGTTGCGCCAGCTCTTCCACGTGTTTATCCGGTCACGTTATGCTCTTGCTTTTTTGGGAAGCGGAGGCAGCTTAAAGCTTTCTTTACACGTTCCTTGGTGAAATTCTCTCATGTTTTTGGTTGTTGACATCTCGAATGGACTTACGAGGCACCCACCCAATCAAACGCGCCGTAGAATATATAGTTACGAATTAGTGTCGACCGTCTGGTCTTCGACAAAGCCTGTAAAAATATAGCGTAGGGACGTTATGGCTTCCGCAAGCTGCTTAAAAAAGGTAATGACAAACAGGAGTCTAATCTACAACATTTCTTACCCGCATAATTCCTTTTGCATTTGTATCGGCGTTAGAATGCCTTACTTAGCTACTGCGTGCTTGTAAACAAAGGGCAAAATGTAGACGTTCTGTTGTTGAGGTTGTTGCTTAACACTCCTTAGGAATGACGTTTCTGAAGCA